>NC_141874.1:543715633-544018663 GCF_056163025.1 Triticum urartu
CTCCAAAAAGACTAACAGAGGAGCACTAATGTTTCTTTCAGGACCAAATCTTGATTGATGAGATTCATGAACTGAATCACAAGGTACTACAACATTTACCAGCCTGAAACGTATGAAATATTTCAACAAACTGACTATTGATTTATTTGCAGGGGAGTCTTGTCCACCAAGAAAACATGGAATTATACAAAAAGATTAACCTAATTCGTCAAGAAAATGTTGAGTTACAGAAAAAGGTATTGAATTAATCATGATAGTTGAAATCACACGAATGATTTCCATGATTGACTTTTGTTTAATTCTCTATTCAGCTCTCTGAGACGGAGGCAGTGACTGAAGTTAACCGAAATTCAAGAACTCCATACAATTTTGCAGTTGTTGAAGATGCCAATGTTTCTGTTGATCTTGAACTCAATTCCCCGCAGCAACAAAATGATGTTGAGCATACTGCGCCCCCTAAACTAGGGTACATGTTTGTTTTTTTCTGCACGGGATCTATTGACTCTTTTCTCAGCTCTTTATAAGTTTCAATCACAAATTTCTTTGATTATGACTTACATTAAATCTTGCAGATTGCAACTACATCCATGACGATCGTGGGGTATGGGATTACTCTTGTTGTTATTATTATCAAGGGATACAATTCAGAGCAGCCAGAATACTATTGGTTGTAAAGAACCTAAACCCATAGCAAGACATAAGTGGTTCACATGTGACGACCGATTGATAAACGGTAGTGTAAATCTGTTACAAATAAAATGTACTCCATGGAAGGATTAATCTGTTGTGCAAATGGTTGTATTAGAACAATTTAACACATTCTGTGAGTTTATTCAACTGCATGAGCAGCTAGCTTACTGACAAAAGGTGTGAAGTGTGGATTGAGCAAAATTCAGTTACCGCTTTTTTCTGCCATCATTCTTAGAAAGTTCTGTGGTGTGTAACAGGGTTTACATTTCTCCATTTCTAAGTATGCCACTGCTTGCATGTTCGCAAAGGCTAATAAAAAGTATCACTCGGGCACAGAGAAATTAACTGGAAATAAATACTATGGCAAGAGAGCCACTATAGCTTAGCTAACAGGTGGAAATACTTTGTCCGTTCATACATCACGGTAAACAAAGATTGTTGGTTACCAATATTCACCTGATTAGCTAAAGGATTAATAGCAAAATAATGATATATCCTGGAACTCTATGCCATGGGTCCCTATAGCTCTGGATACATAACGCGTATCTTTTTTATCAAAATTTCAAACTTTCACCACAAGCTTCTTCTACGATCTTTTGTTAATAGTTAGAAATCACAATCATAAGGAACTACTTCAGAATACAAATCAAATGCTACAAATGTTGCATCAAGTAACCCACATATCATTGTACTATAGTTCTTGGTCAACGCATAAACTTCGACAATTAAAATACACCTAATAATACCTGAGGGGAGTAAACATTACCGCCACATCAATATTATGAATTCATGAATAACAGGAACAAATTTATCTATAAGTTCATATTAAATACTTCCTCTGTAAACAAATATAAGAGTGTTTAGATCACTACTTTAGTAATCTAAACGCTCTTATATTTCTTTATGGAGGGAGTACAAAATTTGTTCCTCAATACTCCAGGACTGCTTCAACCATTTCCGCATTAAAATAGCTTCAAGTAAGTCAGGTTCTCGGGTGTACAATACACACATATCTGTCAGCAGCATTTGTGATTCACATGCAGATAAAGCAGCTCCAGATCAACTGAATTTATCATACCCGGAATTCTTATCTTTATAGATTGATTTCAACAATGTTTCGACAAATCATGTTAATTTGAGCAAACTGCACGAGCACTAAGGTCTACTACAAAGTACCGATACATATCTATTAAAAATGATCTGTGGACAAATATAAATATATACAGAAATCTATGTCATTTTCTCATGAATATAAAGTATCTTGTGCAACTTGTGATTTTCTTGTTGTCATCTGCATGCAGATAAAGCAGCTCTAAACCAATTAAATTTTTATATCCTGGATTCAAATATTTCTATAGATGACTTTCAGCAAATGTTAAGAAAAACATGTGAATCTGAGCAACGGGGAAACTCAGAAAGAAAGTTAGGACGCATTATCTAATTACATAGTAAGAATGAGTGATATATATGTCATTTTCTCATGAATAATAGAAAGAGTATGTATTTGTACAACTTACGATTTTCTTGCAAATTATGCAGTTGCTGTCTCTAGCTTGCCGCCTCCACTTGCAGAAACTAGCACAAAAGGAAATAAATAATTTAGATCAAAAGCGGACTTGAAGTGAAGTAAATGGTACTGCTATTGTTGGTGATAAGCTGCAGAGCCCCGACAACAATGGTTCTACGAAGTATCAGGCTTGTTGCCTAGCAAACGAGATGATGTTCAAAGGGAAAGTGGAACTCGTCTCGATGCAGTATAGAGTATATTTCGAAAGGGAATATTAAATATATTAGTATCCAATCGGAATGTGCTTTACGTAGTTGCGTCGCTACCAGATATCATGTTGAACAAGGAGAGAAAATGATGGGGAGAAATAGTGGAAGTGGCAAAGGTTTTGTGTGAGCAGAGGGACTTGATCTCTAACAAATTTGTAGATTTAGCCAGTATTTCTAGGGCCAACAGCTATCCGTATACATCCAATGTTACATGACAGTATAGAGCACAATTTCATTAAGTCAAAGCTATATTCAGCACAGGGAAACCAAAACACCAAAATTCTCAACTGCCAAGGAGAGATGGTGGGAAGAGTTAAAAACTAGTTGATGTTCAAACTTCACCTCATCGTACCAATACTACAAGCAACAATCTCTTTCTTAGTCCATTCAACAAACGATAGGACAGAAATAACATCTAACAGCATTCTGATTCTGTTGGTGCTCTTCACAACAGACAAAGGTTGTCCAGCCCCAGGTTAATACCACTGATAACACAAATATTTCCTGGACATCATTGAGTTACCAAATCCTGAAGAAATTTACATCCATAAAGTGTTATAACAGCTTAGCCAACTCACATATACTCCTGAAAAGAGAGCACGTTGAATAAAAGGACGGTCGTTCAGGGTGTGACTCATATCCCAGTCCTATTTGAATTTGAGCTAGGAGCCCTACATTAATAAGGAGTTCTACTTGCTGCGGAAGGAGGACACGCAAGGAACAATAATTTAGCAACCACACCCAAGGACAGAGCAAGGAAGAAACAATTGTCAGGGCTTGAGAGGATAAGAGGTTATGTTCTTTAGGATTAGATTCTTGTGTGGGGCTGGGGTAAGAATCAGTTAGGCCTCTTTTGGTTCATAGGATAGGATTATCGTAGGAATAGGAATTTTGTAGGAAATGAGATGACATGTATCTCAAATCCTATGAGTAGGAATAGGAAACGAGATGTCATTTGGTTGACACCAAAGGAATTTTTCCATTGAGTCTAGGCTCATTTTTATTTTCCTATAAAATGTGGAGGATAGGAACCAATCCTATGTAGGAATAAGAATCCATTCCTATGAACCAAAGGGCTCTAAGGAAAAAAATCCTATAAGAAATCCTATCCTCTAGAATTCCTATGAAATTCCTCCAAACCAAAGGAGGCCTTAGTTTTAAAAGGTTTGAGAGGGACAGTCCTTGTATTCTTTTGAGGCTGTGCTTTGAGAATGTGCAGTTAGCTTTGCTAAAGCTTTTCTCTCTTGCGTGATTGTTCACCATAGTTTTATACTACAACATGATGCTTGACACGTTGCGGATTTTTACACTCTACAGAGCTAAAAGAGGTCTAATTAAGCACTAAAAGACATGTTTTTGGGAAGCTACCCTAACTACTATTGCTAAAAACATTTGCTCACATGCTTGATGGCCAAGTATAAGCTAAGGCAGCTCAGCTCTAGTTTCTTATCTGAACAGTATACGGTTTCTTCAGAGGTAATACAGAACTGTTTAGAATAGCCTTCAAGAAAGGACAAGCACCTTTGGCTCTCGGGTGTATATGCATCTGATATGAAAAAGTAATTTAGTAATTGCGAAAAAAAAAGTTCAACAAATTTGAAACATCTTTGGAAACAAACTTGACATTCTGTTGTACTCATATAAAAAGTTTGGTTCATGCCTGTAAAGGAATTCTGTTGTACTCATATAAAAGTTCCGTCAGGGATTGACTTTCATGGTATTCTGGATGGGAAAAAAACTAAACAACACTATATACAAGTTACTATTCACACATTTTGTCCTCAAATTTTTTATTTATGTTTTCCCTGAAGACGACACTTGTTTTTCTTCGTGAAACTTTTTATACTAGTACAACAGAGGAGGTGTTTGTTTCGGGGAGAAATCCACGTTACTTGTTTACGGTGTAATCGGAAGACGTTACACGTGTTTGTTTCATATAAGCTGTAATCGGCTGCCTCCGTAAACGGGTACATGCTATCTCTCGATCGATACCACCCGCACCCCTACGTAAATGGTTCCGTTACCGCAACTTCTCCTCCCATGATCCCCTCCTCCTCCTCGACCAGCGTCGCCACCTCCCAAAAGAACCTAGCGCCGTCGCAGTCGAGCTGGCTCCTCCCGTCTCTAATGGCCGGAGAGTAACCGGACGTGCTCCTTCTCCTCTTTTCGCAGCCCCGTCTCCTGGTAGCCATCACCGCCTCAGCTCGTCCTTGTCGGCAGAATGTTCGCTGCAAGGTACAGGCTCCTTCCCCCCCCCCCCCTATATCCTCTCCTCAGTCCTCCGTCCTCCTCCCTTGTCTGCTCTCCTTCCCATCCCTTGTCTGCTCTTCTTCTTTTTCAGCCACCGGCCATGAGAACCCCGAAGAAGACACCCTAACTCAATTCCTTTACAGGCATGAACCAAACAAAACAGTGATTTATCCATTACATCCCCGTTAACAGCGTAATCTATTTACGTTACCATTCTCTAATCCAAACACCTCCAGAAGGTCAAGTTTGTTTTTAAAAAAGTTTCAGAATTTTTTGACTTTTTTCGCAAATACTATTTTTTTCCCATATCAGGTGCATATACACCCAAGGGCCAAGGGGTATTTCCCCTTCAAGAACTAGAAAACAAACAGGAAAGTACCTGTTAATATAACCTGCTCCTGGAAGAAGCTTTGGTTAAGGCAGACCAGTAGAAGCCTCTCTACAAACCAATGTAATCATTTGGTTCTGTTGCGGAGTCTGAACTTCAATAAATGACACTGAGCCTCGGCCAACTCAAGTGGATTTGTACTAATTATTGCATATCGAACACAGAAATGTCAAAACACCAATGACAGCTACTAAGCGTGCAAATTGCAATGTTTGAATACAGAGCACGCCAACCCCACAAACCACAATTTCCACAAAAGATGTTGGTCAAATCACAAAGGAGGACCAGTGTTGTATTTTCCTTTCCAAATGGTGAAAATTAATATATTTTGGCAGTAGCATGAAACATGCAACGGATCATGATGTTTAGTGAAACAATTCGTCCTTACACATGCTTTAAATTTTAGTGAAACAATCCAGTTCTCCAGTGACCATTTTATATGCCAAACCTCCACCATTGCAATAATAATTGCCTTCTCAAAATCTGAAGCTATTGCATAAACGCATAGTTGCTACAAAAGCACTGAAGACGTTCTAAAAACCTGGTTTAAACTGACTGAGTAAGCCATCCAAAGAAATACAATTGCGATATTTCTGCAGTTGCTCTTCATTGAATTGTACATTCACAGCCGAGAAGGGTACGCTGAATTTTAGTGGCATATAGGAGCATAACCCGTGGCATACTTATACATGAACTATGCATGAAGAGCATGCAAACCAAATACAAATAGGGTATTACAACCCAAAGCTTGTGGAACCATCACAAATAGGAACAAATGATGTGCAAATTATAATCCACTATTTGCAAAACAAAAATACTCATCCTCCTCCATTTCTGGTCATTATACTTGAGATGTCCACGGTTATTGTTCACAAAATCCAGAATCATGAAACAACAAACTACAACACAGCTTAAGTTTCTGATACTACATCTATGGCTCTCAGCGCTCACAACATGATAACATATAGGGGTGCCACTACCGAAAGCATGGCATCCCTAGAATCAAGGAAAACTGTGACACCCACCAACAACAATGCAGAACTCGAAGGGCATCTCCAACATTGCGGCACAAATTACAACATCAAGCGCGACAACTAAATAAATCTCCTAAGATTGAATCCTCGCAATGCAAAAACTCAGCAACGCCGGTTCTAGTATCACTTTCAGTGCCCAAAATTAAATAAATAAAAACATCTAGCCCAGCCTGCACCTGCGTCTGGATCAAGCAAGGAGCTCGTAATTTTATGCTAAGAGGTTAGCCAATCGAAGTTTTAACACGGGAGATAACAAAAACTACACAGAGCTGCACATGCATACAATTAACTCAGCAGCTACACTCGATTACCTAGGAGGGAAACAAAATCACGCAGAGTAACTGGGAGATGGTAATAGATTTTTCACCTGAAACGCCGACGCTGAGCTTGAAACCCTAGACGGGTAGACGCCAAAATCAATCAACGCCAAAGCAACCAGAAGGGATGGGAGCCGTGGTGAGCAATGATATGGACAAATGGTGAGCCGGCGGCGACTACGATTTGGGAGGGGAGACCATGCACCAGCTGCACAGATGCAACAGCAAGCGGCAGCTGGCTACTGTACAAGGCAGGGCCATGGAAATCGATCTCTCCAATCCGACACCGAGAGGAACGAGGCGGGCCAGCGGGCACCAGCCGGGGCACGGCGAGGCGAGGCGAGGCGAGGGATTTGAGCTGGATTTTGGTCGGATCGATTGATGCGGGTGCAAGCGACGGGGCGGTGGCGCTCTCGTAGGGCGGAAGGTGGAGGCGGATTCGGTCGGAGGGGAGAGCAAGTGGGGCCCTAAGCTCTTTGGGAAAGTAAAATATGCGGCGGACGAGCGGTGCCTCGCCCGGCCACGTCGCCCCGACGCCATTTTCAAGGGGCGGTGCTTCGCGCACCCCGACAGGTGTACCTCCGCCACTGCCGATCGGAGGCAGCCATTGGGAGGCGACGCCGGCTGCGCTCTGCGGGGTGTCGCCGGAACCGGGCAAGTGGGGCATGTGGGTCACTTTGCCTGTCCGCGGTTGGTGATGCGGCTCGTGGTGGAACTGGCGCCGTTGGATGCGGAAGGGAAGGGTTGCGATCCTCCGTGCGGGCGACACCTGTCCCCGCGTGCGCTTGTCGGGTCCGACCGGATGGCAAGGGATGAATCGGGTCAGGGAATTTACGCCTTTCTAGCGAGGGTGGTTTGGTTAGTTTATTCATTGTATCGGATGTATCGGAAGTATCTCGAAAAGTTGCAACTTGCAACAAAATCCCAATCCATGATTAGGACATCTCCAAGGCTAGCCCCATTTTGCCCTCATTTGTCCGCATCACATAGTTCGGACAATTTTGACATCCAACGAACTGTTTTATTTGGATTCGTATGTGTTGGACGGTCTACAATCCAGCTCCAAATTAAGTTGAGAATAGGGGAGTTTGGACTATCTGTCATGTCGGTCTAACAGTCCGGCCTCACTTGTTTCTTTTTACTTCTTCGTTGAGCCCCGTCCCCCTTCTCAACCAGGTTTCCCATCGAACCCCTTCGCTTTCCAATGGAGGGTTTGCTGTCAACTAAAAGTGCAACTAATCTCTGGATGGTTTTAATAATTCACAGCAACATATAAATCATCAAACTAATGCCTATTAAAAGAATATTTCAGGAAAGTTCAATATAGATATGGTAATGTGATGTGAATGTGAATCCCTCAAATGCAAAGGACAAAGCATTGGCAAAAGTTTCAAAGACTCTACAGTTTTTGTTAAGTGATTAGAGATCACATTGAGTCCATAAAAAAACCAATACTTTTAAAAGGGGAGGGGTTTTGATCATGAATCATTTGCTCAAGTGTTCAGAGATATTATCCAAAACCTCAACCACACCCTCGTATTCCTATCTGTCCAAAACCCTAAAGTCAATCTCGGTCCCACCAATACACATCTACCCGGACCCACCGAGATACACTTGACAGAGTCGTTGCCTAAACCCTAGCAACTCAGTCTCACCGAGATGATATTCGGTCTCACCGAAGTGCGCTTGCTAACCTTCTGTAACCTATCAATTTCATCTCGGAATTTCCTAGTGGTTTCGATCAGTGTCATCGAAGTGTGGAAAGTGCTTAGGTCATCACCCATTGGTCCCTCTGAGTTGTTTCATCTGGTCTCACCGAAAAGCCTAAAGTTTAAACCTTTTCACTAGTCGGTCTCATCAAGTGGTTCCACCCGGTCCCACCGAGTTGTGCATAAAGGTGTATAATGGTTAGATTTTTGGTGATGGTTATATATACCCTACTCATTCCACCTACTCTTAGAGAGAGCAAGCAGGACGAAACTACCACTTCCCATATCCATTTTCTGAGAGAGAACCACCTACACATGTGTTAAAATCAAGGAGACTCCACTCCAACTTCGGACCCTTGATTTCTAGCCCCCTCAAGTTGCTTTCCACTTCAACCCTTCTCCTATTACCATGCGAAATCTATGAGAGAATGATTGAGTGTTGAGGAGATTATCTTTTGAAGTGCAAGAGGGAAGAGTTTATCATCAACAACAACATCTATTACCTTTTGGAGAGTGGTGTCTCCTAGATTGGCTAGGAGTCGCATGGGAGCCTCCAAATCTTGTGGAGTTGAACCAAGGAATTTGTAAGGGCAGATAGATCGCCTACTTTGTGAAAATCTACCCTGAGTGAGGCTAGTCCTTCATAGACGGGAGTCATGATGGCATAGGCAAGGTTGCTTCTTCGTGGAACACTAGATGATACCCCGCGCGTTGTTGCGGGATATTAGTGTGCAATACTGTGGATATTGATGAGGTAAACTTTTGGAGGGCGGATAAGAGATAAAAAATAAAATGAATTTTATCACTGCGGTAGGATATTTTTGCGGTCGCGCAAACCAAAATTGAAATATTTATCAGAAGTACTTACATATTAGTTATATATGAAGGAAATATGCCCTGGAGGCAATAATAAAGTTATTATTTATTTCCATATTTCATGATAAATGTTTATTATTCATGCTAGAATTGTATTAACCGGAAACATAATACATGTGTGAATACATAGACAAACATAGTGTCACTAGTATGCCTCTACTTGACTAGCTCGTTAATCAAAGATGGTTAAGTTTCCTAACCATAGACATGAGTTGTCATTTGATTAACGGGATCACATCATTAGGAGAATGATGTGATTGACTTGACCCATTCCGTTAGCTTAGCACTTGATCGTTTAGTATGTTGCTATTGCTTTCTTCATGATTTACACATGTTCCTATGACTATGAGATTATGCAACTCCCGTTTACCGGAGGAACACTTTGTGTGCTACCAAACGTCACAACGTAAGTGGGTGATTATAAAGGTGCTCTATAGGTGCCTCTGAAGGTACTTATTGAGTTGGCGTATTTCGAGATTAGGATTTGTCACTCCGATTGTCGGAGAGGTATCTCTGGGCCCACTCGGTAATACACATCACTATAAGCCTTGCAAGCATTGTAACTAATGAATTAGTTGCGGGATGATGTATTACCGAACGAGTAAAGAGACTTTCCGGTAACGAGATTGAACTAGGTATTGAGATAACCGACGATCGAATCTCGGGCAAGTAACATACCGATGACAAAGGGAACAACGTATGTTGTTATGCAGTTTGATCGATAAAGATCTTCGTAGAATATGTAGGAGCCAATATGAGCATCCAGTTTCCGCTATTGGTTATTGACCGGAGACGTGTCTCGGTCATGTCTACATAGTTCTCGAACCCGTAGGGTCCGCACGCTTAAAGTTTCGGTGACGATTGTATTATGAGTTTTTGTGTCTTAATTTACCGAAGGTAGTTCAGAGTCCCGGATGAGATCGGGGACATGACGAAGAGTCTCGAAATGGTCGAGATGTAAAGATCGATATATTGGACGACTATATTCGGACATCGAAAAGGTTCCGAGTGATTCGGGTATTTTTTGGAGTACCGGAGAGTTACGGGAATTCGTCGGGGAGTATATGGGCCTTATTGGGCTTTAGGGGAAAGAGAGAGGAGAGGTTGCGCGCCCCCCTAATGCTTAGTCCGAATTGGACTAGGGGGAGGGGCGGCGCCCCCTCCTTCCTTCTCTTCTCTTTTCCCTTTCCTTCTCTCCTACTCCTACTACTTGGAAGGGCTCCTAGTTCTACTAGGAAAGGGGGAATCCTACTCCTTGTGGGAGTAGGACTCCCCTAGGGCACGCCATAGAGAGGGTCGGCCCTCCCCCTCCTCCACTCCTTTATATACGGGGAGGGGGCACCCCTCGGAGACACAACAATTGATCATTGATCTTTTAGCAGTGTGCGGTGCCCCCCTCCATCATAATTCACCTCGGTCATATCGTAGCGGTGCTTAGGCGAAGCCCTGCATCGATAGCATCATCATCACCGTCATCACGCCGTCGTGCTGACGGAACTCTCCCTCGAAGCTCTGCTGGATCGGAGTTCGTAGGACGTCATCGAGCTGAACGTGTGCTGAACTCGGAGGTGCCGTGTGTTCGGTACTTGGATCGGTCGAATCGTGAAGACGTACGACTACATCAACCGTGTTGTGCTAACGCTTCCCTTTCGATCTATGAGGGTACGTAGACACACTCTTCCCTCTCGTTGCTATGCATCACCATGATCCTGAGTGTGCGTAGGAAATTTTTTGAAATTACTACGTTCCCCAATAGTGGCATCCGAGCTAGGTTATTGCGTAGATGTTATATGCACGAGTAGAACACAAGTGAGTTGTGGGCGATACAAGTCATACTGCTTACCAGCATGTCATACTTTGGTTCGGCGGTATTATTGGATGAAGCGGCCCGGATCGACATTACGCGTACGCTTACGCGAGACTGGTTCTACCGACGTGCTTTGCACACAGGTGGCTGGCGGGTGTCAGTTTCTCCAAATTTAGTTGAACCGAGTGTGGCTACGCCCGGTCCTTGAGAAGGTTAAAATAGCACTAACTTGATGAACTATCGCTGTGGTTTTGATGCGTAGGTAAGAACGGTTCTTGCTAAGCCCGTAGCAACCATGTAAAACTTGCAACAACAAAGTAGAGGACGTCTAACTTGTTTTTGCAGGGCATGTTGTGATGTGATATGGTCGAGACGTGATGAGATATAAATTGTTGTATGAGATGATCATGTTTTGTTAAAGTTATCGGCAACTGGCAGAAGCCTCATGGTTGTCTCTTTATTGCATAAGATGCAAGCGACATACAATTGCTGTACTTTATCGCTATGCGATAGCAATAGTTGCGAGAGCAATAGTTGGCGAGACGACCATATGACAACACGTTGATAGAGATCAAGATGATGGAGATCATGGTTTCATGCCGGTGACGATAGAAATCATGACAGTACTTTGGAGATGGAGATCAAAGGCGCAAAATGATCATGGCCATATTATGTCACATATTTTGATTACATGTGATGTTTATCTTTTATGCTTCTTATTTTTCTTAGTACGGCGGTAGCATTATAAGATGATCTCTCACTAAATTTCAAGGTATAAGTGTTTTCCCTGAGTATGCACCGTTGCGAAAGTTCTTCGTGCTGAGACACCACGTGATGATCGGGTGTGATAAGCTCTACGTTCAAATACAACGGGTGCAAGACAGTTTTGCACACGCGGAATACTCAGGTTAAACTTGACGAGCCTAGCATATGCAGATATGGCCTCGGAACACTGGAGACCGAAAGGTCGAGCGTGAATCATATAGTAGATATGATCAACATAGTGATGTTCACCATTGAAAACTACTCCATATCACGTGATGATCGGACATGGTTTAGTTGATTTGGATCACGTGGTCATTTGGATGACTAGAGGGATGTCATCTAAGTGGGAGTTCTTAAGTAATATGATTAATTAAACTTTAATTTATCATGAACTTAGTCCTGGTAGTATTAGCATATCTATGTTGTAGATCAATAGATCGCGTTTAGCTCCCCTGTTTTATTTTTTATATGTTCCTAGAGAAAAATAAGTTGAAAGATGTTAGTAGCAAAGATGCGGACTAGCTCCGTAATCTGAGGTTTATCCTCATTGCTGCACAGAAGAATTATGTCCTTGATGCACCGCTAGGTGACAGACCGATTGTGCTTTACGGCTTAGAATCGGGCTTCAAAGACGTTTTTAAAACGCCACGGAGCATATAAGATGTTCCAAGAGTTGAAATTGGTATTTCATACTCATGCCCGTGTCGAAATGTATGAGACCTCTGACATTACTTTGCGTACAAGATGGAGGAGAATAGCTCAACCAGTAAGCATGTGCTCAGATTGTCTGAGTACTACAATCACTTGAATCGAGTGGGATTTAATCTTCTAGATAAGATAGTGATTGACAAACTTCTCTAGTCACTATCACCAAGTTACTAGAACTTCATGATGAACTATAATATGCAAGGGATAACGGAAATGATTCCCAAGCTCTTCGTGATGCTGAAATCGACGAAGGTAGAAATCAAGAAAAGCATCAAGTGTTGATGGTTGACAAGACCACTAGTTTCAAGAAAAGGGCAAAGGGAAGAAGGGGAAATTCAAGAAGAACGGCAAGCAAGTTGCTTCTCAAGTGAAGAAGCCCAAGTCTAGACCTAAGCCTGAGACTAAGTGCTTCTACTACAAAGGGACTGGTCACTGGAAGCAGAACTGCCCCAAGTATTTAGCGGATAAGAAGGATGGCAAAGTGAACAAAGGTATATTTGATATACATGTTATTGATGTGTACTTTACTAGTGTTTATAGCAACACCTTAGTATTTGATACTAGTTCAGTTGCTAAAGATTAGTAACTCGAAATAGGAGTTGCAAAATAAACAGAGACTAGTTAAGGGCGAGGTGACGATGTGTGTTGGAAGTGGTTCCAAGATTGATATGATCATCATCGCACACTCCCTATACTTTCGGGATTGGTGTTGAACCTAAATAAATGTTATTTGGTGTTTGCGTTAAGCATGAATATGATTTGATCATGTTATTGCAATACAGTTATTCATTTAAAGTTAGAGATTAATTGTTGTTCTGTTTACATGACTAAAACCTTCAATGATCATACACCCAAGGTGAATGGTTTATTGAATCTCGATTGTAGTGATACACATATTCATAATATTGAAGCCAAAAGATGCAAAGTTAATAATGATAGTGCAACTTGTTTGTGGCACTGCCGTTTAGGTCATATTGGTGTAAAGCGCATGAAGAAAAACCATGATGATGGGCTTTTGGAATCACTTGATTATGAATCAGTTGATGCTTGTGAACCATGCCTCATGGGCAAAGATGACTAAGACTCCGTTCTCCAGAACAATGGAGTGAGCAACTGACTTATTGGATATAATACATACTGATGTATGAGGTCCGATGAGTGTTGAGGCTCGCGGCGGGTATCGTTATTTTCTGACCTTCACAGATGATTTGAGCAGATATGGGTGCATCTACTTGAAGAAATATAAGTCTGAAACATTTGAAAAGTTCAAAGAATTTCAGAGTGAAGTGGAAAATCATCGTAACAAGAAAATAAAGTTTCTACGATCTGATCGCAGAGGTGAATATTTGAGTTACGAGTTTGGTCTTCAATTAAAACAATGTGGAATAGTTTCACAAACTCATGCCACCTGGAACACCACAGCGTAATGGTGTGTCCGAACGTCATAACCGTACTTTATTGGATATAGTACAATCTATGATGTCTCTTACCGATTTATCACTATCGTTTTGGGGTTATGCATTAGAGACAGCTGCATTCACGTTAAATAGGGCACCATCTAAATCCGTTGAGACGACACCTTATGAACTATGGTTTGGCAAGAAACCAAAGTTGTCGTTTCTGAAAGTTTGGGGCTGCGATGCTTATGTGAAAAAGCTTCAACCTGATAAGCTCGAACCCAAATCGGAGAAATGTGTCTTCATACGATACCCAAAGGAAACTGTTGGGTACACCTTCTATCATAGATCTGAAGGCAAGACATTCGTTGCTAAGAATGGATCCTTTCTATAGAAGGAGTTTTTCTCGAAAGAAGTGAGTGGGAGGAAATTAGAACTTGATGAGGTAACTGTACCTGCTCCCTTATTGGAAAGTAGTTCATCATAGAAATCTGTTCCTGTGACTCCTACACCAATTAGTGAGGAAGCCAATGATGTTGATCATATAACTTCAGATCAAGTTACTACCGAACCTCGTAGGTCAACCAGAGTGAGATCCGCACCAGTGTGGTACGGTAATCCTCGCTACAAAAAAAATACACTTCCGTGATGATACGTGTTTGTCACAGTAGGTCGCTTTTTTGTCATGCATGTACATCCATGACAAATTTATGATAGAATCAAGATAGTCATACCTGTGCTGTCGTAGAAGTGTTCCATGACATCACCAAAATTATCATCACGGAAGTGTCCACTTCCATGACGATAAATCACGCGTCACAGAAGTGCTTTCGTCAAGGGTGACCGACATGTGGCATCCACCGTAACGGAACGCCGTTAAGCTATCGGGTCGGGTTTTGGATCCGATAACCCGTTAAAAGCCCCGACCAATGGGGATTTTCCATGTGTAAAATCATCATTGGCTGGAGGAAACACGTGTCGGCTCATCGTTGGGACATATGTCAACCACTCATTGGACGGAAGGCGCCTATGATACGTCGACACGTGGCACGGCCCAACAGAGGCCCATTCCTGTGAAAAGGCCGGCCCGTTTGACTTGGTCAAAAGCTGGCGGGCCGGCCCATGGAAAGCCTGTTAATGGCTCGAATATAGCCCATTTACAGCCCGCTAACCCAAGGCCCGTTACACCCTATCCGAATTAGGCCCAGTAGCGTCATCTGGGCCATCCAATATGATTCCAGCCCGTTTTCACTTCTGGCCCATGTATGGCCCATGACGTCTTTCGGCCCATATGAGGCCCTATGTAACTCTTGGCCTACCAACGGCCCGTGGAGAAACTGGGCCATAATGAACAGTGTATTACTTTACACCCATTAACGGCCCGTGGTGAAACTGGCCCGTAATGAACAGTGTATCACTTTATACCCATTAACGACCCGTTATTCCGTTGGGTCGTTTCCAGCCCATGTTATCTTTCGGCCTTCTCAGAGCCCATTTATTCTTGGGCTCATTTCCAGCATTCATTTACTTACGGCCCGTTACTGTCATTTTCTGCTTGTGGGCCAAATTCAGGCCGTGGTTACAGTCGGCCCGTTTGTGGTCCGTTAATACGTTGGGCTGATTTCATAGCGTCATCAAATACGGCCTATTAACGATGGCCCGTTATGGTCGGCCCATGAACGGACGATTCCAACTCTAGCCCGTTTACGGCCATAATGTGGTCTGTTTGGCCCATGTTTGGCCAATCGATTATACGGCCCATATAAGGCCCATTGATAATACGACCCGTAGAAGGCCCATTATTTCTGCGGCCTGTAGAAGGCCCATTGTTTCTACGGCCCGTAGAAGGCCCACTGTTTCTACGGCCAGTAGGAGGCCCAGTGTCACTACAGTAAATATTAGCCCATGGTTATTGTGGCCTAGTTTTAAAAAATAGGTTATTGCAGCCACTAGCTAACCGCAGAAAAAGAACTGCAATGACTACAAGCAAACAAATAAACAAGACAACAAGGAAATAAATAAGCAAGCAACTAACGCTAGGCTATCACGGCTATTACACATATTACATCCACTGGGCATCAAAGTTCGCCACCAGTGCAAATATAGGGAACAAAGCAGCATATCATATACACTGGTTGTCAAAGTTGGCGACCAGCGCAAATAAACGCTGCAGCAAAACAAATCCAGAACTGAAACCACTTCAGAAGATCTCAAGAAACAATATCCTGGGTACCCATAATGCTGGCAAGATGCTTAGCAAGCTTATTAACTTTCTCTTGTTTGGCGCTTAAATCCTCCAACACTTGCTGTTGCACCAGAAAATATGCATCTGAATTCTGCAGGGACTTCCTCAGTCCTTCAGCTTCCTGTCGCAGCACATCTGATCAATGTATTTCAACTTGAAGTTGAGACTCAAGAAGACGAACTGATTCAGGCAGCGAGTTCGAAGAGCTTGTGCCAGCAGTAGTGGCCAGTAACTCAAACACTACATCAAGACAGGACTTTTGGGTTCCCTCACTGTCGTCAAGATAGTTTTTATCAGCTTTCTTGGAGACCAACAGGGATGTCTCACTATCTTGAACCTCATCTGCATTACTTCCTTTACCATTGGATAACACGGTACTGTTCTCCAATATTTTGTCCACATTCTAAAAGAGAAACAAGCAGACACATCACATGTTTACCATGTTCTATATGAAACTCATTTTGGTAAATGAGTTCAGTAGTAAAGTGGACAGGATAACAGCATGAAACAAACATATATCTATGTACCGTCGTCACTTTATGGTCTATACCATTCTAGTTTTTGTTGCCAAATCAAGATAGAGACACATTTCAAATAATATTTGTTCAAGACAAAGCAGAATAGACAGAATATAAGTGTGGGTAACTATAGAGCAATAACAACACTTGTAATGTGCATGCCATGAGAACATAATTGTTTATTCAATTAAAACTGAAATCAACATAGAGCAGATTACAACATCAAACCAGTTAAAGAAACAGGTTTAAAACATACCTGTTGCACCATTGGAGTTTCAATTCCATCCTTCAAATTTGAAAATAGTTGGTATGAGTAAATATAGTCATGCAAGAGCAAAGGCGTATGAACCATAGCTACAAAACCTGACCTGAGAACAAATCTTCTTCTCCTTTAAGCATTGAGTTGGGATTCGGAGTGGTGGTCCTCGTGCTTTGGGCACTGCAGTTCCCTTACTAACTGCTCGTGTTTGGGTGCTCTGTGGTGGAGACGGTGCTGTGTCAACTAGAACTGGGTTACTATCTACCGGGGTTGGGGTTAGAAGGGGTGTAGCTGGTTCTCTGTCCAACTGGGTAGGGGTACAATCTGCGAGAGCCTGGGTTATGTGTGGTGGATCTGGTCCTTGGGCAAGTACAACTGTGGTTCTATCTGCATCAACTGGTAGCACTATCTTTTCTGAAGACCGTGTTGTTACTCCCTTAGATACTGCCATCACGCTCTGCAATTCAAATGGCTGATAAACAAGAAAAGTAATTGAAAGTATAGACATTGTATGATAGATAGGTGCAATGGATAGTGGGGAATAAAAGAGGGCATGCAATAATTCATATTTATGTTGTCTAACCAAACATGATAGCATGACACAATTTCACATATATGATGGCTAACTAAACAGGATAGCATGACACAATTTCACATTATGATGGCTAACTAAAAAAGATGGAAAGACATAGTTCAAAATATGAGACTATGTAAACAGGATGACATGACATAACTATATAATGTGTTTATTAAATAGGTTGGCATGCCATAATTCACATACATTCACGGATAGAATGCCATAATTCAAAATATGATGACTGTAAACACTAAATAGGATGAGATGATATAACTATATGATGTCTTTATTAAATGGGTTGCCATGCCATAATTCAGATAGATGATGTGTATGTACTATGTAAACATGATGGCATGATATAATTCAAATATATGATTTATATAGTAAGCAAGTAAGCAGATGGCAATCCATATATGATGTAAAAACTAAGCAATGCAAGACAACATGCATGACATGGGTAATATAACCCTGCCAAGTTTGAGCATAGACCTCAGGGGGAAAATAGGACTGGTCATCAGTCTCTGAATCCTCCTCTGAGGAGCTCTCTGTAACCAGCAAGATGTCTGCTTTAGCAGGTAGCATTGTCTGCTCTGAATACCTTGTTTTCACTCCAGATACTTCCATCACCGCTTCAAATGGCTGATGCACAGGAAGAGTAGTTGAATATACAAACGTTGTCGCCAAATGGAACACGTAATACAAAAAATGATAGCATGATATAATTCACATACATGATGATTGGCTAAACAGCACGGCATTGCATAATTCACATATATAATGCCTTTGCAACAAGATAGCATTGTATAATTCACATATATAATGTCTTGCAACAAGATGGCAATGCATAATTCACATATATGGTAATTAGACACTGAACAGGTGGCATTCACACAACGCATGTCTAAACTAATCAAATGACATAGTGATGCGAGACACCATACGCACGATATGAGCAACATAACCCTGCCAAGTTAGAGTATACACCTCGGGGGGGGAGGGAATAGGACTGGTCATCTGTCTCTGAATCCTCCTTTGAGGAGCTATCCGTAACCAGCGAGATATGCGCTTCGTCAGATATCATAGTCTGCTCTGAAGACCTTGTTTTCACTCCAGAATTTGCCATCACCGTGTCAAATGGCTGATGCACACGAAGAGCAGTTGAATGTAATAACAGTGTTGACAAATGTAATATGTAACGGAAAAAAAGGATGGCCTGATATAATTTACATATAAGATGACTGGCTAAGCAGGATGGCATTGCAAAATTCACATATATGATGCCTGGCTAAACAAGATGGCGTTGCATAATTCACATAAACGATGAATAAACTAAACAGATGGCATTCGCACAAAGGATGTCTAAACTAAGAAGATGACATATTTGATGTATAAAGTAAGCAATGCAAGACATTGTATGCATGATATAACCAACATCAGCATGCCAAGTTAGAGCGAAGACCTCAGGGGGTAAATAGGAGTTGTCTTCTCCTTCTGAATCCCCCTCAGAACAGATATCTTCCTCTTGATTACAATCTAAAATGCATGGAGGGGGGCTGCCTTTGCGCCTACCATGGAGCGACGTCTGCATGAAATTTTATTGCCACACAAGGCTCGTCTCTTTTGCTCTACATGTTCAGTTCCATTGTTTACAATAACTGTCATGCATAGGAATAAAACATAGTGAGATTATGTAAGGAGTGCATGCAGAAATCCAGAGTGATGGTAGCAACCTATGGCTAGACCCAAAACCAATAATAGCACGCAGATAATGGCTTCAGTTAAAAAATACAGATAATGGCTTCTTTACTATTTGTTTCCCACCCAACATGAAACTCATAGTAGACACCGGAGATTAACTAGATAGTAGATAGATACTATTGATAGCGGCCCCGATATGTACCCCACAACCATTTAAAAACTCAAGTTTGACCATTAGTTTGGAGCTGATTCAGAGTCTAATCGGTGAACAAGACGATAAAGTAGCATGTAATATTAAGCGATGCATAACGTAAGCAGACACGAAAGAGTGCGACCTCTCTTGCGGACCCGTGTAGTCCTCGAGGTCATCTGCTCGGTTGATGATGGTAGTGTAGTTTTCATGGCTGCCAGCGGCGGGGAAGAAGATCTGAGGCGGCGAAAGACAGTCTGGAGATCGGATCCCTGCTGTGCTGGACCCTTCTGTCATTGGAGCAGCTGAGCTGGGGTGGACGACGGCGCAGCAGGAGCGGGACAAACCATGCAAGGTTTTCTTTGACAACTATCTGTAAGAGAAGTAATTTTGTAAGGGCTCGTTTGAATTGGAGGATTACAACAATGCAGGGATAGGAAATAGACAGGAATAGGATAGGAATGCACGTGCAAAACAGAGAATTTAAAAACACAGGATTTCTGCCAATCTGAGTGTTTGATTCACAACAATTGGAAGATCACAGGATGCAAAGAAGCATGATGAGATTAAGTCAAACCACAGGAAATTGTACGGTTATAATGCTATTATGCTACTATCTCTTAGTCTTGTGCTTCATGAATAGGAATTTGAAAAGGAGGACAAGTGAAAATTAAAATTCCTATGTTTTTTCTTTCAAGGAGACACTAAAGGAACACATCCGTGTGCTCAGTGGACAATATATATAACATGTAGAGTAAAAAAGAGATGCAACAAGTGTACAACCTCTTTGGCGAAGCCATGTCGATCTCAGCGTGATTGGGTTGGACGGTGAGTATGCTCCGGCTGACTTGGCTATCGGAGGAGGGGAAGAAGATCTTAGGCGTCTGGAGATGGAGCCCGAGGTACTGCTCCGCTGTGATGGAGGGTTTCATCGTTGGAGCAGCTCCGGTGAGTTGTACGACGCCGAGGCTGAAGCAGGACAAGAGAGACAACGAACAACGTTAACCTGAGTGGAATTCTAATAGCATCTCCAATACATGACGTAAAATACATAACCACAAAGTGCTAGATGTAAAATACATCAGCCACTCATCTCTGAACTTAACTATCGAAACTGAATTTAACTGTCGAAACTGAACTTAACTGTTGAAATTGAACTTAACTCTCGAAACTGAATTTTGCTGTCGAAACTGAATTTTGCTGTCGAAACTGGACACACTAGCAAGGTGAGGCTACACGTCGGTCGACTGACTTTTTCATCTCTGGTCAGTCGATTTTGCAGCCGTTGGATACGAAATCAAGGGCTTGCGGTTCATCTTCAACCTCCACCCCCCTGAGCCGGCCAAACAGCAGCCCCCCGCCACCCACGGTGCGCCGCCCCGCCCGCCTCGAAAACACTCCCCACCGCCGGTCCGCCGCCGCCCCGACCATCCCTCTAGGCCCCCCCCATGCCGAGCTTTTTCTCCAGCGATCCCCACGCCACCGCCCCGCCAACGCCCCGCCACCGCCGCGACCACCGCCCCCATCCTGAACCCTAAGATAGATAGTGGGGTACCTCTCCGGCGAGCCCCCCTTCCCGCTGCAGCTGGTTCTTCCTTCACCCCGGTGGCATCGGAGTGAAGTGTAGCTAAATCGGAGCAGCATCACAAGCAAGAGCAAAGAGCGAGAGCAAGAAAAATAGCAAGAGCAGACCAGGCAGGGGACCGAGAGCAATAGCAGAGCAGCAGCGCGAGCGGGAGCTAAAGCAGCAGCAGGTCCTACTGATGTGGACGTCGCCGCCGAGGGAGAGACACCATGGAGGAAGTGGCCGACGATGCCGCCGTGGATGGAGCCGTGCCGTGTCGGCTCAGGACCGAGCGCCGGCAGCACTGTGAGATCGAATCAAGAAGAAAATGCGGCGATTAGTGTACAACCTCTTTGGTGGCGCCGATTAGGCCGCAGCTTCATCTGAGGAAACGGTGATGATGATGCTCTTCCGGTGGTGCAGGTGAAGACGGCGGTGTGGGAATGGAGGTGGCGCGAAAGACGAGGGGAACATCGGGGCAGCTCCTTGGAGGTGGAGGACGGGGTGGCTGAACCGGCGGGACGATGAGATCAACGACGGATCCTCATCCGGTACGGTGGATGAGGGACGTCGAGGTGTTGCTGTGGACGACGTCGTCGGGGAAGAGGCTCCGGCTGGGTGGTGGACGGAGCAGGGTGTGGGGTTTCGTCGCGGGTTTTCGCGTCCTCGGTGTACGAATGGGTGGGCGGATGGGATGGCAGTGGGGAACCATGGCTTAGAGACGCACTTGTCCGAAATGTGGGGTAAGTTATGAAAGTACCCCCACCGATTTGAGGCGGTTCTTTCGGTTCAGGGGTACCACGGGCATTTCGCGTGTCGGGATTTCACAGGAGGTGGGAGTTTTCGCGCGCGTTGTAATTTCGGAATAGCAAGGCGCGGGTTGAGATGGAGGGAGTTGTCGGAGCACAACAAGACAAAGATAAATCTTAAATATTTCGGGCTAACAAGGCGCGGGTTGAAATTTCTGGACAAACCTAACGTGTACTATACCAAATCAATGCGCCCTACAAATGTCATTCAAAACTTTGAATTCATGTTATGTTCAATTAAAATATTTCGCTACGTGTATAATGCATGCAACCTACTACTCAAATGAACGTTTTAGTGCATTCCAAACGTATATACTACCGCTTCAATATGAACTAAATTTGAATTCGTTTCTCTATTTGAATAAGATCTACGGTAATGATTGTTGTGAAGTCAAAGCATTTGAATTCGTTTCTCTGTTTTAATAAGATCTACAATCATCATTATTGTCAAGTTAAACCATCGTTTGTGTATTATCTTCACAGCACACCACATGATTAGTCTCGAGTTACATATGAACTATGTGTACTATATGAACTCGAACTAGATTTTTTGAATCCACTTTATTTTGATTTCAAATCACATTACATTTCTAGCTCTAGCTAGATCTTCATAATCTAAACCATGTCTCATATGTATAATGTGTTTATCACATTATGTATGGTGCCCCGCCCCCTATGCCTACAAGTATTTAGATGTGAGTTGCAAACACCATACATTATCACAAATTCAAATAAAATGTGAGAATGTTCGATATATAGTATTTTTTAGATTGTTTGATATTTAGTTGTAAGCTGCAAACGCCACACATTATCACAAATTCAAATAAAATGTGAGATTGTTTGATGTATAGTATGGTTTAGATTGTTCGGCATTTAGCTGTGAGTTGCAAACACCATGCATTATCACATTATGGTATAACATGTGCACAGCACGTGTATCACTGCTATATTCATGCATGCAATGTTTAAAACACTATGATCTCCTATTCAAATATATGAATCCGCTTTCATATCAAATTATGATCTTTGTTAGTCTCTTACACCCACACAATCCTCTAACCTTTGTAGCTACCACTAACTTCCTCTCGTGCATGCACACGCCCTCCTCACCCTCCCCCTCCCTCGGCATTCTATCCACCGGGCACATTCATTTTTTTAGGTCGTTCTCCCAGAGTCTCCACAACTCCTTTCCGACACACACCGATTGATAAACCTCTCCAGCGATGCCTGCCCACAACATACAAACACACCTTCAATCTCCTCCTTTATGTGTCCTTGCCTCGTGTCTCTCATACAGTCAGACACACATGTAAACTCTCGCCCCTCTTTTCATCGCTCTCTCACAACCGCACACTCCTCCCCCTATCTAGCTAGTAGTTGGGCCTCTCGCACCACCTCCTAGCTCCATTCTCTCTGTCTATCCGTCTCGCTGGGCCTTATTAGCCTCTAACAAATGGACGTACACCGACCGATCTCTCGCTATACATATAGCTAGCTAGGTCCTTATAACTCGTTTTTACCCACACGTCAATCGATCTACCTCATTAGTTGTGTCTCTCCCTTCCTCCGACAAACTACAATTGATCTACCGATCTAGTTAGGTTTGCTTACCAAACACATGGTTCCCCTTCATCATCCATGGATGCGTCCCGACAGATCTATCACGCACAGGCACACACAGAAACACATCCCCACTCTTATTGATAACATTGCAGTTCCACCCTCAGTTTGTCTAGTAGGCCTCTCCCACCATCTTCGAGAAGCAACTCCATCACCCATCCAGCACTCTACCCCTCTCCCTCCCTCTCCCTCCCCCTCTCTCTCCTCTATCTCTCTCCCATCATATTTCCCGTCCTTCAGTTATGTATGGATGTCGACCGATCTCCCTCAAGACATAGCTGGGTCTCTCCTTCTCAACACATATACGAGTCGTTCTACCTCTATAGGTAGGCCTCTGCCTACCCCTCCCACCACCCCTCCCCCCCACACACCGATACATCGAGCACTCTAGTCATGTCTCCCTGCCACACACAAACTTGACGTGTGCCCTCTAACGTTCCGGTAGGCCAGTCGCCCTATATCTTTGACTTGTACACACACACACACACAATTTCGATGGCTCTCTTCATCGATCTCGCACCCACCCACTTGATCCTCTCTTCGACTCTATCGATAGCTATGACCCCTCCCTCTCTTCTCGTGGATTGCCCGACCCTCTATGTATGATATGGATAGGCCTCCATTTCACACACATTGCATGCAAAATTTTGTTTGAGATGTCATCGACACATATTCCCACAAATAATTCACGAAATCAACCCCCACCCCACCCCACCCCAAAACAAAAAACACTCATGAACGCGGTTTGTATCTCTCACACACACCCACGTAGGTGGGGAACGTGCACGAAGATAAGAGGTGCATGCACGGCGCACGTACTCCCGTCTCTTTCCCAACCACACCCGCGCGAGTACACGGTGGAGCTCATTTCTGTATGAAAAAGGCAGCCCACATGGTAATTTGGCACATGTACTGGTTGTCCACTTGGTGGAGGGAGGATCTTCTACCACGGGTGAACAAACAAATTGCGACTTGATGTGTTATGTTAAAAAAAGAGGCAAACCATGTGGGGCCTACCTTAGAGGCAAGGCTCTATACACTGGAGTACTTTTGATGTGTCCGTCAACTCGCAGAATGGGGAGAAGCTTGCTTAGTACGCCGTCTCCCCACGCCCACGGGCGCGGTGGCTCGCAGGATGAGGTGAAGCTTGCTTACTACGCCTTACGCCCGCTCCCTCGGCCATGCGCACGGTGGTTCGCAGGACAAGGAGAAAAATTTACTACTCCCTCCGTTTACTCCTCGTCCCTACTACCTTGGTTATAGAGATTATATCATATTGTTTGGAATATATATGTCCTTTAGTAGATTTCAATATGAACTACTAGTACATACTCCAAACACTGATGTATATAGATGTATTTTAGAGTGTAGATTCACTCATTTTGCTCCGTACGTAGCACTCTCCCTCGCCCCTCGACCCTTGCCCACGTGGTGGACGTGCAGCAATTCATTCGGTCTCATATAGCCAGAACGATATATACTGCACTACCATTATTGCTCGACTTCCCGAAGAGGCGAAGAGCCAATCGCAAGGTCAATATTTTGGAGATGCCAAGCGCAAGGTTATAGGAGAACGAGTAGTAGGTGCCGCGTCATTTATAAATAAAGTTTTTTTTCTTCAGTGGCACGTACGAAATATGATAGGTTCATATGGAGAGAAAAGGAGTACATAGTCAGGATGGGCCAGCCTACACGGTTGCTTGCTGGGGTTGCTCTCTTCACACTCTCTCGCACAAAACGACTGTGGCCACATCTCTAACATCCCGGCGGATCACGTCCGCTTGGGGAAGGGGTGGATGCTTAGTGTAGATGCGGTGGCCGTCGCCGACGGTGAAAACCCACTGTCGGCACGTCCCGATCAGGGGTCCCTGCCGTTTTCTCTCACAAAGCCGGTGAGGTTGCCTTCGTCCCTTGCTCACTGCCGCGACGTGGGCAGTTGCCGCCTCCCGCCGCCCTCCTCAAGGTTGAGCTACGTCCCTCAGGTACAACTCCCTTTATAGCCGGCTTGCACCACTGCTCCAGCTGCCCACATCACTCCCTGTGGATATTTCTCTACTTCTTTGCCCCGCACATACCTCTACTGGCTTCTATGTACTGTATTTGTGATGAGTTTATGTCTCATCAACTAGTCCCAGTAATCTTATTCTAATCGCGCTTGTTCAATTTCTTTGCCACAGGGATGCTCATCTCGATTTTGGTGAAACTGCACAAAATGATTCGATGGTCAAAAGGTTGCAAACTTCATTTATTAGGAAGCTCGAACGTTGCCAGCAAATTGAAGCCTGGTCAGGGTTCACGGTTCAAGGGCTAGGGACTGCATGGATCGTTTTTTTCTTTAGCTGCCTCTGTTCCAAAATAAGTGTCAACTTTAGTAGTAGTACAACTTTGTACTAAAGTTTGCACAAAGTTGAGAAACTTATTTTGGAACGGAGGGAGTACATATTTGCTATGATCTGTCAATCATTGAGATGCAATAGCATGCATGTTAGTCTCCTTTATATTTGATGAAATGTTGCAACGGGCAACCTTGGACGCAAGATACATGTAACAGAAGCTGGAAGCTTCATAGCATTGTACAAATTTATCTCGCTGATAAATTACAATACGTACTATACTAGTACTTCCTCCGTTCCTAAATATAAGTCTCTATAGAGATTCACCATGAACCACATGCGGATGTATATAGATGCATTTTAAGTGTAGATTCATTCATTTTGTTCCGTATGTAGTGGAATCTCTACAAAGACTTATATCTACTAGTAATAGCTAGCCCCCACTACTAGGAATTCTCTATCCTCTCCTTGAGCCACGTCATCAAAATTGATGTAGCCATTAGATGAAGTAAATCAGTCCATAATAGCCGTCTGATCTTGACGTTGAGAGGCTCCGCACCAAGCCACATGCAAGCATGCAGAAATACCGTGCCACATGCATGTGAGTGGGTTTTAAATCACATCAACATGTTTGCATGCAAGAATGCACCGGTAGCATGCATGTAAGTGAGCTTTTAAGTCCCATTAACATGTCAAAAAGAAAAATATAATCCCATTATGCAGTAGGAGTTCAGGAGTTGGCTGATCTTTTTTCCTTACATGGGATGATCTAAATGATGATGGGAGTTTATTTAGTTTGTCTACCACATTTGTCATGCGGTTATAGAGTTTTTTTTTGTTCTATGAAATCGATAATTTTGCGCACAGAGATATACCGCTGTTCCGCGCCAACGCGCAGGGACTCATCTAGTAATATTTAGGAACAGAGGGAGTACCATGTAAAGAGTTAGGTGTCGCACGGTGATAGTAGTGTGAGGTGGGCCATGTAATCACTGAGCCTGCGTGTTTTCACTGCTCTTGCACGCCTCCGCTGTAAGAATGGAGAAAATTGTAATCTAGTAGTAGTAGTAGTAGTAGTATACCTCCTTTCGCCGAAAGCGTGGGACATCCAGCAGTCCTACTACCTCAGTAATAAAGACCAATGAGCCGTCAAATCACATAGACCCAGCAGTAAGTTGGACGGACGAAGCAACCATCACTCTTGCGCTAGTGAGAGGTCGCGTCCGCTCTGCCCGGGCATGAATGCGGCATCGATTCTTTGGAGCGGTGCTGACCGTTTCAGGCGGGAAGCGCGCGCGGGCGATGGAGGGGCTTTGGGTGGGCCAGGCTGGTCAGGAGCGGGCGTGGCAGCTGTCCGCATGTCCCTACCGGACACGCCCGGAAACGAGAGGATGCACCAACTCTCGCGGCTAAAATCGTACACTACACAACATCTCTCTGTAGGAGTAGGTCGATCTGTCGCTCTCTCTAACACACAGATGGTGTTAAACACACACACACACACACCCACCCACGCACGCACCTTGGTCCCGTTGCACCTTCTAACGTGACTTATTACACCTAGACGGAGGGAGTAGTAAGTATACGAGATACAGTGGCACACTGACTTAAGTCGAATACAAGTGGCCAAAATTTGTGTGCATGTTATAATAAGGATTCACTTAAATTAATACGTGAGCAAACAAAGGGATCAGTTGGACAGTGTTCCCGAGCAGTAGCGAGATGTGTGAGGTAAGATACACTGCTGGCGCTTTTAATTTTTCTTATTAATTTGTTTGTTTCACCCTCTGACTGGTGGGACCCAACGTACTACGTGGAGAGAGGTAAGGTGACTAAGGCTGCATTATTTCTGCACCACTGTGGATAGTCTTACCACCAAAGCCACATGACACGATTATGATTGAAATCCCAATGACTCCCACACAAAAAAAACACGGCATGCTTGTCACACGAATGCAGGAATGTATAAAAGGTTATTTCCCTCTCGCTGAACATAACGGGAGGGTTGTGTAGCTGGTTAGCTTGTTCGTTCACTCTCTCGCCCTCTCCCGCTGGAGCCTCAGCACTTGTAGTTCCTCTCTTCACACTCTCTCGCCCTCTCCAGATCTAAACAAGACTTCATTGGCCTCTCTCTCCCCTCACTGCTGCTCAAAGAGCTGGCAGGATCTGTCCTCTAGGAAGGGAAGGAGGCTTAACGCTGTCGCCGTCGGCGAGGGACTACCGGCGCAGCTGTTCACTTTCCACCCAGCGGTGGCGCGGGAGGGCCTCCGACCCCTTCTTCTTCGCCGCCATCCCGTCGCCCACCGAACCACGCCCCAAGAACCTTAAGGTACAATTTACTTACTCCACATGCATTGCTCTAGCTGCATGTATACCATGAATCTAGGACGTGGTTCAAAGAGGAAAGGAGTGGGGGAAAGTAGTGGGAAAAGTTGTATATAACATGAATCTAGGATGTGGTTCAAAGAGGAAATGAAGGGGGAAAGTTGTATAGCATTAATCTAGGACGTGGTTCAAAGAGGAAAGGAATGGGGGAAACTAGTGGGGAAAGTTGTATCGCATAAATCTAGGACGTGGTTCAAAGAGGAAAGGAAGGGGCGAAAGTACTAGTTCAAAAAGGAAAGGAAGGGACAAGGTTGTAGAGTTTGAGCAGGACTAGATTTACTGCACTCACATAGGGAAAGGCGTCTAAAGATAACAAAACTGGGACCAACACAAATATGCTCCTTGGTTGCTTGTTCTTTGTTGCAACAGATTGTGCATGACCACAGTACATCGGTAGATGCACATGGTGCTGGTGCATCCACTGTTCTGTGCAACTCATTAGCTGTTGTTAATCTAAGGCCCTGTTTGGTTAAAAACTCCCTAGTCCCTACCTGCTGGGTTCCAGGGACTAAACATGGACTAGAGGTTATGAAATGACATGCTAAAAGACCATGTTACCCCTAGTAATGAACTAATAGAGACAAGGTGCGATGCGTGGCAGGGCAACTGTTGGAAAAAGTCCAAAAAAGACTCCCTCGGGGTCCTCTTTCTTTAGTCCCAAATGCCCCCTTTTAGTCCCTAAAAGTCCCTCCTCTTTGGTTTAGATGGGACTGACACAGAGTTTTTTTAGTCCCTACACCAAAATGTCCCTGTAAACAAACACCCTCTAATAATGCCACTGGAAAATTGATGCAATGCCACAGTTAAAAGCAAATTACATGTTTAACGAATTTTATTGTTAATATAATCTCTATGTTAATATTAATCAATGCCACCGTTTGAGAAATGCTACTGTCTTGCTTTCTTTCCCATTTAGATAAGGTAGATGCTTCTTTTTGTTGGCTTCTGTGTCATCCACCATTATTGACCACTAATTGTTTCCTTTGCACCTTTGTGTAAACAGGGTTATCTGCTTCACCTTGTTGCCATTGTGACCTTTTGTGGCAATGCACAAAACACTTTTGTTTTAAGAGTGTTTTGTGCAGTTCAACCATAATGTCACACCGACAACGTTGCTTGATTGCTTGATCTTAGTGGAACTGCACAAGAGGAGATCTTACTTCCTATCCGTTAAGGCGAATTTGGTTCAGATCTTCTTCTTGTGAGTTGTTTGAATTCCGCATCATGAGAGGTCAGTACTAGCCTTCTTTCACATGATTCTGCAGTGTGCATTCATATGTTGTGCTACTTGTACGATAATGTTGCTTGATTTTAGTGAACTGCACAAATGGAGACAAGACTTCCAATCTGTATGTGCACCGTAATATCCCATTGAGGTAAGATAAGGATATTTCACAACTGCTGGCCTGTATTTTGCCACTTTCATCAGAAAATTAATTTTAGTACTATACTTGTGCTCCCTAATTGACATGCCAAATCTTACATTGAAGGCGAAGCTTGTTTGTTATTGAACCAAGTGATGAAGGGGAAGAACAAGGGGAAGAAAAACAAAAATCAACTCCCGGTGCTGTCATGAAAAAGTGGTATTGTCCTTGAGAAGTGCTTCATCTGTGCTGTTTTAAATATTTCCTTTCCTTTTTTCGAGAAAACAGTGATGCTAGAATTTAGTAGTCCTCTTGTCTTTGCACAATAGGATCATCTTCCTCTGAAGAAGAATATGGAGTACGTGAAGTGACTAGTTCCGATTATGCTAGGATGAAGAAGCCCTGTCTATCTTATCATCAAAAGGAGCAGTTGAAGGATGGTTACATTACTCCCCACAAGACCAAACTAACTTCAGCTTAGAAGGACTGACAAAATCTCCATTTTTTTTGCTGTGATGCGCGAGTACAATGTTGTTCTAGGATTCTTTCTAGTGAGTACCATTTTTCTAAAAGTGTCCTCTACATGGACCATGTATGTGCCTGTTGAAACTGTCAATTCATAGTACAGTTTGCTCTATACTAATCACTTTTTTGTATTTGTGCAAATAGGGGTGCTCAGCTTGATTTCAATGGGAACTGCACAAAATGTTCATGAATACATCGAATCATTCATTTCCACCACAAGAAAGGAGGTGCCGATAAGTTCAAGGCGTTGCAACATATAAGGGCGAAATCATACAAGCTACGCGCGAATTTGGTTGATTTTGGTGGAACTGCACAAAAAGAACAGCTGGTTTATTTAGCACGAGGTGCCATGTCAATGTCCAAACTGATGGCAAGCCCTGCCCATTCCACAATCGTAGGCATTTGATATTTTGGAATGGGACAACCTTGTCAAATTTTGCTCATTGATTTTAGCAAGACATGCGTTTGATATTTTCGAATGGGACCCCCTTGCTGTCAGCAGCATCGATCAATTTTTTATTTATTCTTTAGTTGTGAAGTAAATATTGCCTCTGACATGTGAGTCGCTGAGATGCATAATCATCGATTGTTTTGAATGTTCTCTATGAATTGCCAGGCCTGTGTGTTTGATTGCAATGTACAGAAACGCTAAAAACCTGCTCAAACTCTTTGTACTCCTTTTGTTCCTTTTTACTTCGCACATTGTGAAAGTGCATACTTTTTTTATAAGATTGGTCAAAGTAGAGATACTTTGACTGCAGACAGAACTTGTATGCAGACTAGAAAGGACCGGAGGGAGTACATGTGAAACTGCTGCAAACGAGGTGATCACCCTGGGAATAATGCTAGTACATATTGTTTTGCATGTTCATCCAATGCCAGTGATACAGGAATTCGAACTAATCGAAATAAATTCATTCATACACGGTCGGATTTCATATAAACACGCCAGATTTCATTACATTTCATACATTCTTCAACTAAAAAGGGGTGCGCTGGAGGTATAATAATTAACCGAAGCTACCCACCTGTGTCCCGCTGAGCCGAACAGAAGCTTTAGTGACTTAACTGCAGGTGCAGTTGCGTAACTGACATGTGGCCTGTTGGGCCCACGTGTCAGTCATCCAACTGCACCAGCAGTTAAGTAGAAGCAGCGTTATTCTCCAGCAGAACTCCCCGACTCCACGTCACCGCCAAGAAGCTAACCGGCCGTTAATGGTCAACCCGCCTAGCTTGGCTTCAACAGGAGGGTAGCAGCGGTGGCCTTACTTGGACCCGAGCGGCGGCGACCTACCGTGTTCTACTCTTCCCCGTTTTCTGTGTGGCGCGGCCTCGTTGGCAGCGGGGCGGGGCCTCGACGGAGCTGGCGATGTCCTCTATCTTGTTGCCGGCGGGCGGCGCCTCAGCGGAGCGATGGAAATCCTCCCCCGTGTTGCCGGCAGGGTGGGGCCTCGGCTGAGCTGGCGATGTCCTCTGCCTCGTTGTTGGCGGGGCGGGGCCTCGGCGGAGCCGGCGTTGTCCTCTGCCTCGTTGTTGGCGCCGCGGGGCCTCGACGGAGTAGGGCCTCGTCGACGCCAGCGGAGCGGGGACTCGTCGGAGCTGGCATTGTCCTCTGCCTCGTCCTCGGTCTTGCCAAACAGCGCCTCGCCCGCTTCATCGCCCTCTTTGCTAGCCTCTTTGTAGGCGGCCGCAGCCTCCGCCACCTGCATGCGCTCCTGCCAGCGCTCGAGGCAGCCCTTGCGGGCGGAGCGGTACGAGTTGAGCAGCGCCTCCTGCTCCGCACGCTCCGCGGCGATCTGCTTCTCCACCTGCAGATGCTCCTGGAGGAGATGGTGGTTGTAGGCGGCGTCGGCCTGCGCCTCCCGGAACTGCTCCTGACGCATCTGCCTCACACTGTCCATATATTGGGCACGAGCCTCGCCGATGGTCATGGTGCAATGCACCGGCGAGGATGGCGCGGAGGAGGGGGTTGGCGCCGGATCGTCGACTATCATGTTCTCCATTGGGATGTCGTCGTCCTCCGGCTTCCTGCCGGCCAGCCGGTCGGCAGCAATGGCTGCCATCTCCTTGTGGTCCGTCGTCTGCCCGTCCCGAAGAGCGCTGGAGCGCGAGGAAGCCATGGTGGGTAGTAGTGGTGTGGACAGGATAAAGGGAACAAATGCGGATGACTGCGGCTATGGCCGGCGCAGCAGTTTATATAGCAATGGTGGGCGGGCGGAGGGACGGACGTGTGGCGCCGGAGTAGCCGCCTCGGCAACCACGTATCATTAATGTGGGCGGTAGATGGACGGACGGACGACACTTGTGTCGTTTGAAGGCGGAGCAATCGCCTGCACTGGGAAGCGGGGCGGGCGACGCTGACTGTTTCGGGCGGAAAGCGCGCATGCGAGGAGATGACTTTACTTGGAGAGGATGACAATGAGGACCCACCAGGTCCATAGCCTCACGTACGCAAGTGCCTCCTTATTATATATATATGTATAAAACTATACTCCCTCCGTCTAGGTGAATAAGTCGTATTAGAAGGCACATCACGACCTAGGTGCAAGCAGATTGGTGGAAAAGAAGAATATTTCTCTCTTCTAAACACAACATTTAATCACAGTAGTTAAGAGGATGCCTTATTAGCTACCCATGCAGGCCATCGTAATTCATAGCATGTAAAGCGCTTTTATTTCTTGCCTAATAACCGCATGGACGTGCTGCATGCATTGGTCCTTGCTCGAGCAAAAAAAAGGGAGGAAAGGGGTTTCCATGGGAGACAACGAGGCAGAGGTGGAAGCGCTCGCTGAAGTTATTTATTTTGCTTCCCCCTAGTTTCCTGACATCACAGTCCCACACCATTGTCAACCTATGTAGTACTAGTCAATAAACGAGAGAATTGCACAAGAAGCGGCCGACAGCTGGGACCAAGCAGCTCGAGCAGTATTTGTGTTTTTAAGGTGTGAGCACTACAGAGTTTTTCGATGTTTAGCCCAGATATTAATTTTTCTCCTCTGAACAACAACGAAAACATCGCTGCAAGTATTAACTGGGCGGGCTGTGGCCCGTCTAGCCCAGGCTAGATATCCATCCCAGATATTAATTTTTTTCAAGCTGAAAATGGCTAGCCCAGCTATACTCTTTTTAGGAATACCCAGGCAAGGTCAAGTTGTTATTCTCCGCCCCGCTGGGCTGCAAATCTTTCCTAGGAGGGATGCATTAGGCTTAACAAGAAAATGGGCTTTAAGAAATAATAAATGGGATGTAATTATAAAAACTGGGCAGTAACTATAAAAAATGCACCAAACACGTGATTAATTTATAAAATATTATTTTTGGATATTGAAAATTTTAATTTCATTAATTGTTGCGAGCGCAATGTTTCATTGGATTTTTACGTAATATAAATTTATATTGAAATTGTATTTTATCTGACTAGAAATTTCGGGATAAAAATATTTCGGATCCCATCAAAATGTGGGAAATTTTATTGAATTCTGTTTTGAACGGTTGGTTGAAATGGGCTGTACTTTTAACAAACTGTAAATGGGCTGTAGTAAATTCCATCAGAATTCAAAAATGGGCTACACATTCTTACAAATCTCAAATGGGCTATAAGTTCTCTGCCACACACTTCTGGCCTTACTAAGTTGACGCGTCCCCTAAAAAATCAGAGTTGACGCGTATGAAAGGCTTTGTCAACTTATAGTCAACACACGGTTCTAGCAGCAGTGGCCGTTGGATGTCCATCCAACAGATGTCGTGCTTCTTCAATCTTGGATATTCTAGCTTCACCCGCCCAAAAAATGATTCCTCCCCCTAACATCTGGGGTGCACCGTTTCGGAAGCTGACCTATGGGCCTACTAAGTTGACGTACCAAGGGCTTTGTCAACTTAGTCAATATAAACGATTCTAGCTGCAGTGACCGTACGATGTCCATCCAATGGCCGTAGTGCTTCTTCAACCTCTGGTCTTCTTACTCCAGCCGCCCAAAGCAGCGCCGGTCATGCCGCCTGCTCCTGCCTCCCGTGGCCGGCTGTGCTGCTGTGGGGGCCTCACGGCCCCTACTATTCCCACCGCTGGCCAGACCCTGCGGTGACGGCAGCCTCACACCGCAGCCGAACGAGTGAACCCTCATACTCCTCTCCACGTGGGCATCCACTGCCGCGTCTTCACCGGCTCCGCGTCGTCCCCTTCCTAGGCCTCGCCGTCGTCCACCACCCTGGTGCTCTCGACGTGGCGTGGTCAACATGGAAGGAACGACTTCCATCGGACATGGACTGTACGTGGAGAGGCTGACAGCTGGGTCCACGGCGGCAGCAAGGAAGTGCCTCCTTATTATGTGGAAAATAATGATTCCTCCACCTGATAGCAGGGACCCACCGGACGGGCCACCAGTATTTTGCGAAAAAATCATTTCCCCCTGACTGTTGGGATCCACCGGACGGGCCACCGTATTTCGCGAAAAAAACGTTCCCCCCGTTGTCAGCTCGGACCCACCGGAAGTGCCTCCTTATTACACACAAAAAAATGAATACTCTCCCGGCTAGCTGGGACCCACCTTGCTGGGAGGCTGACTTGTGGGCCTACTAAGTTGACGGGGACGAAGGGCTTTGTCAACTTAGTCAATATGAACAATTCTAACTCCAGTGACCGTACGATGTCCATCCAATGGCCGTAGTGCTTCTTCAACCTCTGGTCTTCTTGCTCCAGCCGCCCAAAGCAGCGCCGGTCATGCCGCATGCTCCTGCCTCCCGTGACTGGCTGTGCTGCCGCAGAGGCCTCACCGCCCCTACTGTTCCCATCGCTGGCTAGGCCCTGCGCAGACGGCATCCTCACATCGCAGCCGAACCAGTGAACCCTCGTAGTCCTCTCCGCGCGGGCTTCCACTGCCACGTCGTCCCCTTCCTAGGCCTCGCCGTCGCCCACCGACGTGGTGCTCTTCACGCGGTGTGGTCAACGTGGTCAAGGAACTACTTCCATCGGAAGAGTACTGTACGTGGAGAGGCTGACAGCTGGGTCCACGGCCACAACACAGTTTTTTTGTGATTTGCCAAGTAAGTCGCTTTGTCAGGCCTGTTGGGCTGCAAATGTTTCAAGACGAGGAGAGCTTTCATTCGGCTGGCCGAGAAAATGGCCCATCAGTAATGAGAAATGGGCTGTACATTTTTAAAACACATCAAACCGGCAATTAGTTTCAAATATCTTTTTTTTCATTTCAAGATTTTAAATTACATTAATTTTTATGCATGGAGAATTAGTTGGATTTTATATTGATATACATTTATTTTTAAAATCAGTTTGAATGTGAGTCGAAATTTCGGGATTAAAAAACAGTTCGGACCGCACCGAAATATGCAAAATTTTGTATAATTTTTTAACCGTTGCCACAATATGGGCTGTAATGCTAACAAAAAGAATATGGGCTCCAAAAAAAACCTTAAGAATTAGCAAATGGGCTGTAAATTATTAGAAATAATGGCAGATGGGCTGTATGCTATTTTCCACAGATTTGAGGCTTTCCTAAAAAAAGGTTGACGCACAAGCACTGACTGTTGGATGTCCATCCAACGGCCGTCGTGCTTCTTCAATCTCTGCTCTTCCTGCTCCAGCCGCTCAAACAAGCGCCTGCGGGACTGCCTGCTCCCTCCTCCTCGCGGCCGGCTGTGCTGCCGCGCATGCCTCACCGCCCGACCGTACTCCCATCGCTGTCCTAGCCATCCCTCTACACACCCACACCTGCTGTTATTCTCCGGCGACGGCAGACGAACCAGTAAACCTTCGTACAGTCGTACTCCCCTCCGCATGGGAAACAACTGCCGAGTCTTCCCTGCCTCCGTGTCGTCCCCTTCCTAGGCCTCGCCGTCGTCCACCGCCCTGGTGCTCTCGGCACGGCGTGGTCAACGTGGTCAAGGAACGACTTCCATCGGACGTGGACTGCACATAGAGAGGTTGACAGCTGGGTCCACGGCCGCAGCAAGGAAGTGCCTCCTTATTACACGGAAAATAATGATTCCTCCACCTGACAGCTGGGACCCACCGGACGGGCCACTGTATTTCGCGAAAAAACGTTTCCCCCTGACTGCTGGGACCCACCAGCTACATATTCGCACGCAAGGACATGCGTCCAGGCAAAAAAAAATGATTCGCCCGCTGACTGCTGGGACCCACCAGCTACATCTTCACAGGCAAGGAAGTGACTGACAGTCGGGACCCACCTGGTCGAAGCGTATGTAGCGTTGTCATTCTGGTCGCGAATGTGTACGTACATACTGGTCGATGTAGAGGCGCGCACGTGTCGTAGTAGAGGCGCGCACATGTCGTAGTAGAGGCGCGCACGTAGCATGTACACGTACATACAGTAGCCGGGGTGCAAGAAATAAAATATGGCCACACATGTGTACATACGGGCGGGGTCTCGAACGCCTACTCGCGCATACGTACGGCCAGAGCTCGTGTACATTGCTGGGTCGGAACGGAGAAACAACGTCGTCGTCGTGTTCATGGGGAGGCAACGGAATGTGTCGTGTTCATGGGGATGCAACGCAACGCGTGGGAGCCAACCGGCTGGGTCAGAACAGAATGCGTGGTCGTGTTCATCGGGAGGGCTTGGACGGAACAGGCGATGGAAACGAGGCCTGGCATACCGCACCACGGAGGAAATGGACCTTCTACGTTCGGAACGGGGTCCTGTTGATCGGGAGGGGCCTGGCGTACCGTAAAACGGAGGAAACGGACCTCCTACGGTCGAAACGGGGGTCCTGTTGATCGGGAGGGGTGTGGCGTACCGCAAAACGGACGAAACGGACTTGTGTTGGAGCGCTACGGTCGAAACGGGGGTCCTGTTCATCGGGAGGGGTGTGGCGTACCGCAAAACGGGACTCCACGGGATACTGTTCATCTCCACCGTCGATCCCCTCTAGCCTCCACGAGCTACTGTTCATCCACCGTCGACCTCCTCCAGCCTCCACCTGCGACTGTTCATCCACGGGCTCCTGTTCATCCAGCCTCCACCATGCGCTACTCCATCGGCTACTATTTAACCAGCCCTCTCCACGGGCTCCTGTTCAACCACCCCTCCACGGGCTACTGTTCATCCTGCCCTCCATCGTCTACTGTTCATCGTGCCCTCCACGGGGTGGTCCTGTTCATCCAGCCCTCCATGGGGTCCTGTTCATACAGCCCTAACCGGCTCGATCGATCGGGGTCCTGTTCATCCAGAGGCAACACCACGGGGTCCTGTTCATCCACCCCCACCAGGAACTGTTCATCCAACCCCCCCCCAACGCTCACTGTTCATCCAGAGGCAGCATCGACCGGCTTCAGTTAGCAGCAGTAGCGAAGGAATCGCTCGATCGGGTTCAGTTAACAGCCATCGATCGATCGCTCGGGTTCAGTAACACGTAGCCTGCAGTGCAATCGCTCGGGTTCAGTTAGAGCCCAATGCCTCGCTTGGGTTCAGTTAGAGCCAACGCCTCGCACACACGCGCGTAAGTGTACGAGAGAAACGCGCATCGCTCGGCCCCCGACCTCCCACCGTAACCGGGAACTCCCCGAAATTTTCCTCCCCCTCGCTTCTACCACGGTTTTTTCCGTCATGGAGGGCCCAAAGAATGTCATGCACCCGCGTCTCCGGCCCGCCCAAGACGAAAAGCCCATTTTCTGTCATGATTTTTTGTCATAGAAGTAGGAGCCCACCACATCTATGATGATACCGGGTTTTGTCACAATTATCGTCATAGGAGTGTCATATGTATGACAGAAAAAATTTCATTCGGCCCAAAATGTCACAGATGTGTCTTTTTTTGTAGTGCAAGGTGCCGAAATAGGGCTCTAGGTCGGATCTCGTGGTTCTGGAACTTGTGGAAGCTGGAATTGTGTTTTGTCGACTCCCCTAGGATTTCTGGAATATTTGGGTATTTATAGAGCTGAGAGGCAGTGGAGAGGGGGCCTGTGTGTTGGGAAACGTAGCATCCAATTTCAAAAAAATTCCTACGCTCACACAAGATCTATCTAGGAGATGCATAGCAACGAGAGGGGGAGAGTGTGTCCATGTACCCTCGTAGACCAAAAGCAGAAGCGTTTGATAACGTGGTTGATGTAGTCGAACTTCTTCTCGTTTCGACCGATCAAGAACCGAATGTACGACACCTCTGAGTTCTACACACGTTCAACTCGATGATGTGCCTCGAACTCTTGATCGAGCAAAGTGTCGAGGGAGAGTACCGGCAGCACGACGGCATGGTGACGGTGATGGTGAAGTGATCCGCGCACGGCTTCACCTAAGCACTATGAAGATATGATCGGAGGCGTAAACTGTGGAGGGGGGCGCCGCACACAGCTAATGATACATCTCCATCGTATCTACTTTTCCTAATGCTGACTCTAATTTGCATGATTTGAATGAAACTAACCCGGACTGACGTTGTTTTCAGCAGAACTACCATGGTGTTGTTTTTGTGCAGAAATAAAAATTCTTGGATTAGAATGAAACTTTGTGAGGATTTTTTATACAATAGAAGAGAATTTCTGGAGCCAAGAACCACCGGAGGGGGCACCTGGGTGGGCACTACACATCAGGGCGCGTCTGCCCCCCTAGGCGCGCCTAGGTGGGTTGTCCCCACCTGGTGGCCCTGCAGACCCTGAAACCGATGCTATAAAATCCTATTTTTTCATAAAAATGAGAGAGGAAGAATTATCTCGTTTCATGATATGGAGCCGCCATCACCTCCTATTCTTCATCGGGAGGCCAGATCTAGAGTCCGTTTGGGGCTCCAGAGAGAGGGATCTTCCATCTTCGTCATCACCAACCCTCCTCCATCGCCAATTACATGATGCTCTCCACCGGGAGTGAGTAATTCCTTCATAGGCTCGTTGGTCGGTGAGGCGTTGGATGAGATTCATCATGTAATCGAGTTAGTTTTGTTAGGGCTTGATCCCTAGTATCCACTATGTTATGAGATTGATGTTGCTGTGACTTTGCTATGCTTAATGCTTGACACTTTGGGCCCGGGTGCCATGATTTCAGATCTGAACTGTTTATGTTATCACCATTATATCTATGTTCTAGATCCGATCTTGCAAGTTATAGTCACCTACTACGTGTTATGATCCGGCAACCCCGGAGTGACAATAGTCGTCACGCGACCGTAGTTTGAGGAGTTCATGTATTCACAGTATATTAATGTTTTGTTCCGGTTCTCTATTAAAAGGAGGCCTTAATATCCCTTAGTTTCCAATAGGACCCCTTTGCTACGGGAGGGTAGGACAAAAGATGTGATATGTCCATTATGCATCATGCTTTTATATCGATATTTATTGCATTATGGGCTGTTATTACACATTATGTCACAATACTTATGCATATTCTCTCTTATTTTACAAGGTTTACATGAAGAGGGAGAATGCCGGCAGCTGGAATTCTGGGCTGGAAAAGGAGAAAATATTAGAGACCTATTATGCACAACTCCAAAAGTCCTCAAACTTCATGGGAGCAAGTTTCAGAATATATAAAAAATATTGGGCGAAATAAGTACCAGAGGGGGGCCACCCACCATCCATGAGGGTGGGAGGTGTGCCCTACCCCCCGAGCGCGCCCCCCTGCCTCGTGGGCCCCCTGGCAGCCCTACGATGCCCATCTTTGGCTATGTGGAGTCTTTCATCGAGGAAAAAAATCATAAGCCAGCTCACGGGACGAAACTCCGCCGCCACGAGGCGGAACCTTGGCGGAACCAATCTAGGGCTCCGGCGGAGTTGTTTTGCCGGGGAAACTTCCCTCCGGGAGGGGGAAACCATCACCATCGTCATCACCAACGATCCTCTCATCGGGAGGTGGGCAATCTCCATCAACATCTTCAACAGCACCATCTCATCTCAAACCCTAGTTCATCTCTTGTATCCAATCTTTGTCCCAAAGCCTCAGATTGGTACCTGTGGGTTGCTAGTAGTGTTAATTACTCCTTGTAGTTGATGCTAGTTGGTTTATTCGGTGGAAGATCATATGTTCAGATCCTTTATGCATATTAATACCCCTCTGATTATGAATATGAATATGATTTATGAGTAGTTACGTTTATTCCTGAGGACATGGGAGAAGTCTTGCTATAAGTAGTCATGTGAATTTGGTATTCGTTCGATATTTTGATGAGATGTATGTTGTCTTTCCTTTAGTGGTGTCATGTGAACGTCGACTACATGACACTTCAGCATTGTTTGGGCCTAGGTGAAGGCATTGGGAAGTAATAAGTAGATGATGGGTTGCTAGAGTGACAAAAGCTTAAACCCTAGTTTATGAGTTGCTTCGTAAGGGGCTGATTTGGATCCATATGTTTCATGCTATGGTTAGGTTTACCTTAATACTTCTTTTGTAGTTGCAGATGCTTGCAATAGGGGTTAATCATAAGTGGGATGCTTGTCCAAGGAAGGGCAGTACCCAAGCACTGGTCCACCCACATATCAAATTATTAAAGTACCGAACGCGAATCATATGAACGTGATGAAATCTAGCTTGACGATAATTCCCATGTGTCCTCGGGAGGGCTTTCCTTTATATAAGAGTTTCTCCAGGCTTGTTCTTTTCTACAAAAAGGATTGGGCCATCTTGCTGCACATTATTTACTTTTATCACTTGTTACCCGTTACAAATTACCTTATCACAAAACTATCTGTTACCGATAATTTCAGTGCTTGCAGAGAATACCTTGCTGAAAACCGCTTATCATTTCCTTCTGCTCCTCGTTGGGTTCGACATTCTTACTTATCGAAAAGGCTACGATAGATCCCCTACACTTGTGGGTCATCAAGACCCTTTTCTGGCACCGTTGCTGGGTAATGAAGCACCTTTGGTAGGTGGAAGTTGGTAAGGAAAAGTTTATATAGTGTGCTGAAATTTACTATCACTTGTTACCATGGAACATAATCCTTTGAGGGGCTTGTTCGGGGTATCTTCACCCCGACCAGTAGAGCAAAGAGTTGCTCCTCAACCTACTAAACCTACTGAAAATGTTTACATTGAAATTCCTTCGGGTATGATAGAGAAACTGCTAGCTAATCCTTTCACACGTGATGGAACATTGCATCCCGATTTGCACCTAATCTATGTGGATGAAGTTTGTGGATTATTTAAGCTTGCAGGGATGCCCGAGGATGTTATCAAGAAGAAGGTTTTCCCTTTATCTTTGAAGGGAAATTCATTGACATGGTTTAGGCTATGTGATGATATGGGATCATGGAACTACAACCGACTAAAATTGGAATTTCATTAGAAGTTTTATCCTATGCATCTTGTTCATCGTGATCGTAATTATATATATAATTTTTGGCCTCGCGAAGGAGAAAGCATCGCTCAAGCTTGGGGGAGGCTTAAGTCAATGTTATATTCATGCCCCAATCATGAGCTCTCAAGAGAAATTATTATTCAAAAAAATTTATGCTTGGCTTTCTCTCGATAATCGCTCCATGCTCGATACTTCTTGTACTGGCTCTTTTATGATGAAGACTATTGAATTCAAATGGGATTTATTGGAAAGAATTAAATTCAACTCTGAAGATTGGAATCTCGACGAAGGTAAGGAGTGAGGTATAACACCCAAGTTTGATTGTGTTAAATCTTTTATGGATACTGATGCCTTTCGTGAATTTAGCACTAAATATGGACTTGACTATGAGATAGTAGCTTCTTTCTGTGAATCCTTTGCTACTCATGTTGATCTCCCTAAGGAGAAGTGGTTTAAATATAATCCTCCCATTGAAGTAAAAGTAGTTGGACCTATTAAAGTTGAAGAAAAGACTATCACTTATAATGATTCTGTTGTTCCTACTGCTTATATTGAGAAACCACCTTTCCCAGTTAGAATAAAGGATCATGCTAAAGCTTCAATTGTGGTTCATAAGAGTAATACTACAACGCCTACTCCCTCTGAGCAAATTAAAGTTGAACCTAGTGTTGCTATGGTTAAAGATCTCTTGGCTAATAGTATTGATGGGCATGTTATTTACTTCTATGATGAAGCTGCTAGAATTGGTAGGCCTGATACTAAAAATAAACATAGACCTATTGTAGGCAGGCCTGTTATTTCTGTTAAAATAGGAGATCATTGATATCATGGCTTATGTGATATGGGTGCTAGTGCAAGTGCAATACCTCATTCCTTATATAAAGAAATTATGCATGATATTGCACCTGCTGAGATAGAAGAGATTGATGTTACAATTAAACTTGCCAATAGAGACACTATTTCACCAGTTGGGATTGCTAGAGATGTTGAAGTCTTGTGTGGGAAAGTTAAATATCCTGCTGATTTTCTTGTTCTTGGTTCCCCACAAGATGGCTTTTGTCCCATTATATTTGGTAGACTCTTCTTGAATACTGTTAATGCTAAGATAGACTACAAAAAGGATGTAGTTACTATTGGTTTGGGGGATATGTCTCATGAGTTTAATGTTGCTAAATTTCATAGACAACCCCATGATAAAGAATTGCCTAGTAAAGATGAAATTATTGGTCTTGCTTCTATTGCCGTGCCTCCTAGTGATACTTTAGAACAATATTTGCTCGACCATGAAAATGATATGTTTATGAATGAAAGAAGGGAAATAGATGAAGTATTCTTTAAACAGGGACCTATTTTGAGACACAACTTCCCTGTTGAAATTCTAGGGGATCCTCCTCCACCCAAGGGTGATCCCGTGTTTGAGCTTAAACCTTTACCTGATACTCTTAAATATGCTTATCTTGATGAGAAAGAGATATATCGTGTTATTATTAGTGCTAACCTTTTAGAGCATGAGGAAAAGAAATTATTGAAAACTCTGAAGAAGCACCGTGCTGCTATTGGATATAATCTTGATGATCTTAAGGGCATTAGTCCCACTCTATGCCAGCACAAAATAAAATTGGAGAAGGATGTGAAACCGGTTGTTGATCACCAAAGACGGTTAAACCCTAAGATGAAAGAAGTGGTAAGAAAAGAAATACTAAAGCTTCTGGAGGCAGGTATAATTTATCCCGTTGCTGATAGTCAGTGGGTAAGTCCTGTCCATTATGTCCCTAAGAAGGGGGGTATTACCATTGTTCCTAATGATAAAGATGAACTGATCCCACAAAGAATTGTTACAGGTTATAGAATGGTAATTGATTTCCACAAATTGAATAAAGATACTAAAAAGGATCATTACCCTTTACCTTTTATTGATCAAATGCTAGAAATATTATCCAAGCATACACATTTTGCTTTATAGATGGTTATTCTGGTTTCTCTCAAATACCTATGTCAAAAGAGGATCAAGAAAAGACAACTTTTACTTACCCTTTCGGTACCTTTGCTTATAGACGTATGCCTTTTGGTTTATGCAATGCACCTGCTACCTTTCAAAGATGTATGACTGCTATATTCTCTGACTTTTGTGAAAAGATTGTTGAGGTATTCATGGATGATTTTTCTGTATATGGAACTACGTTTGATGATTGCTTAAGCAACCTTGATCGAGTTTTGCAGAGATGTGAAGAAACTAATCTTGTCTTGAATTGGGAGAAGTGCCACTTTATGGTTAATGAAGGTATTGTCTTGGGGCATAAAATTTCTGAAAGAGGTATTGAAGTTGATAAAGCTAAGGTTGATGCTATTGAGAAGATGTCGTGTCCTAAGGACATTAAAGGTATAAGAAGTTTCCTTGGTCATGCCGGTTTTTTTATAGGAGGTTCATTAAGGACTTCTCTAAAATTTCTAGGCCTCTGACTAATCTCCTACAAAAAGATGTTCCTTTTGTCTTTGATGATGATTGTGTAGAAGCCTTTGAAATACTTAAGAAAGCTTTGATTTCTGCACCTATTGCTTAGACTCCTGATTGGAATTTACCATTTGAAATTATGTGTGATGCTAGTGATTATGCTGTAGGGGCTATTTTAGGACAAAGAATTGATAAGAAATTAAATGTTATCCAATATGCTAGTAAAACTCTAGACAGTGCCTAAAGAAATTATGCTACTACTGAAAAAGAAATTTTAGCAGTTGTATTTGCTTGTGATAAGTTCAGACCTTATATAGTTGATTCTAAAGTAACTGTTCACACTAATCATGCTGCTATTAAATATCTTATGGAAAAGAAAGATGATAATGTCGGATTTCGGGTTCCGGCAGACCCTTGAGGTTCGAACACTGGGGTACGCGCGGAGATTTCGCCTCCTACCTACCTGCACCCCTCCGCCTTGCTAGGATCTGAACTAAGGAAAGAACAACACAAGAGATGCAGGGTTTATACTGGTTCGGGCCACCGTTGTGGTGTAATACCCTACTCCAGTGTGTGGTGTGGTGGATTGCCTCTTGGGCTGATGATGATGAACAATACAAGGAAGAACAGCCTCGCGAGGGTCTATTCTTGGCTGGGGCGATGAACTGCTGGGAGGAGCTCAGTCACCCTTCTCTCTCTCTCTCTACCTGATCCTCTCTCCTTTCTTTCAACCTCCCCCGGCTTAGCTCAGCCCCCTTTGCTCTGTGGGTGGCTGGTCCTATTTATAGAGGCCCTGGTCCTCTTCCCAAATATCGAGCGGGAAGGGAGCTAACAATGGCAGGCTAATTTGAAGGGGGACAGCTAGTATCAGCTATCCTGACAAAAGTAGTCTTCGCCTGCGCAAAGCTCTGGTGATGACGCCGTCTTGGGCTCCACGGTGACCTCCGTCTCGTAGTCCTCCTGGTCTTGGTCTCGTTGCACCGAAACGGCAACCTTTGCCTGATGCCTCGGTACTCCGGGGCTGCGCTTGCCCCCTTTGCACCAAAGAGGAAGGGGGGGACACTACGCGGGCTGGCACCCGCCTGGCGCCCCCGGTCGTCATGGCTTGCGTCACGGGCACCTCGTGAGGTACCCCGCCTTGATCTCTCCGCCTCCTCGTGAGCCAGCCTGACGAGGCCGCGCCTGAGGAAGCTCAGCATCGTCCGCCCCGCGAGGCTTGGCCCCTCGCGAGGGTCTTGGTTTTGTGTTGGTGAAGATGGGCTGCGCTGGGCCCCCCTTTGAGCCACGCCGCAGGCCGCAGGAAGGCAAGTATGGGGACCCCCGTTCCCAGAATGCCGACAGTAGCCCCCGAGCCCAAGGCGCGCCCAGACTTGGCCGTGCAGGGAGGCGGAAGGGCAAGAGCGAAGCGCCGCGGGCCCTAACAGCCTGCGGCCTTGGGCGCCGCGTGGCGGTTGATTGGACGTGGGCGCCCTAGCACCCGCGTGAGTTGATAAAGGAGCGGCATCCACCTAGGCTTTGCTTCTTGCTTTCCCCGGTTGCTGCTCGGATCCCCTTTCCTGCGCCTCTCCTTCCTCCAAAATTTCCAGATCCACTCCGACCGTGTGACCTAGGAAGCCATGGCGCATCGTCAGCCCCCAGCCGTAGCTTGGTACTCGTCTGCCCTGGACCCGCCGAACGTGTCGGAGGCGAGCCTTGCCCGGTTGCGCCGGATGGCGACGGCGTGGGGCATCAACGGGGCGAAGGTGTTTAAAGCCGGCTCCGCCACCCATGAGGGTCAAGGGAGCACCTTCTATCCGCTCTTCGTAAGTGCCATTGCTGCTGGCCTGGTGCCTCCCTTCTCCGAGTTCTTCTTCTCTGTCCTCCGTCACTATAAGCTACAAGCCCTGCATCTTCACCCCAACTCCGTCCTTCTGCTGGCAATCTTCGCCTATTACTGCGAGGCTCACGTGGGGGTGCAGCCCTCAGTGGCCTTGCTGCGCCACTACTTCTACCTCCGGACCTCTCGTGGTACTGCTTCCGCGTGCGCGAGCTTCGTCGCGTACGGTGGCGCCATTGCCATTTCAAACCCCAGGAAAAGGATTGAGGGCTTCAGGAGCAAGTGGGTCTTGGTGGAGGCTGGGCGCATCCACCCTCGACTGATCTTGCCGACGGAGCAGCCCATGAGCTCCAGCGATTGGGGTCGAGCGGAGCTCACGGACCCCCGCGCGAAGCTGATGTTGGAGAAGATGGACGCGGATCTGAGGCCGGCCAATATGGCGGCGGCGAAACTGACCGGCACGTCGCTGCTGAGGGAATTCCTGGAGCACCAGCTGGCTCCGCTTCGGCAGCGATGTGGAGGCCCCGCCCGAGCCCCGCGGCCTTAGCCGACGGAGATCTGGCTGCTGTCCTCCAATCTCTGGTCGGGGGCGATGTGGCGAGGTTGGCGGGTGCTCCTACGCCCTTGTTCCTCCGCGACGACTGGGAGCAGGTAGTGGAGTCCATGCCCGTCTTCAACGGGGATGGGCCCGTGCCCGTGGAAACTCCCGAGGAACCGGTGGACGTGCCCTCCGACGACTCCAGCGAAGAGGAGGAAGGAGGGGAGCGGGGAAAAGGGCCTGACTCCGAGGCGACTGACGGAGAGTCGAGGGCTCCCCTCCCCCGGTGCAGGTCCCGCGTTCTCCGCCTCTCTCCGGGCGATGACGACGAGGATGACGACGAAGATGACGATGAGGACGACGACAAGCAGGACGGCGGGAGCTCACCCCCGATCCCGAAGAAGGACAGGACCGGGCTGATCTCCCGCGGGTCTGCCCCGGCCCCGGGGCGGACCGCAGATGCTCCTTCTGCCTCCAAGCTTCCCGAGGTTGACCCTTCCAGCCGGCTTTCAGGCTTCAAATTTGGTCGGAGGCCGCTTGAGCTCACTGGCGACGATCCGTAAGCATTCGATTCTTGTCTTTATTTCTTGCTCTGCTTCTGAGGCTTGACGTCCGCATCTCTTGGATAGGCTGGCGCCCACAGCAAAGAAGCCGAAGGGGGCTCCCGAGGTTCCATCCGTGGCAGCGCTTCTGCACGCGAAGGAGGGTGATCGCGACGCACAGGCTTCTCCTGCCCGGTCGTCCTTGCGAGGCCTGGCTGAGCCGGCTGGGGTGAGCTCAGCCCCCACGGCCCAAGTGGCTCCCGAGGTGCTCTTGCCTGCAGCCGCCACTTCAGCTGTCGGGGCGCGGCAGACTCCGCCTCAGGATGCTGTGGCCGCGCTGCCATCTTCTCCTCCTACTCCACCGGCTGCTGTCTCTCCGACTCCTTCTGCCGTTCTGGATCGCGTTGTTGCTGAGCTGGACCGACTGCGTCAGGATCTTCTTGGCGCCGACCCCCGCTTGGTGGCTGGGCGCTTGGAGTTGGCTTCAGGATGGGTTCGCTCCGATGCTTTGATTCGGGCGGCGCTGGTCCTGGCCTCGACGGCATGCGACGAGGAGAAGCAGGCTATCCTTGAGGCGAAGGCTGCTCGGGACACAGCCCTGGGGGAGGTGGTCGACGTCCGTGGACGTTGCAAGGCGCTGGAGGGCGAACTGCAAGATTTGCGGGACCAGCTCGCGAACGAGGTCCGCCTTCTCCAAGAGCAGGAAGAAGGCGTGAAGGCTCGTGAAGCGGCTCTCAAGGAGAGGGAGGTCAAGCTCAAGAAATGTCCCGCCCGCCCAGGCGCGCTGGAGCAGGAGTTGGGGGCGAGGAAGGCCAAGCTGGACGACGAGGCCCTGGTTCTTGCCGAGGACCGCATGGCCTTCGCGGAGATGGAGGCGAGGGCTCGCTCCTCACTGAGGACGCTTTACGATAGCGGCCTGGAGAGCCCACTAGCTGGCGCCGAGGACGGCCCCGCCAAGCTGCTTCCCTTCCTGGTTCACGCTCTTGAAGATGTCGCCCTTGGCCTTGGCCCCGCGGCCGAGGCCGAGGCGCGTGTCCTGTCTTCTGCAGCAATGACGCGGGTCCTCACCCACATCTACCTTCGCGATCCCGGTGTCGACCTCGACAGCCTGTTGGAGCCAGTGAGCGGCGAGCGTGCCGCTGCCACTGCCGAGGCCGTGAAGGGTCACGCAGAGGCCCTATTGGGGAAGTTCCGGGCCTTCAGCACCAAGCCGAAGCAAGGCGCTGCCGACCCCACCGCTCCGTGAGGCGTACTCAATCCGCGCTGCTCCATCGCCGACAAGTGACTCCATCGCGGCTCCTGTCCTGCCTTTAATTCCTGCGCATGTATCATGCCTCGGGGAGGCGTTTAAATTTGCGTTTGGCATAGAGATAACAGTGTGGACTGTAATATTTGCTTTTGAACTTCTTGAAATTTGTGCCTTTCCTTCCTACTTGCTTATGTTCTACGCCGGCAGAGCCCGGCCCCGCGCATGCCTCACCCAGTGTTGGTCCTGACCAGAAACCAGGACGGGGCCAAGGAGTGAGGGGCCACGTGACAAGTTAGGCTCCTGAGACGCGATGCTCAGGAGTCCCCCTTGGCGCACGAACAGCAAGTAGGGAGGTGTGATGCGGGTGGATCTACCGTTCTACGTCTGCAGAGCCCGGCCGCATGTGTATCTCACCCAGTGTTGGTCCCGACCGGAAACCAGGACGGGGCCACAGAGTGAGGGGCTATGTGACCAGTTAGGCTCCTGAGTCGCGATGCTCAGGAGTCCCCCTTGACGCTCAAACGGCCTTCGTACCTTGGCTCCGCTCGGGGAGAGACGCGCGACGAACCAGGCCCGGGGGGACCTGGCTGGGAGGCGTGCGTCTGGGTGTGACCCAGGCGCAGCCCCCGTGCCCATCCCCCTCGCGCGGCACTCCCGAGGGGAGGCGTTACGATGAGGCTAGACACTGAGCTCTGGGCTCCCTGAGGTTGGTGCGGCCCGGGGGCCACCCTCAGTTGTTTATCACCAGCGCGGAGCATAGTGCTACCGTATGTGTACGGGCATAGCCGCTCCTCGGCAGTGTCGTCAGCCAGCACGGAGCATGGTGCTTCCACTGGTACGTGGGAGGGGGGCCCCCTCCGGGAGGAGCCCCCGGGGCGTGTACAGCGCCGCCCTGACACGTGGCTGGCACGGTAGGGCCTGTCGAGGTGTATCTGGGCACCCGTGAGCCAGTGCGGGACTCACGGGGCCCTATCTCTAGGCGGGTTGCACCTGGCACTGGGCCTTATCTTGTGATGTGTCCCTGCAAATTTGGTTAGATGTCGGCACTCTACGTCCTCGGGTCCTGGCCCTCGAGCTGGTCTCAGCCGTCGCTGGTATGCCAGGTCGCGATGCCATGGACAAGGCCAGAGGGTGAGGGCTGGAGAGCCAGTAAGAGCCCTGAGTCACGATGCTTAGGTACCCCCCTTTAACATGCAAGTGGTCGGCATGGAGAAGAAGAGGTGCCGTGGACCGGCATCAAATAATCAAGCATGGTGGGTCTAACACATAATCGGAAATAAACGCAAACGGGATACGTGCCGCTGGGCCTAGCTCGAGCGGCTTGGGGATCATGCGGCCCGAGGGGCGCCCCCAACAAGGTAAGCTAACAACATGGAATAAAAAAGGGATACACGCCGCAGGGACGGACCCACGCGGCCTGGGAATAATGCAGCCCTGGGGGGGGGGGCGCTCCCAGCTGGAAATAAAACTCGAAAGATGTCACCTGATGATGTTGAGGACAAAGGAGTGTTGGTGTATCAAGCTTGGTGGGTTGCGGGAGCCGATCCTCACGAGCCCCCAGGCCCAGGGGCCTCGGGAGGCTCCGGAGGCGCTGGCGGCTCCTCACGGGCCATCTCCGTCCCTGCCAGGGCTACAGAACGCCTGGCCTCTCGTGCCCCCGTGACGCCCCTAATGAGGCGCTGGTACATGTCAGCCGCGTTCAGCAAGCCGTAAGGCATGCGAACGTAGCTATGGGGTGGGCCTCCGCAGCGCCCCACTCGCGAGGGCCAGAGGCGCTTCAGAGAGGCGACACGGTTGAGCCCTGGTATGTCGATGCAGACGCGTAGCCCACCATCCTCGCCTGGATGGGGAGCCACTGCTGGTAGGCGGCGGCCGCCTTTCATGACTCTTGACTCCTGTAGCTCCTGAATGGCCTAGCTGACGAACTCCTGGGGGTCTGGGTCTCCTTGCCTTGCTCCTTCTTGAGGGAAACGTGCTTCGAAACACGCCTCCAGGTGGTGCCCAAGCGCCTCCCTCGTGACCCTAGCTAGGTCGGTGGCCCTCCAGGGGTGAGCCCCCGAGCCCTGCCTGAGGAGGGCGCCGGGCGCGCTTTCCTATGCGATGGAAGGAGGTTCCCCCTGGGCAGGCGCGGGCCTAGAGGGGCCTGCCTCCTGAGTGGTCGGGCCGGATGATGTCTTCTTCTTCTTAGGGGCGGTCTCGGGAGGCCTCCTGCTTCCATGATCCGGGTCTTCCAGTGACGCGGCCTGAAAGGCTCGTTCCAGGGAACACATCGCGTCCTTCTCTTCACAGGGCACCGTGATGACTCCGCCGCTTCCTGGCATCTTCAGGACGTTGTAGCCGTGGTGAGTTACAGCCATGAACTTGGCCAGCGCTGGGTACCCAAGGATGGCGTTGTACGGCAGGCAAATGTGAGCGACGTCGAAGTCGATGAGCTTGGTGCGGTAGTTGTCGCGTGCCCCGAAGGTGACAGGGAGGCGGACCTGCCCAATCGGGGCCGTGGAGCCGTCGGTGATACCGGAGAAAGGCTTGGTTGGCTGAAGCTGGCTGTAGGGCACTTGGAGGTTGTTGAATGTTTCCACGGACAGGACATTGAGCCCTGCCCCGCCATCGATGAGGGTCTTGGTGACCACCACGTTGCTGATGATTGGGGAACAAAGCATCGGGAGGACTCCGGCTGTAGCCGCACACTTGAGCTGATCTGCTGAGCTGAACGTGATGGCGCATGCCAACCACCTGAGAGGGCGCGTGGCTTCGAGCCGGGGGAGGACTGCGTTCACTTCGTGGGCGAACTGCTTGAAGATGCGCTGAGAGGCTGGGGCTTGTGCCCCGCCCAGGATGCAGGCGATCGCGCACGGCTCCTGGAAGCCCCCAGCCCCCTCGTCCTGGTGGCGGTCTTTGTTTCTCCTTGGCTGCGGCGGCAGTGGTGGGAGGCCCGCGTTGCCCTGCGGGCAATCCTCGCGAGGCTGATCCCTCCAGTCTCCCTCGCGAGGCTAATCCCTCCAGCCTCCCTCGCGGGGCGGGTCTTGCCAGCGATCCTCGCGAGGTTGATCGCGCCACCCTTGGCGCGGGCCACGGTCTTCCCAGCGTCCTGCGTTCCTTCCTCCTCCTCGGCTGTAGCCCCAGTCACTGTGGTCAGGGCGACGGCCGATCCTTCCTTCTTGCACGGCTCGGAGCTCTTGACATTCGTTGGTGTTGTGGGTGTGGAGGTCGTGGTACACACAGTACCGGCTGCCCTTGGAAGGTTTGGGCTGATCTCTCCCCCGCTTGGTGTCTGGTTCTGCCGCAAGCACGACAGCCCCCTTGAGCTTCACATCCTTGGCCTTGGGCTTCTTCTCTTCTGGGTCTGCGGCAGGCAGCTCGAGGAGGGAGAGGCGCCCTTCCTCGGCCCTGGCGCACTTGGTTGCCAGGTTGAACAATTCCAAGGAAGTGCACAGGTCTTCATGCATCGCCAGCTCCTCCTTCATCTTGATGTCGCGCACGCCGTCGGAGAAGGCCGAGATGATGGCCTCCTCAGTCACCTTGGGAATCTTGAGGCGCGCGTTGTTGAAGCGATGGATGTACTTCTGCAGGGTCTCCCCGGGCTGTTGCTTGATGTGGCGCATGTCGCTCACGGCGGGTGGCCGATCGCGAGTTCCTTGGAAGTTGGCGATGAAGCGGGTGCGCATCTTGTCCCAGGAGGAGATTGTGCCTGGAGCCAGGTTCAGGAGCCAGGTGCGGGCCCCGTCCTTGAGTGCCATGGGGAACCAGTTCGCCATGACCTTCTCGTCTTCGTTGGCAGCTTCGATGCCGAGCTCGTAGAGCTGGAGGAACTCCGCAGGGTTAGCCGTGCCGTCGTAGCGAAGAGGCAAGTCTGGCTTGAACTTGCCGGGCCACGCGACGCTGCGTAGCTCGGCGGTGAAGGCGCGACAGCCTGCTGTGGCCACGGGAGGCCTTGGATGACGGGGAGCTTGGTCTTGCAGGTCCCCACGCGCTGCAGCTGGGAGCAGCGCGGGGTCTTGACGCGCGGGAGCAGGAGCATGGTCGCGACGTGCTGGAGCAGGGAGCTCCCGGGTAGCTTCTTGTGGGCGAGGGACTTCTTGACAGCTCTACTCTTGCTGCACTGGCGCCTGACGGAGCGGGTTCCGCCCAGGGGCCATGCGCCTTGGAGCCATGGCGCCTTCCTGAGGAGGAGGCGGCCGGGGCGCCGCCGGAGCTTCATTGCCTGCGCGGGGCGGGGTGCGGTGCAACGGAACGGACGGCGCAGGAGAGCCCCCTGCGGCGCGGACAAGCTCGGCGACGCGGTCGAGCCATTCTTCGTAGACATCGTCGACGGGACGGTAGTGCAGGAGCTCGTTCGCCGCGATGAGTGCAGCCCGAGCCTCCATGGGCGCGCGGAGCGCGCGGGACGAAGAACCAGCTGGGGTGAGCGAGGGAGTTGCGGTGCGGCCGTCTTGCCGCACGGACGGATGCTGGGACGATGCTTGCTGCTCGTCCCCCGCCGGGCCGGTGGCGGCGTTGATGGCAGGCGACGGGGAACGACGAGGACGCCCGCCGACAGGGGCCGTCTGGGCGACGTGGGAAGCGAGCGCGGCCCGGCGCTCAGCGCGGGCCCGACGAGCGTCAGACATGGGCGTGATGGTCGGAGGAGAACGGGGTGGTGGAAGACGAATCCCGGCGCACCCCTACCTGGCGCTCCAAATGTCGGATTTCGGGTTCCGGCAGACCTTTGAGGTTCGAACACCGGGGTGCACCCGGAGATTTCGCCTCCTACCTACCTGCACCCCTCCGCCTTGCTAGGATCTGAACTAAAGAAAGAACAACACAAGAGACGCAGGGTTTATACTGGTTTGGGCCACCGTTGTGGTGTAATACCCTACTCCAGTGTGTGGTGTGGTGGATTGCCTCTTGGGCTGATGATGATGAACAATACAAGGAAGAACAGCCTCGCGAGGGTCTATTCTTGGCTGGGGCGATGAACTGCTGGGAGGAGCTCAATCACCCTTCTCTCTCTCTACCTGATCCTCTCTCCTTTCTTTCAACCTCCCCCGGCTCAGCTCAGCCCCCTTTGCTCTGTGGGTGGCTGGTCCTATTTATAGAGGCCCTGGTCCTCTTCCCAAATATCGAGCGGGAAGGGAGCCAACAATGGCGGGCTAATTTGAAGGGGGACAGCTAGTATCAGCTATCCTGACAAAAGTAGTCTTCGCCTACGCAAAGCTCTGGTGATGACGCCGTCTTGGGCTCCACGGTGACCTCCATCTCGTAGTCCTCCTGGTCTTGGTCTCGTTGCACCGAAATGGCAACCTTTGCCTGATGCCTTGGTACTCCGCGGCTGCGCTTGCCCCCTTTGCACCAAAGAGGAAGGGGGGACACTGCGCGGGCTGGCACCCACCTGGCGCCCCCGGTCGTCATGGCTTGCGTCACGGGCACCTCGTGAGGTACCCCGCCTTGATCTCTCCGCCTCCTCGTGAGCCAGCCTGACGAGGCCGCGCCTGAGGAAGCTTCGCGTTGTCCGCCCCGCGAGGCTTGGCCCCTCGCGAGGGTCTTGGGTTTGTGTTGGTGAAGATGGGCCGCGCTGGGCCCCCCTTTGAGCCACGCCGCAGGCCGCAGGCAGGCAAGTCTGGGGACCCCGTTCCCAGAATGCCGACAGATAAACCTAGACTTATTAGATGGGTTCTCTTGCTTCAAGAATTTGATTTGCATATTATTGATAGAAAGGGAGCTGAGAACCCCATTGCAGACAACTTGTCTAGGTTAGAGAATGTTCTTGATGACCCACTACCTATTGATGATAGCTTTCCTGATGAACAATTAGCTGTCATAAATGCCTCTCATATTGCTCCATGGTATGCTGATTATGCTAATTATATTGTTGCTAAATTTATACCACCTAGTTTCACATACCAGCAAAAGAAAAAATTCTTCTATGATTTAAGACATTACTTTTGGGATGACCCACACCTTTATAAAGAAGGAGTAGATGGTTTCATTAGACGTTGTGTACCTGAGCATGAATAGGAACAGATCCTACGCAAGTGTCACTTCGAGGCTTATGGAGGACACTATGCTAGAGATAGAACTGCACATAAGGTATTGCAATCTGGTTTTTATTGGCCTACTATCTTCAAGGATGCACGTAAGTTTGTCTTGTCTTTTGATGAATTTCAAATAATTGGTAATATTAGTAGACGTCAAGAAATGCCTATGAATTATACACTTGTTATTGAACCATTTGATGTTTGGGGCTTTGATTATATGGGACCGTTTCCCTCCTCTAATGAGTATACACATATTTTAGTTGCTGTTGATTACGTTACTAAGTGGGTAGAAGCTATTACAACTAGTAGTGCTGATCATAACACCTCTATTAAGATGCTTAAAGAAGTTATTTTTCCGAGGTTTGGAGTCCCTAGATATTTAATGACCGATGGTGGTTCACATTTTATTCATGGTGCTTTTCGTAAAATGCTTGCTAAGTATGATGTTAATCATAGAATTGCATCTCCATATCATCCACAGTCTAGTGGTCAAGTAGAATTGAGTAATAGAGAGCTTAAATTAATTTTGCAAAAGACTGTAAATAGATCTAGAAAGAATTGGTCCAAGAAACTTGATGATGCATTATGGCCTTATAGAACTGCATATAAAAATCCTATGGGTATGTCTCCGTATAAAATGGTTTATGGTAAAGCTTGTCACTTACCTCTCGAACTAGAACATAAGGCATATTGGGCCATTAAAGAGCTCAACTATGACTTCAAACTTGCCGGTGAGAAGAGGCTTTTTGACATTAGCTCACTTGATGAATGGAGAACCAAGGCCTATGAGAATGCCAAACTGTTTAAAGAAAAAGTTAAAAGATGGCATGACAAAAGGATACAAAAACGTGAGTTTAATGTAGGTGATTATTTATTGTTATACAACTCTTGTTTAAGATTTTTTGCAGGAAAACTCCTCTCTAAATGGGAAGGTCCTTACGTTATCGAGGAGGTCCATCGTTCTGGTGCCATAGAAATCAACAACTTCGAAGGCACAAATTCGAGGGTGGTGAACGGTCAAAGAATCAAACATTATATCTCAGGTAATCCTATAAATGTTGAAACTAATGTTATTGAAACCGTAACCGAGAGGAATACATAAGGGACACTTTCTAGAATGTTTTAGACTCCGAAAAGGAATAGGTATGAGGTACGGTAAGTAAACCGACTCCAAAACTGTTCAAATAGCATTTTTTCTCCGTTTTGGAATATTTAAGAAAATAATAAGGAGTCCAGGAAGGACACGAGGCGTCCACGAGGGTGGAGGGCGCGCCCTACCCCCTGGGTGTGCCCCTGCCTCATGGGCACCTCGTGTGCTCTCCGGGCTCCGTTTTCTTGCACAATACTTCTTTTGGCCGGTAAAAATTCATTATATAATCTCCCGAAGGTTTTGACCATCGTACCACGCAAAAATCTTCTGTTTCTGTTTCGAGCTGTTTTCTGCCAGGGTTGTCAAGGCCAGGCATCATGTCGTCTCCCTCCTCCTCCAACAATGAGGGTAACGATGCTTGGCTAATGAAGATAGAGCTGAAGAGAGAAGAGCTTGGAGAGATCAACAAGGATGATGGGATCAACAAGGCGTGGGGGATCAAGTTCCGGCAGTAGTAGAAGAATACATCCTTTAACCTCATCACAATCTCTTTACCCCAACGAAGATTGAAGCTTTCAAGATGATTGAGTTAGCTCGCATTCAAAACAAGTATCTCACCAGTGAAAATATTTTGTTGAAGGAGCATATCATCGCACTCAAGGGCATTATCTGCAAATTGGAGGACCTCCTACGCTCGATGTGCGACTATCCATCACCACCAACACCTTCTTCACCAACAAAGAAGAACTGAGTATCGGGTATGGGCACTCCCCTTGGCAACTGCCAAGCTTGGGGGAGTGCCCCGGTATCATATCACCATCACACTTTTATCTTTACCGTATTTCTTAGTTCGATCCTTTTGGTAATATCTTGATCTAGTAGAATAAAGTTTTAGTATGATCTAGTTTTGAGTTTTGCTTTATGATCCTTCTATGTAATCAAGTCCACGAGCTTTATATAATAAAGATTAGTGTTGAGTCAAGGGCTTTTCCATCTTGCTATGATCTGGAGGGAATAAGAATAAAAATAAAAATAAAAGTGAAAGAATGAAAAGAAATAAAGAGATCATATGGATCTTATGGAGAGTAATGACTTCACATATAAAGAGTATGATGAATAAAAATTGTTGAGAGTTGACAAGCATAGTTTTGTTCATCATTGCAATTAATAGGAAGTAATAAAGAAAGAGAGGTTTTCACATATAAAAACACTATCTTGGACATCTTTTATGATTGTGAGCACTCATTAAAATATGACATGCTAAAGAGTTGACGTTGGACAAGGAAGACAACGTAATGGGTTATGTTTTCTTACATCTGAAATAAATTATATTGTCATGGATCATCCAACATGTTGAGCTTGCCTTTCCCCCTCATGCTAGCCAAATTCTTTGCACCAAGTAGAGATACTACTTGCGCTTCCAAACATCCTTAAACCTAGTTTTGCCATGAGAGCCCACCATATCTACCTATGGATTGAGTAAGATCCTTCAAGTAAGTTGTCATCGTTGCAAGCAATAAAAATTGCTCTCTAAATATGTATGACTTATTAGTGTGGAGAAAATAAGATTTATACGATCTTGTGATGTGGAAGAAATAAAAGCGACGGACTGCATAATAAAGGTCCATATCACAAGTGGCAATATAAAGTGACGTTCTTTCACATTAAGATTTCGTGCATCCAACCATAAAAGCACATGACATCCTCTGCTTCCCTTTGCGAAGGGCCTATCTTTTATTCTTGTCTTATACTTCATGGAAGAGTCATGGTGATCTTCACCTTTTCTTTTTACATTTTATCCTTTGGCAAGCACAATGTGTTGGAAATATCCTATCTTTTATTCTTGTCTTATACTTCATGGAAGAGTCATGGTGATCTTCACCTTTTCTTTTTACATTTTATCCTTTGCAAGCACAATGTGTTGGAAATATCCTGATATATATGGCTAATTGGATGTGAGTTTTCATGAACTATTATTGTTGACATTACCCTTGAGGTAAAAGGTTGGGAGGCAAAACTATAAGCCCCTATCTTTCTCTGTGTCCGACTGAAACTTCATACCCATAAATATTGCGTGAGTGTTAGCAATTGTGAAAGACTAAATGATAGTTGAGTTTGTGGACTTGCTGAAAAGCTCTTATATTGACTCTTTCTGATGTTATGATAAATTCCAATTGCTTCAATGACTGAGATTATAGTTTGTTAGTTTTCAATGAAGTTTATGATTCATACTTGAAATTGTGATTGAATTATTACTTTATCATAAGAGATCATATGACAATATATGTATATGTTGCTGTTCTAAGAATGATCATGATGCCCTCGTGTCCATATTTTATTTTTCTTGACACCTCTATCTCTAAACATGTGGACATATTTTTCGATATCGGCTTTCGCTTGAGGACAAGAGAGGTCTAAGCTTGGGGGAGTTGATATGTCCATTATGCATCATGCTTTTATATTGATATTTATTGCATTATGGGCTGTTATTACACATTATGTTACAATACTTATGCCTATTCTCTCTTATTTTACAAGGTTTACATGAAGAGGGAGAATGCCGGCAGCTGGAATTCTGGGCTGGAAAAGGAGAAAATATTAGAGACCTATTCCGCGCAACTCCAAAAGTCCTGAAACTTCACGGGAGAAAGTTTCATAATATATAAAAAACACTGGGCGAAAGAAATACCAGAGGGGGCCACCCACCATCCACGAGGGTCGGGGGCGCGCCCCCTGCCTCGTGGGCCCCTAGGAGCCCTCTGATGCCCATCTTTGGCTATATAGAGTCTTTCATCGAGGAAAAAATTATAAGCCAGCTCACGGGATGAAACTCCGCTGCCACGAGGCGGAACCTTGGCGGAACCAATCTAGGGCTCCGGCAGAGCTGTTATGCCGGGGAAACTTCCCTTTGGGAGGGGGAAGTCATCACCAACAATCCTCTCATCGGGAGGGGGTCAATCTCCATCAGCATCTTCACCAGCACCATCTTATCTCAATCCCTAGTTCATCTCCTGTATCCAATCTTTGTCCCAAAGCCTCAGATTGGTACATGTGGGTTGCTGATAGTGTTAATTACTCCTTGTAGTTGATGCTAGTTGTTTTATTCGGTGGAAGATCATATGTTCAGATCCTTTATGCATATTAATACCCCTCTGATTATGAACATGAATATGATTTGTGACTAGTTACGTTTGTTCCTGAGGACATGGGAGAAGTCTTGCGATAAGTAGTCATGTGAATTTGGTATTCGTTCGATATTTTTATGAGATGTATGTTGTCTTTCCTCTAGTGGTGTCATGTGAACGTCGACTACATGACACTTCACCATTGTTTGGGCCTAGGGGAAGGCATTGGGAAGTAATAAGTAGATGATGGGTTGCTAGAGTGACAGAAGCTTAAACCCTAGTTTATGAGTTGCTTCGTAAGGGGCTGATTTGGATCCATATGTTTCATGCTATGGTTAGGTTTACCTTAATACTTCTTTTGTAGTTGCGGATGCTTGCAATAGGGGCTAATCATAAGTGGGATGCTTGTCCAAGGAAGGGCAGTACCCAAGCACCGGTCCACCCACATATCAAATTATCAAAGTACCAAACGCGAATCATATGAACATGATGAAAACTAGGTTCACGATAATTCCCATGTGTCCTCGGGAGTGCTTTCCTTTATATAAGAGTTTGTCCAGGCTTGTCCTTTGCTACAAAAAGGATTGGGCCATCTCGCTGCACATTATTTACTTTTATCACTTGTTACCCGTTACAAATTACCTTATCACAAAACTATCTGTTACCGATAATTTCAGTGCTTGCAGAGAAAACCTTGCTGAAAACCGCTTATCATTTCCTTCTGCTCCTCGTTGGGTTCGACACTCTTACTTATCAAAAAGGCTACGATAGATCTCCTACACTTGTGGGTCATCAAGATGTAATGCAAGTTCTTTCCATAAGCACGTATGACTATTTACGGAATACATGCCTACATTATATTTATGAATTGGAGCTAGTGCTGTATCGCCCTAGGTTATGACTATTATATGATGAATATCACCCAAAAAATCGCTGATCCAATGCCTGCGATTTTCCTACATATTGATCTTGCTAAGTTACTACTGCTGCTATTACTATTGTCACTACTACCAAACTATTGCTATCACTGTTACCGTTACTGTTGCTGCTACCACAACTATCAAATCTATCATATCATTGTGCTACTGATCACTTAGCTACAGATAATTAATCTCCTGGTGTGGTTGAATTGACAACTCAACTGCTTATACTTGCAAATATTCTTTGGCTCCCCTTATGTCGAATCTATAAATTTGAGTTGAATACTCTACCCTCGAAAACTGTTGCGATCCCCTATACTTGTGGGTTGTCAAGACCTTTTTCCGGCGCCGTTTCCGGGGAGCATAGCTATATTTGTTGAGTCACTTGGGAGTATTATCAATTTATCACTATGAAGAATCTGAAGGATGCTAAGACTAAGATTTTTCCCTCTAAGACGAGGGGAGGTAAAGAACTGCCATCTAGCACCGCACTTGATTCACCTTCTGTTATAAATAAACTTGCAACACTGCTACCTCTTGAGCTTGCGTTGGATTTCCCCGGAGAGGAAAGGATGATGCAGCAGAGTAGCGTAAGTATTTCCCTCAGTTTTTGAGAACCAAGGTATCAATCCAGTAGGAGGCCACGCTCAAGTCCCTCGTACCTGCACAAAACGATAGCTACTCGCAACCAACGCGATTAGGGGTTGTCAATCCCTTCACGGTCACTTACGAGAGTGAGATCTGATACATATAATATTTTTGGTATTTTTGGTATAGAGATGCAAAGTGAAAAGTAAAAGGAAAAGTAAAAAAAGCAAAACAAGATTAAAGTGATGGAGATTGATATGATGAGAATAGACCCGGGGGCCATAGGTTTCACTAGTGACTTCTCTCAAGAGCATAAGTATTCTACGGTGGGTGAACAAATTACTGTTGAGCAATTGACAGAATTGAGCATAGTTATGAGAATATCTAGGCATGATCATGTATATAGGCATCACGTCCGTGACAAGTAGACCGAAACGATTCTGCATCTACTACCATTACTCCACTCATCGACCGCTATCCAGCATGCATCTAGAGTATTAAGTTAAAAAACAGAGTAACGCTTTAAGCAAGATGACATGATGTAGAGAGATAAATTCATGCAATATGAAATAAACCCCATATTGTTATCCTCGATGGCAACAATGCAATAGGTGCCTTGCTGCCTCTTCTGTCACTGGGAAAGGACACCACAAGATCGAACCCAAATCTAAGCACTTCTCCCATGGCAAGAAAAACCAATCTAGTAGGCCAAACCAAATTGATAATTCGAAGAGACTTGCAAAGATAACCAATCATACATAAAAGAATTCAGAGAAGATTCAAATATTATTCATAGATAGACTTGATCATTAACCCACAATTCATCGGTCTCAACAAACACACCGCAAAAAGAAGAATATTACATCGAATAGATCTCCACAAGAGAGGGGGAGAACTTTGTATTGAGATCCAAAAAGAGAGAAGAAGCCACCTAGCTAATAACTATGGACCCGAAGGTCTGAGGTAAACTACTCACACTTCATCGGAGAGGCTATGATGATGTAGAAGCCCTCCGTGATGACGACCCTCTCCGGCGGAGCTCCGGAACAGGCCCCAAGATGGGATCTCGTGGATACAGAAAGTTGCAGCGGTGGGATTAGGTTTTTGGCTCCGTCTCTGTTCGTTTGGGGGTACGTAGGTATATATAGGAGGAAGAAGTACGTCAGTGGAGCTTTGGTGGGCCCACGAGGGTGGGGGGCGCGCCTGGGGGTATAGGGCGCGCCCCCTACCTCGTTCCCACCTCGAAGCTTCCTTGGCGTAGGGTCCAAGTCTCCTGGGTCATATTAGGGAAGAAAATCACGTTCCAGAAAGGTTTATTCCGTTTGGACTCCGTTTGATATTCCGTTTCTTCGAAACATTGAAATAGGCAGAAAAACAACAATTCTGGGCTGGGCCTCCGGTTAATAGGTTAGTCCCAAAAATAATATAAAAGTGGAAAATAAAGCCCAATATAGTCCAAAACAGTAGATAATATAGCATGGAGCAATCAAAAATTATAGATACGTTGGAGACGTATCAGGCATCCCCAAGCTTAATTCCTGCTCGTCCTCGAGTAGGTAAATGATAAAAAGAGAATTTTTGATGCGGAGTGCTACTTGGCATAATTTCAGTGAAAATCTTCTTAATTGTGGTATGAATATTCAGATTAGGAAGATTCAAGACAAAAGTTTATATTGACATAGAGAATAATAATACTTCAAGCAAACCAACAAAGCAATTATGTTTTCTTAAAGTAACATGGCCAAAGAAATTTCATCCCTACAAAATCATATAGTTTAGTCATGCTCCATTTTTGTCACACAAGTGCTCTCATCATGCACAACCCCGATGACATGCCAAGCAATTGTTTCATACCTTAATAATTTCAAACTCATAAACTTCCACGCAATACATGAGCGTGAGCCATGGATATAGCACTATGGGTGGAATAGAATATAATGATGGGGGTTATGTGGAGAAAAAAAGAGAAAGTCTCACATCAACGAGGCTAATCAATGGGCTATGAAGATGCCCATCGATTGATGTTAATGCAAGGAGTAGGGATTGCCATGCAACAGATGCACTAGAGCTATAAATGTATGAAAGCTCAACAAAAGAAACTAAGTGGGTGTGCATCCAACTTGCTTGCTCACGAAGACCTAGGGCACTTGAGGAACATGGTGCTACTTTGAAGCACAAGTGTGGAAAAAAGGATAGTAGCATTGCCCCTTTTTATTCATTTTCTCTTTTTTTGGGCCTTCTTTTTCTTCTTTGGCCTTTCTCTTTTTTTGGGACAATGCTCTATTGAATGATGATCATCACACTTCTATTTATTTACAACTCAATGATTACAACTTGATACTAGAACAAAGTATGACTCTATATGGATGCCTCCGGCGGTGTACCGGGATATGCAATGAATCAAGAGTGACAAGTATGAAAAAATTATGAACGGTGGCTTTGCCACAAATACTTATGTCAACTACATGATCATGCTAAGCAATATGACAATGATGAATGTGTCATGATAAACTGGATGGTGGAAAGTTGCATGGCAATATATCTCGGAATGGCTATGGAAATGCCATAATAGGTAGGTATGGTGGCTGTTTTGAGGAAGATATAAGGAGGTTTATGTGTGAAAGAGCGTATCATATCACGGGGTTTGGATGCACTGGCGAAGTTTGCACCAACTCTCGATGTGAGAAAGGGCATTGCACGGTACCGTAGAGGCTAGCAATGATGGAAGGGTGAGAGTGCGTATAATCCATGGACTCAACATTAGTCATAAAGAACTCATATACTTATTGCAAAAATCTACAAGCCATCAAAAAACAAAGTATTACGCGCATGCTCCTAGGGGGATAGATTGGTAGGAAAAGACCATCGCTCATCCCCGACCGCCACTCATAAGGAGGACAATCAAATAACACCTCATGTTTCAAATTTGTTGCATAACGTTTACCATACGTGCATGCTACGGGACTTGCAAACTTTAACTCAAGCACTTCTCAAATTCACAATTACTCTACTAGCATGACTTTGATATTACTACCTCCATATCTCAAAACAATTATCAAGCATCCATCTTTTCTTAGTATTCAACACACTCAAAAGAAAGTTTCACAAATCTTGAATACCAAGCATGTTATTATTAAGCAAATTACCATGCTATTAAGACTCTCAAAATAATTTAAGTGAAGCATGAGAGATAAATATTTTCTTTAAAACAAATCCACCACCGTGCTCTAAAAGATCTAAGTGAAGCACATAGAGCAGAATTATAACGCTCAAAAGATATAAGTGAAGCACATAGAGCAAAACTAGTTAGCTCAAAAGATATAAGTGAAGCACATAGAGTATTCTATCAAATTCTAATTTATGTATGGCTCTCTCAAAAGGTGTGTACAGCAAGGATAATTGTGGCACACTAACAACCAAAGACACAAATAATACAAGACGCTCCAAGTAAAACACATATCATGTTGGTGAATAAAAATATAGCTCCAAGTAAACTACCGATGGAAGTGGACGAAAGAGGGGATGCCTTCCGGGGCATCCCCAAGCTTTGACTTTTTGGTGTCCTTGGATTATCTTGGGGGTGCCATGGGCATCCCAAAGCCCAGGCTCTTGCCACTCCTTGTTCCATAATCCATCACAAGAATTCACCCAAAACTTGAAAACTTCACAACACAAAACTCAATAGAAATCTCGTGAGCTCCGTTAGAGAAAGAAAACAAAAGACCACTTCAAGGTACTGTAATGAAGTCATTCTTTATTTATATTGGTGTTAAACCTACTGTATTCCAACTTCTCTATGGATTATAAACTATTTTACTAACCATAGATTCATCAAAATAAGCAAACAACACACGAAAAACAGAATCTATCAAAAACAGAATAGTCTGTAGTAATTTGTAACTAACGCAAACTTTTGGAACTCCAAAAATTCTACCAAAATTGGACGACCTATAAAATTTGTTTATTGATCAGCTACAATTGGAATCAGTATTTTATCACGTTCTGGTGATTTTTAACAATTCGGTCACTGAACGCAAAGTTTCTGGAAATTACAGCAAGATCAAATAACTATCATCCAAGAAGATCCAATAGGTCTAACTTGGCACAAACACTAATTAAAACACAAAATCACATCCAAACATAAGGTAGATGGGTTATTTATTCCCTAATAGAGGAAAAACACAAAAAACTAAAAATAAAATTGGGTTGCCTCCCAACAAGCGCTATCGTTTAACGCCCCTAGCTAGGCATAAAAGCAAGGATAGATCTAGGTATTGCCATCTTTGGTAGGCAATCCATAAGTGGCTCTCATGATAGTTTCATATGGCAATTTTATTTTATTTCTTAGGAAGTGTTCCATGCCCTTTTTAATGGAAATTGAAATCTAATATTCCCTTCCTTCATATCAATAATCGCACCAACCGTTCTAAGGAAAGGTCTACCAAGAATAATAGGGCAAGAAGGATTGCAATCTATATCAAGAACAATGAAATCTACGGGAACATAATTCCTATTTGCAACAATAAGAACATCATTAATCCTTCCCATAGGTTTCTTAATAGTAGAATCCGTAAGATGCAAGTTTAGAGAGCAATCATCAAAATCGCGGAAATCTAGCAAATCACACAAAGTTTTGGGGATAGTGGAGACACTAGCACCCAAATCACACAAAGCATAAAACTCATGATCTTTAATTTTAATTTTAATAATTGGTTCCCACTCATCATAGAGTTTTCTAGGGATAGAAACTTTCAACTCAAGTTTTTCTTCATAAGATTGCATCAAGGCATCAAAAATATGTTCGGTGAAGGCTTTCTTTTAACTATAAGCATGTGGAGAATTTAGCACGGATTGCAACAAGGAAATACAATCAATTAAAGAGCAACTTTCATATTTAAATTCCTTGAAATCCAATATAGTGGGTTTAGCAACATCTAGATTTTTATTTCTTTCAATCCCACTTTCATCAATTTCATCATAAAGATCTAAATACTCCAAATTTTTAGAACGCCTTATAGGTAAAGGAAGATCATATTCAGTTTCATCAAGATTCATATTGCAAAACAAAGATTTAATAGGAGACACATCAATAACTTTTAGATCTTCATCTTGATTTTCATAGGAATTGGAAGAACACGCTTTAATAAAGGCATCTTTGGAAGCACGCATCCTAGCGGTTCTTTCCTTGCACTCATCAATGGAAATTCTCATGGCTTTGAGAGACTCATTGATATCATGCTTATGAGGAATAGATCTAAGATTTAAAGAATCAACCTCAAGAGAAATTCTATCAACGTTCCTAGTCAAATCATCAACTTTAAGCAATTTCTCTTCAAGCAAAGCATTAAAATTCTTTTGTGAATTCATAAACTCTTTAACACTATTCTCAAATTCAGAGGGCATCTTATTATAATTTCCATAAGAGTTGTTGTAGGAATTCCCATAATTATTAGAAGGATTACTAGGATATGGCCTAGGATTAAAATTCCCTCTATAAGCGTTGTTACCAAAATTATTCCTACCAACAAAATTCACATCCATAGATTCATTGTTATTCTCAATCAAAGTAGACAAAGGCATATCATTAGGATCAGAAGAAACACTCTTAGTAGCAAATAATTTCATAAGTTCATCCATCTTTCCACTCAAAACATTGATTTCTTCTATCGCATGCACTTTTTTATTAGATGATCTTTCAGTATGCCATTGAGAATAATTAACCATAATATTATCTAGGAGTTTAGTAGCATCTCCTCAATTTATTTCCATAAAAGTGCCTCCCGCGGCCGAATCTAAAAGATTTCTAGAAGCAAAATTCAATCTGGCATAAATTTTTTGTATAATCATCCACAAATTCAAACCATGAGTAGGGCAATTACGTATCATTAATTTCATTCTCTCCCAAGCTTGTGCAACATGTCCATGATCAAGTTTCTTAAAGTTCATAATATCGTTTTTAAGAGAGATGATCTTAGCGGGAGGGAAATACTTAGAGATAAAAGCATCTTTGCACTTGTTCCAAGAACCAATACTATTTTTAGGCAAAGACGAAAACCAAGCTTTAGCATGATCTCTAAGCGAAAAAGGAAATAGCTTCAATTTAACGACATCATTATCGACATCTTTTTTCTTTTGCATATCACATAAATCAACGAAGCTATTCAGATGAGTAGCGGCATCTTCACTAGGAAGGCCGGCGAATTGATCTTTCATAACAAGATTCAACAAAGCAGTATTGATTTCACAAGATTCAGTATTGGCAAGAGGAGCAATCGGAGTGCTAAGGAAATCATTATTATTGGTATTGGTGAAGTCACACAATTTGGTAGTATCTTGAGCCATCGCGACAAACAAGCAATCCAATACACGAGCAAACAAAAGGCAAGCGAGAAAAAGGCAAACGGAGAAAGAGAAGGAGAAGGAGATTGAGAAAGAGAGGGCGAATAAAATGGCAAGGGTGAAGTGGGGGAGAGGAAAACGAGAGGCAAATGGCAACTAATGTAATGCGAGAGATAGGGATTGTGATGGGTACTTGGTATGTTGACTTTTTGCGTAGACTCCCCGGCAACGGCGCCATAAATTCTTCTTGCTACCTCTTGAGCTTGCGTTGGATTTCCCCGAAGAGGAAAGGATGATGCAACAGAGTAGCGTAAGTATTTCCCTCAGTTCTTGAGAACCAAGGTATCAATCCAGTAGGAGGCCAAGCTCAAGTCCCTCGTACCTGCACAAAATGATAGCTACTCGCAACCAACGCGATTAGGGGTTGTCAATCCCTTCACGGTCACTTACGAGAGTGAGATCTGATACATATAATATTTTTGGTATTTTTGGTATAGAGATGCAAAGTGAAAAGTAAAAGGCAAAGTAAAAAAGCTAAACAAGATTAAAGTGATGGAGATTGATATGATGAGAATAGACCTGGGGGCCATAGGTTTCACTAGTGACTTCTCTCAAGAGCATAAGTATTCTATGGTGGGTGAACAAATTACTGTTGAGCAATTGACAGAATTGAGCATAGTTATGAGAATATCTAGGCATGATCATGTATATAGGCATCACGTCCGTGACAAGTAGACCGAAACGATTCTGCATCTACTACTATTACTCCACTCATCGACCGCTATCTAGCATGCACCTAGAGTATTAAGTTAAAAAACAGAGTAACGCTTTAAGCAAGATGACATGATGTAGAGAGATAAATTCATGCAATATGAAATAAACCCCATCTTCTTATCCTAGATGGCAACGATGCAATACGTGCCTTGCTGCCCCTTCTGTCACTGGGAAAGGACACCGCAAGATTGAACCCAAAGCTAAGCACTTCTCCCATGGCAAGAAAAACCAATCTAGTAGGCCAAACCAAATTGATAATTCGAAGAGACTTGCAAAGATAACCAATCATACATAAAATAATTCAAAGAAGATTCAAATATTATTCATAGATAGACTTGATCATAAACCCACAATTCATCGGTCTCAACAAACACACCGCAAAAAAGAAGAAGATTACATCGAATAGATCTCCACAAGAGAGGGGGAGAACTTTGTATTGAGATCCAAAAAGAGAGAATAAGACATCTAGCTAATAACTATGGACCCGAAGGTCTGAGGTAAACTACTCACACTTCATCGGAGAGGCTATGATGATGTAGAAGCCCTCTGTGATGACGGCCCTCTCCGGCGGAGCTCCAGAACAGGCCCCAAGATGGGATCTCGTGGATACAGAAAGTTGCGGCGGTGGAATTAGGTTTTGGTCTCCGTCTCTGTTCGTTTGGGGGTACGTAGGTATATATAGGAGGAAGAAGTACGTCGGTGGAGCTTCGGTGGGCCCACGAGGGTGGGGGGCGCGCCTGGGGGTATAGGGCGCGCCCCTTACCTCGTGCCCACCTTGAAGCTTCCTTGGCATAGGGTCCAAGTCTCCAGGGTCATATTCGGGAAGAAAATCACGTTCCAGAAAGGTTTATTCCGTTTGGACTCCATTTGATATTCCGTTTCTTCGAAACACTGAAATAGGCAAAAAAATAGCAATTCTAGGCTGGGCCTCCGGTTAATAGGTTAGTCCCAAAAATAATATAAAAGTGGAAAATAAAGCCCAATATAGTCCAAAATAGTAGATAATATAGCATGGAGCAATCAAAAATTATAGATACGTTGGAGATGTATCAAACACCACCAAATGCTATTAATTCTGATACGTCGCAAGTTATTGATGATGCTACTTCTGCTATGGATAATGCTTATGATGATGCTAGTACCTTGCTTAATGATGATGTGCCACTTGGTGACTTTCTTGATAAACAAATTGCTAGAACTAAGCTATTGAGAATGCTGAAACTGATGAAATTGTTGAAACTGATGAAGAGCTTGAAACTGAAAATCTTGAAACACCTATTAGAACTAGCCCTCCTAGATATGAATTGCCAAAGGTACTGGAAGGTTATATTATGAATGAGGAGACAATTAGAGACATTCTTGCTCGTAAGGATAGAGATGATCTAGAAAAATTATTATGCAAGTATAAAGAAAGGACTTTGAATGCTAAATTTAAATGTGATCCTCAGTTTGCTACTTCACCTATTTTTGTTGATGATAAGGATTTTGGATTCTCTGTCGACCCAAAATTAATTACTTTGGTTGAATCTGATCCTTTCCATGGTTATGAAACTGAAACTGTTGTGGCACATCTTACTAAGTTGAATGATATAGCCACTCTTTTTGCTCAGGATGAGAAAATTCGCTACTATTATATTCTCAAGTTATTTCCGTTCTTATTAAAGGGTGATGCTAAAGCTTGGTACAATACTCTTGCTCCTGGTTGTGTGCATAGTCTCCAGGATATGATTTATTACTTCTCTGAAAAATATTTTCCTGCTCATAAGAAACAAGCTACCTTACAGGAAATATTTAACTTTGTGCAAGTTGAAGAAGAGAGTTTCCTACAAGCTTGGGGAGTTTCTCCAATTGCTTAATGCTTTGCCTGATAATCCTCTTAAGAAAAATGAAATACTTGATACCTTCTATAATGGACTAACTTATGCTTCTAGGGACTTCCTAGATAGTTGTGCTAGTTGTGTTTTCAGGGAATGAACTATTGGGCAAGATGAAGAATTATTGAATAACACATTGAAAAATTATGATGACTGGACTCCTCCTGAACCACCGCTTAAACCCACTCTGAAGAAGAGGGTATCTTATATCTCAGTCCTGAAGATATGCAAGAGGCAAAGAAACCCATGAAGGAAAAAGGTATTAATGCCGAGGATGTCAAAAATTTACCTCATATTGAAGAAATACATGGGGTTGATACACCGCCACCACCTACGGTGGTAGAGGTAAGTTCTGTAAGGAAATTCAATGATAATGATAATCCTCACAACATGCACCCTAGCCAATGCCTTTATGAGTTTGAAAATTACATTAGAAAGCAAGATCACTTCAATGCAAATGTTATGAAACAATTGAAATACAATTCTGATATGATTGCTCACTTGAGTGACTTGTTATTTAGAATTTCAAATGATGTTAGAGGTGTGGGAAAGCATGCTTCTATGGTTCAAACCTAGTTAGAACAAGTTACTAAATCTCAAAGAGAGTTGTTAGATGAAATGAACAACAATATAAATGACTTTGCTGTTAGAGTAGCCACTAGAGGAGGTAAGGTGACTCAGGAACCACTTTATCCTGAGGGACACCCAAAGAGAATTGAACAAGACTCTCAAAGGGTCAACACTGATGCACCTAGTCCTTCTAAAAAGAAAAATAAGAAGTAAAATGATAGGACTTTGCATGCCTCTAGTGAACCTGAAGTAGAAAAACCTCATGATAATGATAATGAAGTTTCTATCTCTGATGCTAAAACTCAACCTGGTAATGAACACTCACCTTCTGATAATGAAAAATATAATGATGAGGTTCATGAAAATACTCAAACAAATGATAAAGAACCAGACAATGATGTTGAGATAGAACCAACAGTTGATCTTGATAACCCACAACCCAAGAATAAAAGATATGATAAAAGAGACTTTATTGCTAGAATACACGGTAAGGAAAGAGAACCATGGGTTCAAAAACCTATGCCCTTTCCACCTAAGTCAACTAAAAATAAAGATGATATAGAATTTGAACACTTTGCTGAAATGCTGAGGCCAGTCTTTTTGCACACTCGCTTGACTAATATCTTGAAAATGCCTCCTTATGCAAAGTACATGAAAGACATCATCACCAATAAGAGAAAAATACCAGAAGCTGAAATCTCCACCATGCTTGCTAATTATACTTTTAAAGATGAAGTACCTAAAAACTTGGAGATCCGGGAATACCAACTATACCTTGCTCCATCAAAAGAAATTATGTGAAAACTGCTTTATGTGATTTAGGAGCTTGTGTTAGTGTTGTGCCTTTCTCTTTATATAAAAGACTTGATTTGAATAAACTCACAGCTACTAAAATATCTTTGAAAATGGCTGACAAATCAACTGCCATACCTATCAGTATTTGTGAGGATGTGCCCATTGTTGTTGCTAATGTTACTATTTTGACTGACTTTGTTATACTTGAGATGCCCGAGGACGACAACATGTCGATTATCCTTGGGAGACCCTTCCTAAATACTGCAGGGGCTGTCATTAATTGCAATAAAAGCAAGGTCACTTTTCATATCAATGGTAATGAGCATACGGTTCACTTTCCAAAGAAACAATTCCAAGTGAATGGTATTAATGTTATTGAAAAATCTTCGACAATCACTATTGGAAGTTTTCAACTACCTCTACCTATTGTTAATAAGAAATATGAAATGTTAATTGTTGGGGACGTTCATATCCCCGTTGAGGTAACTTAGTGATTTACGGAAGTTCTTCGGTTTCATGCTAATCGAAAGTGGTTGTTAATAAGACTTGATCAACCTTATTAATGGATCATTTCTGAGAGGCATGAGGTTGATGAATTTAGTGAGAACTACCTTCTGTCCCTACCTTTTGTTTTCTATTCTTATTAGTTAAATAAAATAAAATGCCATGTTTTGTCTGTTTTCTAAATTTTCCGTGCAATAAAAAATGACCAAAAAATAAAAGCTCTCAGAATGCCATGAAAATTTAATATGATTTTTTCTGAATATTTAAGAATTTTTGGTGCAAATAACATCAGTGGGAGGTGCACCAGGTGGGCACAACCCACCTGGGTGCGCCAGGCCCCCCAGTCGCGCCCTGGTGGGTTGTGGTCCCCACGTGGCCCCCATCACTTATCTCTTCATACCACATCATCACCTACCTCCAGAAAAAATTCACCATTGCTCTCTCTCTCTATCTCTCTCTCGCTCTCGTGTTCTTGCTCTCAAACCCGCGGATTTCGATCTCTTTGCTCGAAGCTCTGTTTTCGAAGCTGTTTCGGGGGATTGTTGCTTGGTATGTGACCCCTCCATTTGTCCAATTAGTTTCTGTTTTAGTGGTTTATATTTTGAATAATTAGCTACTCTTGGTGCTGCTGTAGATGAGCTTGCATGTTGAATTCTTAGAGTTCTAAGTAGTTTGAATGCTTAATATGGCCTCTATGCATCCCTATGAGTAGTTGCTATCAATCTTGTAGAGTTTTGTTTGGAAAAATTTTGTGGACTAATTTTTTTCTAGAAGTTTGTTCATAGGAAAAATATGAGTATCTCTAGGAAGTTTGCTTCCAAGAAGAACTCCAAGGGAGTCATTGCGGAGTCATCTGACAGTGATCTTCATACTCAGAGAATGGCGGAGATATGGCCATGCGAATGGCCGCACAACCCGTTCATGGAAGGGGCCATAATCCTTCAAGAGTTTACACAATATGCTGCTAATGCCAGCCTCACCGACTTCATCACAGCTGAATGTGAACAATATCATCTCCTCACAAATTCCTTTGTGCAAAGTTTTCATTTCCTTCCTAGGAATAATCCCCCTGCGGTGGGGTTTAATTTATATGCTGAAACCCATCAGATACCACTTACTGAATTTTGTGACATATGCATGATCCCTTCTGATGGGAGTTTAGTAGAGCCTAGGCCCGCTGAGTTTGATGGTTTTTACCGCACTCTGACCGTGGGGGATGAGAGAGGGGTGTCGAGTGTCACTCCCACTAGCATACACTTTCCTGCCGTGCATTATTTTGCTCTATTCACTACGATGTGTTTGCTTGCTAGAGAGAAAGTAGGTGCACTCAGTGCTCCAGACTTTGTTGTTTTACGTTGCGCACTTCACTGCGACAACACTTATAGCTTGGGAGCTATTGTGGCACGTCGCCTCCACATTAACGGATCCAAGGGCAAAATACATGGTGGTATTTACGCTACTCGCTTGGCGACTCACTTTAACATTCAGATACGCCAACATGATTATCCTTTACCTAAGGTTTATTTAGATCACCAGGCTATGGAACACCACCAATTTATTGTTGGTGATTACCCTAACATTCCTATTCCTTATAATCTGGTTTTTAGTGTGAACACTCGTGATATTATCCCATTGCCTACACCTGCTTTTTTGATCCTATTGCCAGGGGCGGATACAAGATTTTGCCTGAGGACATCGTCGCCTACCGGAACAACCTAACTGCAGCACATGCGGAGCCTCAACAGTGAGATCTAAAGGGAATATGCCCTAGAGGCAATAATAAAGCTGTTATTTTATATTTCCTTATATCATGATAAATTTTTATAATTCATGCTAGAATTGTATTAACCGGAAACTTGATACATGTGTGGATACATAGACAAAACACCGTGTCCCTAGTAAGCCTCTACTAGACTAGCTAGTTAATCAAAGATGGTTAAGTTTCCAAACCATAAACATATGTTGTCATTTGATGAACGAGATCACATCATTAGGAGAATGATGTGATGGACAAGACCCATCCGTTAGCTTAGCATATTGATCGTTCAGTTTTATTGCTATTGCTTTCTTCATGTCAAATACATATTCCTTCGACTATGAGATTATGCAACTCTCGGATATCGGAGGACTACTTTGTGTGCTATCAAATGTCACAACGTAATTGGGTGATTATAAAGATGCTCTACAGGTATCTCCGAAGGTGTTTGTTGGGTTGGCATAGATCGAGATTAGGATTTGTCACTCCGAGTATCGGAGAGGTATCTCTGGGCCCTCTCGGTAATACACATCATAAGAAGCCTTGAAGCAAAGTCACTAATGAGTTAGTTGTGGGATGATGTATTACAGAACGAGTAAAGAGACTTGCCGGTAATGAGATTGAACTAGGTATGAAGATACCGATGATCGAATCTCGGGCAAGTAACAAACCGATGACAAAAGGAATAATGTATGGTGTCATAACAGTTTGACCAATAAAGATCTTCATAGAATATGTAGGAGCCAATATGAGCATCCAGGTTCCGCTATTGGTTATTGACCGGAGAGGTGTGTCGGTCATGTCTACATAGTTCTCGAACCCATAGGATCCGCACGCTTAACGTTCGATGACGATTTTGTATTATATGAGTTATGTGATTTGGTGACCGAATGTTGTTCGGTGTCCCAGATGAGGTCATGGACATGATGAGGAGTCTCAAAATGGCCGAGAGGTAAAGATTGATATATATATATAGGATGATGGTATTCGGACACCGGAAGTGTTTCGGAGAGTACCGGGTACTTATCGGGTCACCGGAAAAGAGTTTCGGGCACCCCCGGCAAAGATATGGGCCTTATGGGCCAAGTGAGGGAACACACCAGCCCCGGTGTGCCCCTATTGAGGCCAGACCTATGAGGAAGAGAAGGAAAGAGGAGAGGGCAAGGAAAGTGTGTATTAGGATTCCTACTTCCTTCCCTCCCCCCTCTTTCCTTCCACCTCGGTTATATATGGCGGCGGGGGGGGGGGGGGGCTTGGGATGGACTCCAAGTAGGATTCCTCCTACTTGGGCGCCTCCTATGGCTTCTCCTCCCTCCCTCCCACCTATATATATGAGGAGGCGGCGCCTAGCACGTAACAAACAATTGCCTAGCCATGTGCGGCGCCCCCCTCCATAGTTTACACCCCTGGTCATATTCTTGCAGTGCTTAGGCGAAGCCCCGCGAGGATCACTTCACCATCACCGTCACCATGCTGTTGTGATGATGGAACTCATCTACTACCTCGACGTCTTGCTGGATCAAGAAGACAAGGGACGTCGCCGAGCTGAATGTGTGCAGAACTCGGAGGTGCCATGCGCTCGGTACTTGATCGGTCGGAGCTAGAAGAAGTTCGACTACATCAACCGCGTTGTCAAACGCTTCCGATTTTGGTCTACGAGGGTACGTAGACACACTCTCCCCCTCTCGTTGCTATGCATCTCCTAGATAGATCTTGCGTGAGCGTAGGATTTTTTTTTGAAATTGCATGCTACGTTTCCCAACAGGATCCTCAGGTGCCAGCTCCTCAGCATTTCAACATAGGACCCCATGGTTTCTTCGAGTGGCCCTAGATCAAGTGAGGCCAAAAGCCTAAGCTTGGGGGAGTACGTATTTCCATCAACACTACATTCATGTTCACACGTTTCACTTCAGTTGCCGATGTTCACACTTTTTCATTGTATTATCCATGCTAAATTTATTTTCTCGCTTTCTTCTGGTGTGTTTGAAAACTTTGAGAAAATCCAAAAATATTTCATGCTTCTTTTGATTTTTCTTTCTAGTTTAAATTTCTGTAGTACTAAAAAGAAAACCTAAAAATATTTCCTTGTTCTTCTTTTACTTGTTGGGAGCTTTCCCGTGTAAATAGTTTTTCTCGGTTTTTTTCTCCCCTTTTATTTGCGTGTTTAAGAAAAAACATAAACTCCAAAAATATTTCAGTGTGTTTCTCTGAATTTCTTTTTCTTTCTTTTGAGTCATACCTAGGAGAAGACCACGATGAAAATGTTGAGTGGCTCTCATATGCATTATTGTTGATCTAACAGAGAGCCCATATTACCTTGTCTTCTCCTTTCGAATAAAATGTTTGCAGATTCTAGCTTAGTCCACGACACTCTTGCACTATTATTATTTTCATATCGTTCGGTCGTGCAAGTGAAAGGCAATAATGACGATATCTGATGAACTGGCTGTGGCAGAGAGAAACGGGTGTGAACTCGACTTGTTCTGTTTTTGTAAATATGTTTAACCTAGTATCCATGATTTAGCCTATTATGATCAAACATGTTTGCAATGACAATTAGAGATTATAGTTTCTCATGCCATGCATAAGGATCTAGGAGTCGATAATGATTTATCTTAGATGTCAACATTGCGTTAAAATGATTGTGATGTAGTATGATGACATGGTATCCTCCTTTGAATGTTCGAGTGGCTTGACTTGGCACATGTTCATGCATGTAGTTGAATCAAAACCAACATATCCTCGACGATATTTATGTTCATGGTGTTCATATCCTACTCATGCTAGTATCCAATGTTACTTATGCATAATGCATGTTCATGACCGTTGTTTCTCTCTAGCTGGCCGCTTCTGAACCTATTTGCTAGCCTTCGCTTGTACTAATCAGGAATTCTGCTTGTGCATCAAAAACCTTGAACCCAAGTTATTCCAGATGAGTCCACCATACCTACCTATATGTGGTATTACCCTGCCGTCCTAAGTAAATTTGCATGTGCCACCTCTAAAAACTTCAAATAAATATCCTTTTTATGTGCCTGGATCGTTCATAGAGCGACAGGAGGTAGTCAGTATCTTCCATGCTAAGCGGATTAATCTCATGATGAGTGTTTATTCACTCGTCATTGCACGAGAAAGGGGCGGTAATAGGGATTCCCAGCCCCGAATTGCAAAAAGAAAAGAGCCTACAAATAATCAAATAAAAACTCCTACGAAGTCATAACCTTTACTTTACCGCTTGGGAACCGCCACTAATGTGTTTAGCATGGGAGATGCTAATAACTAATGGTCACGAAGTAAACAAGAAGGGTGCACTACAAAAAAAACACTTCCTTGATGATACATGTTTGTCACAGTAGGTCACATCTTCTGTCATGCATGTACATCCATAACGATTTTAGGATAGAATCAAGATAGTCATACCTGTGCTATCGTAGAAGTGTTCCATGACATTACCAAAATTATCATCACGGATGTATCCACTTCCATGATGATAAATGGTGTGTCATGGAAGTGCTTTCTTCAAGGGTAACAGACACGTGGCATCCACCGTAACGAGTCGCCGTTAAGCTATCAGGTTCCGGTTTGGATCCGATAACCCGTTAACAGCCCGAACCAACGGGGATTTTCCAGATGTAAAATCATCATTGGCTGGAGAAAACATGTGTCGGCTCACTGTTGGGACAGATGTCATCCACTCATTGGACCGAAGGCGCCTATGATACGTCGACATGTGGCATGGCCCAACAGAGGACCATACATGTGAAAAGGCCAGCATGTTTGACTTGGTTAAAAGGTAGCGAGCCGGCCCATGGAAAGCCTATTAACGACCTGTTCGCATATAGCCCATTTACAGCATGCTAACCCAGGGCCCATTACGGCCTATCCGAATTAGGCCCAATAGCGTCATCTGGGCCGTCCAATATGATTCCAGCCCGTTTTAACTTCCGGCCCATGTATGGCCCATGACGTCTTTCGGCCCATATGAGGCCCTTTGTAACTCTTGGCCCATCAACGGCCCGTGGTGAAACTGGCCCGTAAAGAACAGTGTATCACTTTATACCCATTAACGGCCCATTATTCCATTGGGCCATTTCCAGCCCATGTTATCTTTCGGCCTTCTCAGGGCCCATTTATTCTTGGGCTCATTTCCAGCATTCAGTTACTTAAGGCCCGTTACTGTCCTTTTCTGCTTGTGGGCCAAATTCAGCCTGTGGTTACAGTTGGCCCGTTTGTGGCCCGTTAATATGTTGGGCCATTTTCATAGCGTCATCAAATCATGCCGATTAACAATGGCCTGTTATGGTCGGCCCATGAACGGGCGATTCCAACTTTAGCCCGTTCATGACCCATAATGCGGTTAGACCGAACCGATCGGTTCGGTGTTTCGGCTCCTTTTGAAATTCGGTTTTCTGATTCTCTTGACCGATCAGTCATCTAGAAAAACAATGACCGAGACTTCGGTTGACCGAGAAATCGGGTCGGTCCTTGGTTATAAATACAAAGACCCGATTTTGGCTGAAAAGAAAGAAATCGGGAGACAAATATTGGAGAAGAAACATGCTGCAGGTGGATGGTAAGAGGAAAGTATTGGCCTCGAGTGCGTGCAAGCCATGGACATCGTCCTCCATTGCCATGGGGAAGACATGGGAGCCGTCGGCCACCACTGGCGCGAGGGGGCCGCCGGCCGCCACTACCGCAGGGGCCATGGGGGCTGCCACCGCACATGACCCATGGGCGCAGAAGTGCAGACGACCGCCACTAGAAGGGATTGCCGAGGTAGGAAAAGGGAGGCGGCGGCGCGGCGCGATGTACGTTTGTCAAGCACCAAGCCTGGGGCATATTCTAGATAAGGTATGGAGGCTGCGTGTCTGCATCTGCTTGTGCCGAGAAAAGGCTTGGAAAAAGCCTTGTGTAGATGATGGGCCATTAGACTGTCTAGTAGTAGTAATAATGTGGATGACTATTGGGCTGAGTTTACTGGGCCTTAATAAAATATAGTTAATTCAGGAGATTCGGTGCATAGAGTCCAATGACCGATTTCACCGAAGTACGATCGGTTTCTCACGTTCTCTAACCAAACGAAACACCGAAGCTTCGGTCCTTGGGTTTTTCGGCTTCGGTCTCAGTTTTTCGGCTCCGGTCTTTGGTTCTCGGTTTTTATGCCCACCCTATTCTCAGGGCCCATTTATTCTTGGACTAATTTCCAACATTCAGTTACTTACGGCCCGTTACTGTCCTTTTCTACTTGTGGGCCAAATTCAGCCCATGGTTACAGTCAGTCCATTTGTGGCCCGTTAATCCGTTGGGCCGTTTTCATAGCGTCATTAAATAAGGCCGATTAACAACGACCCGTTATGGTCAGCCCATGAACAAACATTTTCAACTCTAGCCTGTTTATGACCCATAATGCGGTCTGTTATTGGCCCATGTTTGGCCAATCAATCATACGTCCCGTAGAAGGCCCATTGATGATATGACCCATAGAAGGCCCATTGTTTCTACGACCCTTAGAAGGCCCATTGTTTCTATGGCCCGTAGGAGGCCCAGGGTCACTACAGTAAATATGTAGCCCATGGTTATTGTGGCCTAGTTTTAAAAAATAGGTTATTGCGGCCACTAGCAAACCACGGAAAAAACCGCACTGAATACAAGCAAACAAATAAACAAGACAACAAGGAAATAAATAAGCAAGAAACTTACGCTAGGCTATCATGACTATTACACATATTACATCCACTGGGCATCAAAGTTTGCCACGAGTGCAAATATAGGGAACAAAGCAGCATATCACATACACTGGTTGTCAAAGTTGGCGACCAGTGCAAATAAACGCCACAGCAAAACAAGTCCAGAACTGAAACCACTTCATAAGAGCTCAAGAAACAATATACTGGGTACCCATAATGCTGGCAAGATGCTTAGCAAGCTTATTAACTTTCTCTTGTTTGGCACTTAAATCCTCCAGCGCTTACTGTTGCACTAGAAAGTATGCATCTGAATTATGTAGGGACTTCCTCAGTCCTTCGGCTTCCTGTCGCAGAACATCTGATCAATATCTTTCAACTTGAAGTTGAGACTCAAGAAGCCGAACTGATTCAGGCAACGATTTCGAAGAGCTGGTGCCAGCAGTAGTAGCCAGTAACTCAAACACTACATCAAGACAAGACTTTGGGGTTGTCTCAGTGTCTTCAATATAATTTTTATCAGCTTTCTTGGAGACCAATAGGGATGTCTCACTATCTTGAACCTTATCTGCATTACTTCCTTTACCATTTCATAATGGGGTACTCTTCTCCAATATTTTATCCGCATTCTAAAAGAGAAACAAACAGACACATCACAGGTTTACCATGTTGTATATGAAACTCATTTGGTTAAACCAATTCAGTAGTAAGGTGGATAGGATAACAACATGAAACAAACATATATCTATGTAGTATGGTCACTGTATGGTCTATATCATTCTAGTTTATGTTGCCAAATCAAGATAGAGACAGTTCAAATAATATCTATTGACAAAGCAGCATAGACAGAATATAAGTGTGGGAAACTACACAGCAATAACAACACTTGTAATGTGCTTGGCATGAGAACATAACTGTTTATTCAATTGCAACTGAAATCAACATAGAGCAAGTTACAACAGGAAACACGTTAAATAAACAGGTTTAAAACATACCTGTTACACCATTGGAGTTTCAATTGCATCCTTCAAATTTGAAATTAGTTGGTACGTAAATACAGTGACGCAAGAGCAAAGGAGTATGAACCATAGCTATGGAACCTGACCTGAGAACAATTCTTCTGCTTCTTTAAGCATTGACTTGGGGTTCATAGTGGTGGTCCTCGTGCTTTGGGCACTGCAGTTGCCTTACTAACTGCTCGTGTCTGGGTGCTCTGTGGTGGAGACGGTGTTGTGTCAACTGGAACTGGGTTAGTATCTGCTGGGGTTGGGGTTAGAAGGGGTGTAGCTGGTTCTCTGTCCAACTGGGTAGGGGTACAATCTGCGTGAGTCTGGGTTATGTGTGGTGGGGCTGGTTCTTGGGCAAGTACAACCGTGGTTCTATCTACATCGACATGTAGCATGATCTTTTGTGAAGACCGTGTTTTTACTGCCACAGATATTGCCATCACCCCCTCCAATTCAAATGGCTGATAAACAAGAAAAGTAATTGAATGTACAAACATTGTAAGATAGACAGGTGCAATGGATAGTAGGGAAGAAAACAGGGCATGAAATAATTCACATTTATGTTGTCTATCCAAACAGAATAGCATGACATAATTTCACATATATGATGGCTAATTGAATAGGATAGCATGACACAATTTCACATGTATGTTGGCTAACTAAACATGATATAATGACATACTTCAAAATATGATGACTATATAAACATGATGACATGATATAACTATACGATGTGTCTATTAAAGTGGTTGGCATGCCATAATTCACAAACATGCCGTTGATGGAAACATGATGGCATGATATAATTCACGGATAGAATGACATAATTCAAAATATGATGACTATGTAAACATGATGAGATGATATAACTATATTTTGTCTTTAGAAAATGGGTTGGCATGCCATAATTCAGATACATGCTGTCTATGTAAACATCATGGCATGATATAATTCAAATATATGATTTATATACTAAGCAAGTGAGTAGAGGGCAATCGCATATATGATGTGTCAAATAAGGAGATGGCATTCAATATTGTGTATCTCTACTCCTAATGGAGCAGTTGGTACCCTGGTACTCCGGCTTTATTTTGGTACTCCGATTTTATTTTCTTCCCACCTCCCACCCCCTCCCACTGGTTTATTTTTGCCTCACTTCTCACACAACGAAAAAATCTAAACATATCAGAACTTTCCATGCGGGTGCAAATTATTTAGTAATGTCTTTATGTGAAAGAATCAATCACGATCAATCTTTAAAACCTAATCTAAATTAATTAATCTTACCATAAGTCTATCAATCGCATTAATTAATATTTCCATACATCATAAAAATTACATTAATAGAAATACCATATGTTGTGCAATCACTGCAGTCATTTCGTTCTTCTCATTTGCTCCCTGTTTTAGCGCGAGTGCTGAGATGGTAGGTGGACCACATAACAATAGCGCTCCATTCTCTTCGGCTGGCTTTCCTTCCCTAACTCCACATCTCCATCTTCCTCCCATCCCCAACATTCACGCCTCCTCCTGCCTGAAGCAATCCCACGCCACCATGGCCTCGAGCACATCCCTTCACATCGTCTCCACCGCCTCCTTCCAGCTCGTACTGCTCCAGTTTTCCTCGCCAACCTCGCTCCCCGACGACGCCTCTCCTACCCTTCCACCCTTGCTAGGTCTCTCATGATGATTTTGCATCCAACCTCGCCGCCATTGCCGATCCCTTCACGCACTTCGTCGATATCTACCTCCATGCTAGCGCCGAATTCACCACCTCCGATGATGGTACATGAGTTGTTCTCATCCGGTCTTGTCGCTTGCCTCCGGGAGGTCCCGTGCTCTTCTTCAAGGAGGACTCTGCATTCAAGGAAGGGGCCATCTTCAAAGCTGCCTGCCTGCTCAACGATGACACACTGTAGGAATGCCTTGGCTATCTCCTGGATGTAGTTGAAGTGTACTGCAAGCTGTCGAATGAGGTGTGCACGTTATGTTTGTGCTCAAAATTTTGACGATTCTATTGTCGGAAGCAGCCACGAAACCGTGCGTCAATTTATGCCAACAATATATGCACAAAATTCATAGATTAATCTTAATAAATAATTGTTGTCCAAAATAAAAGTCGAATCTTGATTCATATATACATTTGCTTTTAGCACTAGTAGAAATACTATGATACTTGAGTACATGTGATGTTACGACTTTTGGGGCAACACGACATAAGGCCGCGGCTCCGCTGACGTGCCCTTATGTTGTGAGCCGGATCCTCTGACGTACCGCACCCTGATGTTGGGCCCACTAACATGTGGACCAGGGCCCACATGTCATAGGCCCAACATCAAGGTGCGGAGGTCACAAGATACGGCTCCCGACATAAGTGCACCAACATTCGGAGATCACCACCTAGCAGTATCAGTATGCTAGAATGCCCTTGTATATATTGTTGTTGTTCCCTTGTCTAATGATGATATATTTTGACATCTTATTATGCATTACATTGTGGTAAACTCTTCTGACATGACCAGGAAATCAGAAGTTTGCACAAATTAGTTGCTGATGGAATTGATGCAAGAGATGGTTTTCCACATCATCTCGCTCCTATTTTTCCTGCCAATCACGTTGTCATGTTATTCAGGTTGGAGTTAAATAGCTCAACCTTTCTACCAGTTAACACATCTCTCAAAAGTTTGCACACATCAGTTGTTGATGGAATCGAAGCAAGAAATGGTTTTCCACATCATCTCAATTTAAGCATCATTTAAAAGTTAGTTGTTTTTTTTCTTTCTTGTCATCTTCAGTTCATCTCTGACATTGATATGCATTCAAACTACAATTAGATGTTAATGCACAATTATTCCTTTTCTAACAAACTTTTTTTTCCGCGTCCATGATACTTGAGAAAATCACTCGCAAGTTTTTGAGGGAACTCTAGTATTGACAAGAAATATAGAACTGTGCAATTCACAAGTGAGGTAGCATCAAACTCTCCCTGAAAAACTTGTGCTCACAAATAGCAATAAAAATATGCTCTTTTGCACTTCTCATAAATCATTGTCAATGGATATTTTCCTGTTTAATCTACTAGGATTGAGTGGTATTTGTGCTAATGCTTATCTATTATGAAGAAAATTGTTCTGATTTTTTTTGCATCTTTAAGGTTCTAAAAACTGCAGTATCACTCAATGTACTTGGGCACATTTTTTTACTTTTCTGGGAAACCTGAGGAACACCTGGACATTTCCCGCAAGTCTTAGTTCGGTTCAAATATGGAGGAGATTTCAGCCTACCTAGATTTTGATATTGTTATGTTAATCTCATACATGAACTTCTATCAATTTCAGTGTAAGGACATACCCTTCAGAAATTATTCAGACTGCCATATCTATAGTTGATGTCATAAATTCCATAGCTCATGGTTAGAAGATCAATCCCTCTGTGCTCTGTTACAGGTCTTCGACACATTGAAATAGCTTGCTCAGATTTTCCATCATGCTCGCCTAATAGAACGTAAAGAGAAGACTGATAATATCTTGAAATTAGTCTATCATACATTCATTTTCTAATTACAGGTTATGCACCCAAATGCTGAAGAAGTGATGATGTACTAATATGTGGCACTTCCGGGCAAAAGTTTATTCAGTACATGAGCCAAATATTAGGTACCTTGGCCTGGTAACGTGTATATTTTTAAGACAATTAAGTCGTATTGGAAGATGGAATGAGAAGATTAATTCTTTGAATATGTGATTGTAATAGAATGTAGCCAGGTCACACACACATAGACTTGGTTAGTTTGGCCTCTTTACATATGTCACTATTCACAATCTCTTTTTAGAATGCAACCAGGTCACACAGCCAGGTCTGCGCTGACCTATGTCTCTTCGCTATGCTGATGGCTCTCCAGAAAATCATCATCATTACGCCAGTCACCCAGCGAGGTACAAAATGACGTCTACCACATCACTACGCCATGGCTCTCTGGAAATCATCTTTGCATGATTGCCTCTCTCCAAGCGTCCAGGTAAGTCGACCAATTCCATACGTTGTTTTCCATAGTCGAAATCTAACAAACCTTGAATTTCACCTGCTGTTCATTTAATAGAACATACTGCTTTGCCCACAAGAAACATGAATCTATTTGCCTCACTAAATTGGTTAGCTCTCTATTCGGTTTGAGTACGGATCAGTGGTTCTGAACAATATAAGGGAGCTGAAGAAAAAAATTGCATGGAGTAATGTTTCTGAACAATAACATAATCTCCTAGAAACGAATCAATCTGGGAAAGCACAATAAAGCCCTCGAAAGATGTTTTAACTATACCCAAACTGAATATGTAGCCTTTGCATGCACAATATGAGTGAATTATGTAGTGCTAAGAAGAGAGGTTAATTTTTATTTTCTGTTTATATATGTGAACTATGTATGGGTTTCTGCAGTTTTCATTAAAAAATCCTTTCGATAGCACATGTCAAAGCATCTTATGGAAGGATAGAAGTGGTTAAAGCATATGTCCAAGCTGTCAAACTATCTATCAGAAGTGAGCATTCAGATCTTCAATTGATACTCATACATGGAGGGATAGAAGTGGCTAAAGCACGGAAATGTTAGATCTAATGGAGAGCGATGCTTTGGTGCCTCCTTTTGTTCGTAATATATATTTCAATATTGCACATTTGACAAAGAAGATATATAAGTAAGTACTGATCACTCATTGGTTCCCAATTAAAACAATTAACTGATTTAGTGAGTAGCAAAACTGTATTAGGAAAGAACTGCACAAATGAATCCCAAGCACTCCCCTAATAAATATCATAAGGTCTGTTGGGAGCTTAATTTGTAACCATGTAATATTTAACAATTTTAGGTTGGGAGCTTAATTTGTAACATGTAATATGTACTCCCTCTATAGAGAAATATAAGAGCTTTTGGATCACTATATGTTCTAAAAGGTCTTATATTTGTTTACACAGGGAGTAACAATTAGCATTTTGTTAAGTTCTGTTGCAAGATATCTATCCAAGTAGATATACTGATAAGTACTCCCCCTGTAAGCAAATTTGTTTAGACGGGAAGTGTCATATGTCATGCAGTCCCTATTATTCAATATTGTTGCCACAAATCATTATTTCAATCTACGCACACACAACTTTTTGTTTAAAATAAGCAAATTTTGGTTTCTACCAAAATAATTAGACAAAACAAGATACCAATTATAGGCACCATATTGATGCCCATGACATGTTGATCCACAAAATTAATTAGCTCAAAGTTATCGCTGGCATGCGATGGTGAAGTTAGAAAACACACTACACAACATTCGAGGACAGTAGGACAGAAATATAACCTAGGAAGTGATCAGGACATGACTACCTTGGATACATCCAAAAATATTGCATACATGTATATTTGTGAGGTGATTTCTAATGCAAACTATGCAATAATTTATTTAAGTCATCCAGGACAAAATACTTCACAAACTTTTGTGCCATGTCAATTGCAGGTGTATGGGTGATACGTCTCCAATGTATCTATAATTTTTGATTGCTCCATGCTATATTATCTTCTGTTTTGGACATTATTGGGCTTTATTATCCACTTATATATTATTTTTTGGACTAACCTATTAACCGGAGGCCAAACCCAGAATTGCTGTTTTTTTTGCCTATTTTAGGGTTTCGAAGAAAAGGAATATCAAATGGAGTCCAAACGGAATGAAACCTTCAGGAACATGATTTTCGGAACGAACAAGATCCAGGAGACTTGGACCCTACGTCAAGCAACCAACAGGGAAGCCATGAGGTAGGGGGGCGCGCCTACCCCCCCAGGCGCGCCCTCCACCCTCGTGGGCCCCCTGTTGCTCCACGGACGTACTCCTTCCTCCTATATATACCTACATACCCTCAAACTACCAGATACAGAGCCAAAACCCTAATTCCACCACCGTAACTTTCTGTATCCACGAGATCCCATCTTGGGGCCTGTCCCGGAGCTCCGCTGGAGGGGGCATCAATCACGGAGGGCTTCTACATCAACACCATAGCCTCTCCGATGAAGTGTGAGTAGTTTACCTCAGACCTTCGGGTCCATAGTTATTAGCTAGATGGCTTCTTCTCTCCTTTTGGATCTCAATACAAAGTTCTCCCCCTCTCTTATGGAGATCTATTCGATGTAATCTTCTTTTGCGGTGTGTTTGTTGAGACCGATGAATTGTGGGTTTATGATCAAGTTTATCTATGAACAATATTTGAATCTTCTCTGAATTCTTTTATGTATGATTGGTTATATTTGCAAGTCTCTTTGAATTATCAGTTTGGTTTGGTCTACTAGATTGATCTTTCTTGCAATGGGAGAAGTGCTTAGCTTTGGGTTCAATCTTGCGGTGTCCTTTCCCAGTGACAGTAGGGGCAACAAGGCACGTATTGTATTGTTTCCATCGAGGATAACAAGATGGGGTTTTCATCATATTGCATGAGTTTATCCCTCTACATCATGTCATCTTGCTTAAAGCGTTACTCTGTTCTTATGAACTTAATACTCTAGATGCATGCTGGATAGCGGTCGATGTGTGGAGTAATAGTAGTAGATCCAGGCAGGAGTCGGTCTACTTGTCTCGGACGTTATGCCTATATACATGATCATACATAGATATTCTCATAACTATGCTCAATTCTATCAATTTCTCAACAGTAATTTGTTCACCCACCGTAAAATACTTATGCTTTCGAGAGAAGCCACTAGTGAAACCTATGGCCCCCGAGTCTATCTTCATCATATTAATCTTCCAATACTTAGTTAGTTTCATTGCCTTTTATTTTACTTTGCATCTTTATCATAAAAATACAAAAAATATTATCTTATCATATCTATCAGATCTCACTCTCGTAAGTGATCGTGTAGGGATTGACAACCCCTTATCGCGTTGGTTGCGAGGATTTATTTGTTTTGTGTAGGTGCGAGGGACTGGCGCGTAGCCTCCTACTGGATTGATACATTGGTTCTCAAAAACTGAGGGAAATACTTACGCTACTTTGCTGCACCACCCTTTCCTCTTCAAGGGAAAACCAACGCAAGTGCTCAATAGGTAGCAAGAAGGATTTCTGGCGCCGTTGCCGGGGAGGTCTACGCAAATGTCAACATAACAAGTACCCATCACGAACCCTTATCTCCCGCATTACATTATTTTCCATTTGCCTCTCGTTTTCCTCTCCCCCCACTTCATCCTTGCCGTTTTATTCACCCTCTCTCTATCTATCCTCCCTCTCTTTCTCTATTTGCCTCTTTTTGCTCGTTCCTTGTTTGCCTGTGTGTTGGATTGCTTGTTTGTCACGATGGCTCAAGATAACACTAAATTGTGTGACTTTACCAATACCAACAACAATGATTTTATGAGCACTCCGATTGCTCCTCTTACCGATGCTGAATCTTGTGAAATTAATGCTGCCTTGCTGAATCTTGTCATGAAAGATCCGTTTTCCGGCCTTCCTAGTGAAGATGCCGCTACCCATCTAAATAGCTTCGTTGATTTGTGTGATATGCAAAAGAAGAAATATGTTGATAATGATATTGTTAAATTGAAGCTATTTCCTTTTTCGCTTAGAGGTCATGCTAAAGCTTGGTTTTCGTCTTTGCCTAAAAATAGTATTGATTCTTGGAACAAGTGCAAAGATGCTTTTATCTCTAAGTATTTTCCTCCCGCTAAGATTATCTCTCTTAGAAACGATATTATGAATTTTAAGCAACTTGATGATGAACATGTTGCACAAGCTTGGGAGAGGATGAAATTAATGATACGTAATTGCCCAACACATGGTTTGAATTTGTGGATGATTATACAATTTTTTTATGCCGGATTGAATTTTGCTTCTAGAAATCTTTTAGATTCGGCCACGGGAGGCACTTTTATGGAAATCACTTTAGGAGAAGCTACTAAACTCCTAGATAATATTATGGTTAATTATTCTCAATGGCACACTGAAAGATCTACTAATAAGAAAGTGCATGCGATAGAAGAAATTAATGTTTTGAGTGGTAAGATGGATGAACTTATGAAATTATTTTATAATAAAAGTGTTTCTTCTGATCCTAATGATATGCCTTTGTCTACTTTGATTGAGAATAATAATGAATCTTTGGATGTGAATTTTGTTGGTAGGAATAATTTTGGTAACAACGCGTATAGAGGAAACTTCAATCCTAGGCCGTATCCTAGTAATTTCTCTAATAATTATGGTAATTCCTACATCAATTCTTATGGAAATTATAATAAGATGCCCTCTGATTTTGAATCTAATATTAAAGAATTTATTACATCACAAAAGAATTTCGATGCTTTGATTGAAGAAAAACTGCTTAAGATGATGAGTTGGCTAGGAACGTTGATAGAGTTTCTCTTGATGTTGATTCTTTGAAACTTAGATCTATTCCACCTAAGCATGATATCAATGAGTCTCTCAAATCCATGAGAATTTCCATTGATGAGTGCAAAGAAAGAACCGCTAGGATGCGTGCTAAGAAAGGTTCCTTTATAAGAGCGTGTTCTTCTAGTTTCCATGATAATAAAGATGAAGATCTAATAGTTATTGATGTGTCCCCTATTAAATCTTTGTTTTGCAATATGAATCTTGATAATTATGGGACTGAATATGATCCACCTTTACCTAGAAGGCGTTCCAAAAATTCGGAGTTTTTAGATCTTGATGCTAAATTTGATAAAAGTGGGATTGAAGAGATCAAAACTCTAGGTGTTAATGAACCCACTATTTTTGATTTCAAGGAATTTAATTATGATAATTTCTCTTTGATGGATTGTATTTCCTTGTTGCAATCTGTGCTAAATTCTCCTCATGCTTATAGTCAAAATAAAGCTTTTACCAAACATATCGTTGATGCTTTGATGCAATCTTATGAAGAAAAACTTGAGTTGGAAGTTTCTATCCCTAGAAAACTTTATAATTAGTGGGAACCAACTATTAAAATTGAAATTAAAGATCATGAATGCTATGCTTTGTGTGATTTGGGTGCTAGTGTTTCCACGATTCCAAAGACTTTGTGTGATTTGTTAGGTTTCCGTGATTTTGATGATTGCTCTTTAAACTTGCACCTTGCGGATTCCACTATTAAGAAACCTATGGGAAGAATTAATGATGTTCTTATTGTTGCAAATAGGAATTATGTGCCCGTATATTTTATCGTTCTTGTTATAGATTGCAATCCTTCATGTCCTATTATTCTTGGTAGACCTTTCCTTAGAACGATTGGTGCAATTATTGATATGAAGGAAGGAAATATTAGATTCCAATTTCCGTTAAGTAAAGGCATGGAACACTTTCCTAGAAAGAAAATTAAATTACCTTATGAATCTATTATGAGATCCACTTATGGATTGCCTACCAAATATGGCAACACCTAGATCTATCCTTGCTTTTTATGCCTAGCTAGGGGCGTTAAACGATAGCGCTTGTTGGGAGGAAACCCAATTTTATTTTTATTCCTTGATTTTGGCTCCTGTTTAGTAATAAATAATTTATCTAGCCTATGTTTTGGTTGTGTTTTTTGTGTTTAATTAGTGTTTGTGCAAGTAGAACCGTTGGGAAGACTTGGGGAAAGTCTTGTTAATCTTGCTGTAAAAAAACAGAAACTTTAGCGCTCACGAGAGCTGCTGCCATTTTTATTTGGAAAGTGATATTTAGTTAATTATTTTTTAATATTATTAATAGTTAAATTCCTCACGTCCAAAAATTTATTTTAGAATTTTTGGGGTTCCATATCTTGCGCTAGCTACAGATTACTACAGACTATTCTGTTTTTGACAGATTCTGTTTTTCATGTGTTGTTTGCTTATTTTGATGAATCTATGGCTAGTAAAATAGTTTATAAACCATAGAGAAGTTGGAATACAGTAGTTTTAACACCAATATAAATAAATAATGAGTTCATTACAGTACCTTGAAGTGGTGTTTTGTTTTCTTTCGATAACGGAGCTCACGAGATTTTCTACTTTAAGTTTTGTGTTGTGAAGTTTTCAAGTTTTGGGCAAGGATTTGATGGATTATGGAACAAGGAGTGGCAAGATCCTAAGATTGGGGATTCCCATGGCACCCCAATATAATCTAAGGACACCAAAAAGCCAAAGCTTGGGGATGCCCCGGAAGGCATCCCCTCTTTCGTCTACTTCTATCGGTAACTTTACTTGGAGCTATATTTTTATTCACCAAATGATATGTGTTTTGCTTGGAGTGTCTTGTATGATTTGAGTCTTTGCTTTTTAGTTTACCACAATCATCCTTTCTGTCAGTGGCGGAGTGTGAATCAAATATTAGGAGGGGCCAAATGAGTGTATATGGCATAGAAAAGGCTAGGATGATCAGAGACGCTGGACGATTAGTAGAGCAATTAGCAGATAAGTAAGTGTATTTGGTAAATTTTCCTTTTGTAAGGGGGGGGGCAGGGCCCGGAATTGTCCCCACTATGCTCCGCCATTGCTTGCTGTACACACCTTTTGAGAGACACACACATGATTCGGAAATTATTAGAATACTCTATGTGCTTCACTTATATCTTTTGAGTTATATAGTTTTGATGTAGTACTTCACTTATATCTTTTAGAGCATGGTGGTGGATTTGTTCTATAGAAACTATTGATCTCTCATGCTTCACTTAGATTTTTTTGAGAGTCTTAAATAGCATGGTAATTTGCTTAAATAATCCTAATATGCTAGGTATACAAGATTAATAATAAAATTCTCTTATGAGTGTGTTGAATACTATGAGAAGTTTGAAACTTGATAATTGTTTTGAGATATGGAGATGGTGATATTAAAGTTGTGCTAGTTGAGTAGTTTTGAATTTGATAAATACTTGTGTTAAAAGTTTGTGATTCCCGTAGCATGCATGTATGGTGAACCGTTATGTGATGAAGTCAGAGCATGATTTATTTATTGATTGTCTTCCTTATGAGTGGCGGTCGGGGACGAGCGATGGTATTTTCCTACCAATCTATCCCCCTAGGAGCATGCACTTAATACTTTTCTTTGATAACTAATATATTTTTGCAATAAGTATGTGAGTTCTTTATGACTAATGTTGAGTCCACGGATTATACGCACTCTCACCCTTCCACCATTGTTAGCCTCTCTAATACCGCGCACCTTTCGCCGGTATCATACACCCACCATATAACTTCCTCAAAACAGCCACCATACCTACCTATCATGGCATTTCCATAGCCATTCCGAGATATATTGCCATGCAACTTTCCACCATTCCGTTTATTATGACACGCTCCATCATTGTCATATTGCTTTGCATGATCATGTAGTTGACATCGTATTTGTGGCAAGGCCACTGTTCATAATTCTTCATACATGTCACTCATGAGTCATTGCATATCCCGGTACACCGCCGGAAGAATTATGTCAGGACCCCGATTCCAAGTCACATCGATCTAGCCGGTAACACCTCATATCACTTTGCGGCCTCACGCACGGTATCCCATGGGTGTCACCTTACCATGGCCTGGGACCGTTTGCGCCTTTTGGCTCACGTATATGATAGTGTCGCTAGCATCCATATGACAGAGAACCCGGGCCGACATGGCTAGTCGTGAACCCAAAGCGGCACAGACCTATGGAGACAGGCATACATGTATCACATCGAGCATGTCGGTCATCAGCGAGTGATTCTGGGCTGTAGCACTGGGCTAACAGGACTCCGGGGAACCCGGGCTATAGCAGGCTAGGCAGGACTCCAGAAGTCACCGCGTGACATTTCCTCGAAGGGACAGACATAGGAACGAAGTGAAACACATGCCGGCCAGTCAAGTGTCCTAAACAGTAGTGCTGGGCTAGCAGGACTCCATTGAACCGGGCTGTAGCGGACTACTATGGTCGAGGAACACTAGACTACATTTCCCCATAAGAAAGACTGCCAAGGATAAACAACGATTGTCGGATCCCACTCATACCAAGCATTTCAATCATACACACAATATGCCCAATATGAGTACATACTACATGGCATCACAACAAAACTCTACAACTCAAGTACTTTATTTAAAAGGATCCAGGGAGCCATACATAACATGTTCATACAGATAGGGGTCACATGACCCGACACTCAAGTCATACAAACATACAAGCACATGCGGAAGCAACTAGTCTGAGTACAGACTCTAGAAAGAAGGAAGGCTTCTCGAAGCCTGTCTATCTACATAGGGCCCTCCATGGCCAGGATCACCACCTGGGTGGCTAGTCACTCGTCGATGTCAAGGTCTACATAAAACCCATCGGAGGGGGCAGTGTTGTCGTCTGAAAACAATAAATAAGCAAACATGAGTACAAGGTACTCAGCAAGTCTTACATCAGAACCTAATATACATGCTCATTCTCAAGAAGGTGGTGGGGTTATTGCAGCAAGCCAGCTTTGACTCTTGGCTAAGCTATCCTACGGAACTTCACCAGTAAAATAGTTTTCGCACACGAGTCCACTACTCACCAACACAATACTCCACCATGGATCCTCCCTCATCATCCTACGAGAGGGCCATCCTTGGTACTCACACTTATCCTGAGTCTTTTAGTAGTATCCATTAACTTGTCTATGAACCGTATAGGCAACCAAGTAGTCCTTTGCCGCGGACGCGGCTATTCGAATAGTTTTATACCCTGCAGGGGTGTACTTCATCATACACGCTTTCACCACTTACCACCGTTTACACGACATGTACTCGGCAACCTTCAAGCGAAAGCCCAGCGAGGGTGTCGGCCATGGCCTACCTAAACACTTAAGTCTCTAGTCCAGGTTTATCGCCTATCCAGGTTCCATACGCAGGGAGTCCGGCCGAGGTTTCCACATACGGCCCCGAACGATGTGAACAGGGTTCCCGAGACGCCAAACGGGTGCCCGGCATACCCGGCCACGGTGTATCTACCGCAACATAGCCCACCCCTAGGGTCAGCGCTACGCACGGCCGCCAACACATAACCTACAAACACCAGAAACTATTTGCAACTCCTGGACAGAGTACTAAGGTGATTAAGAAGCCGAGAGGGTCCATTGGTTTCGGGCCCAATGTACGATAGTAACTGCATCTTAAATCACACATACAGATCTCAGTTCTTAGGGACAGCCTCAATGAAACAACCCACCATGTACTCCTACATGGCCTCTAATCGATACCTTTACCAAAACATGTTCAACACATCCCTCACATTATCGACATAAGCATTTCACTCTAGCCCATCACCCAGATGAACCAGACCTGACACAACTCTAAGCATAGCAGGCATAGCAAGGTAGGAATCACGTACATGGCTCAATCAACTCCTACACATGCTAGTGGGTTTCATCTAGTTACTGTGGCAATGACAGGTCATGCAGAGGATAAGGGTTCAACTACCGTAGCACACAGCAGATTGAAACACGTTGTCTTAATGCAGTAAACAAGAGCAGAAGCGAGAACATGGGTTGTATCAGAATGATCAATGGTTGCTTGCCTGATGGAGTGGTAGTGGGATATGCCCTTCAGTTGGATACTCGTGAATATCCTCGGAGGCAGAACCTACCACGAAGAACACATCGGAACACAATCAACACATGACGATATGCAACAATATGATGCATGCTATGATATGGCAATATGAATGTGTCTTGGCCTAATGCAAGCTATAACAGAAAGGATTGAACTTATTTGAATCAAAGATTCAATTATTAGCTTATTAAACATGGCTTTAATGGTGCATTTCCTTATTCTGCTTAAACAGCAAGGTGAACTTGTTTTGTCATGCATGAAACCATTACAGATGGATAGATTGAATTTTTCTGATCATTTTTCATATATAAATCTTTGCATTTGGAGCTATGGTTGATTTTCTATGATTTTAGAAGTTTTGACTATTTTCTGGAATTTCCTGTATAAGAATAAATCTAGTAATTTAATTACTGCGTCAGCATTACGTCAGAGTGACGTCAGTGGTCAACGGGGACGTCCAGGTCAAACCTGACTGGTGGGTCCCGCGTGTCAGTAGTTAATTAAGCTAATTATCTTTAGTTAAAACTAATATGATTTAGTTAACAGAGGGGGCCCACTTCTCATTGACTCAGGGGAGTCAAGCTGGGGTCAAACCCATGGTCAGCGGGGCTAATCCCGCCGGCGGTGAGTCGCCGGCGAGGCCCGAGACGGTGGCGCGGCTCGGAAAACGCCCACAGGGCACGGGCGAGGCCGTTCTTGGGCTCGTTGGAGAGCTCTTGCAGTCGCGCATCTAGTGGTGGTGGAGGCCGGGTCTATGGTGGCCGGAGACAACGGCGGCGAGCTCCAAGGCGGTGGCCGGAGTTCGGCCATGTGCGGGGTTTGGGCCGCGGCGTGCAAACACGAAAACTGAGGTGCTAGCGAGGCACTACGCGATGCGGCAAGCACGTTGCATAGCACAGGATGACCAAATGGTCGCCGGAGCGACGCCGGCGACTAGCTCGAGCGAAGACGAGCTTCGGCCATGGTGGAACTATGGCCTAGAGGGTGCAAATTAGTGGGAAAGAAGAGGGGGAAGGCGGCGGAGCTCACAGGGAGGTCGATGAGCAGCTCAGTGGGCTCGGGGGCGACCGGAGCGAGGCGAATCGATGAACGGCGTCCGGCGGGTACCGAGGTTGAAGACGACGCGATAGTGGTGATGCAGGGCCTCCGGCGAAGTGTGGCTCGGTAGGGAGGGCGAGGGCGTCGTGGCGGAGCAATTTGGCTTGTCGGAGGGGCGAAGGGGTGGCTCTGGCTTCGTCTACGGCGAACGGCGGCGAGGAACGCGCTCGGGCATCGCGGGAGAGAGTGAGGGAGACGAGGAGGAGAGTGAGCGAGGATGAGAGGGGGACGTGGGGGTCGCGTGGCATCCCTGGACGTCTCCAGGACGTCGGCAGAAGCAGGAGGTGGCCGGCGTGTGGCCGCGGGCGCCGGCCACGCGCTCCGCGTCCTTCTGGCGCGAGGAGGACGACGACTGGCAGGGCCGAGCCAGGTGGGCTGGGCCAGCACAGGTAAGGCCCAGGTAGCTTCCCTCTCTCTCTTTTTTTATTTGTTTCTGTTTTTCTATTTAACTGCAACTGTTGGGCTTTAATTAAAATATTAAAACGTTTCCAAAAATCCTGAAAATAATTGTGGGCTCTGTTTAGATTATTTCCAACAACAAACATTTATTTCCAGAATTATTTGGGCATTTAAATTATTTTATAGCATTTAAATGCCCAAATTCAAATACTTATGATTTAATTCAATGACCTTCTGTTGACCTAGAAAAATGTGCACCAATTTTGCCAGAGGTGTTAACCCAAGACAAAGAGGGTGAACTTTTTAGAAGGCATTTCAGGTTCATTGAAAATAATTTTAGTAAACCCTAGTTGTTTCGAGGGGGGTGTTGGGGTTTCTGCCTTCCCCATTTCAAATTTAAGAGAAATTTAAACATGATGCACACTCTAATGCTTGAACTATCTAGGGTGTGACAAATTAATATAGAGTCATATCTTGTTCTAAGTATCGAGTTATAATTCTTGACTTGTAAGAAAATAAAAGTGTGATGATCATCATTATTAGAGCATTGTCCCAAGTGAGGAAAGGATGATGGAGACTATGATTCCCCCACAAGTCGGGATGAGACTCCGGATGAAAAAAAGAGGCCAAAGAAGCCCAAATAAAAAAATGAGAGAAAAAGAGAGAAGGGACAATGTTACTATCCTTTTACCACACTTGTGCTTCAAAGTAGCACCATGATCTTCATGATAGAGAGTCTCCTATGTTATCACTTTCATATACTTGTGGGAATTTTTTTTCATTATAGAACTTGGCTTGCATATTCGAATGATGGGCTTCCTCAAAATGCCCTAGGTCTTCGTGAGCAAGCAAGTTGGATGCACACCCACTTAGTTTCTTTTTGAGCTTTCATATACTTATAGCTCTAGTGCATCCGTTGCATGGCAATCCCTACTCACTCACATTGATATCTATTGATGGGCATCTCCATAACCCGTTGATACGCCTAGTTGATGTGAGACTATCTTCTCCCTTTTGTCTCCTCCACAACCACCATTCTATTCCACCTAAAGTGCTATGTCCATGGCTCACGCTCATGTATTGCGTGAAGATTGAATTTTTTTGAGAATGTCTAAAGTCTGAAACAATTGCTTGGCTTGTCATCGGGGTTGTGCATGATTTAAATACTTTGTGTGGTGAAGATAGAGCATAGCCAGACTATATGATTTTGTAGGGATAACTTTCTTTGGCCATGTTATTTTGAGAAGACATAATTGCTTAGTTAGTATGCTTGAAGTATTATTATTTCTATGTCAATATTAAACTTTTGTCTTGAATCTTTCGGATCTGAATATTCATACCACAATAAGAAGAATTACATTGAAATTATGCCAAGTAGCATTCCACATCAAAAATTCTATTTTTATCATTTACCTACTCGAGGACGAGTAGGAATTAAGCTTGGGGATGCTTGATACGTCTCCAACGTATCTATAATTTTTGATTGCTCCATGCTATATTATCTTCTGTTTTGGACATTATTGGGCTTTATTATCCACTTTTATATTATTTTTGGGACTAACCTATTAACCGGAGGACCAACCCAGAATTGTTGTTTTTTTGCCTATTTTAGGATTTTGAAGAAAAGGAATATCAAACGGAGTCCAAACGGAATGAAACCTTCGAGAACGTGATTTTTGGAACAAACAAGATCCAGGAGACTTGGACCCTACGTCAAGAAACCAACAAGGAAGCCACGAGGTAGGGGGCGCGCCTACCCCGCAGGCGCACCCTCCACCCTCGTGGGCCCCCTTTTGCTCCATCGACGTACTCCTTCCTCCTATATATACCTACGTACCCCAAACTACCAGATACAGAGCCAAAACCCTAATTCCACCGCCGTAACTTTCTATATCCATGAGATCCCATCTTGGGGCCTGTTCTGGAGCTCCGCCGGAGGGGACATCGATCACGGAGGGCTTCTACATCAACACCATAGCCTCTCCGATGAAGTGTGAGTAGTTTACCTCAGACCTTTGGGTCCATAGTTATTAGCTAGATGGCTTCTTCTCTCCTTTTGGATCTCAATACAAAGTTCTCCCCCTCTCTTGTGGAGATCTATTCGATGTAATCTTCTTTTGTGGTGTGTTTGTTGAGACCGATGAATTGTGGGTTTATGATCAAGTTTATCTATGAACAATATTTGAATCTTTTCTGAATTATTTTATGTATGATTGGTTCTCTTTGCAAGTCTCTTCGAATTATCAGTTTGGTTTGGCCTACTAGATTGATCTTTCTTGCAATGGGAGAAGTGCTTAGCTTTGGGTTCAATCTTGCGGTGTCCTTTCCAAGTGACAGTAGGGGCAGCAAGGCACACATTGTATTGTTGCCATTGAGGATAACAAGATGGGGTTTTCATCATATTGCATGAGTTTATCCCTCTACATCATGTCATCTTGCTTAAAGCGCTACTCTATTCTTCTGAACTTAATACTCTGGATGCTTGCTGGATAGCAGTCGATGTGTGGAGTAATAGTAGTAGATGCAGGCATGAGTCGGTCTACTTGTCTCGGATGTGATGCCTATATACATGATCATACCTAGATATTCTCATAACTATGCTCAATTCTGTCAATTGCTCAACAGTAATTTGTTCACCCACCGTAAAATACTTATGCTTTAGAGAGAAGCCACTAGTGAAACCTATGCCCCCCGGGTCTATCTTCATCATATTAATCTTCCAATACTTAGTTAGTTTCATTGCCTTTTATTTTACTTTGCATCTTTATCATAAAAATACCAAAAATATTATCTTATCATATCTATCAGATCTCACTCTCGTAAGTGACATTGTAGGGATTGACAACCCCTTATCGCGTTGGTTGCGAGGATTTATTTGTTTTGTGTAGGTGCGAGGGACTGGCGCGTAGCCTCCTACTATATTGATACCTTGGTTCTCAAAAACTGAGGGAAATACTTACGCTACTTTGCTGCACCACCCTTTCCTCTTCAAGGGAATACCAACGCAAGTGCTCAAGAGGTAGCAATGGGAAATTTGTACAATCCACATATGAAGATAAGGGAGAAAGAGATGTTTACTTGTTGTTCACAAAGTTCTCTGACGTCACTTTTGGCCCAAGAGAAGATAGAGTCCAAGTCTCTCACGTTCTGGACTCAGACTCGGATTGCATAGACATACCTGACTCAAAACACCAATAACTTTTTCATCTAGAGTCCGAATTGGGTGATTCTTTTTTTGTTGGAAAATAGATTTCGTGCAATTTCCAACCCAAGTGGATTCACCTTCAAATTGGTCCAGAGCATTGAGTTATGGACGAAACAATCTAATGCTGCAGCAGAATCCAAGTCAAACTACAAGTCCAAAGGTGTTACGTCACCCCTACTTGGGCCCATTGGCCTTGTACAACCTAGGGTTATTTTTAGGCTGCCTTGGGACGTCCTCCCACCTCCTTGGCAGCCACCCCTTGATCCTACATAAGTTGAATCATCTAGTAGCTTTTTCCTTGGGATTTGTTTAGTTAAAAGTTAGCCGTTGCAACTTCGTGTACTTCGTTTGTGTCCAACGACCAGACCAAGACCGCTTTTGGATCTCCATCTTTATCAATACTTCATCCATATTTGAAATATTTAGATTGCTTTTATCATATTATTGCTTGTTCTTCGATTGCATGTAGAATAGACCTTCGTGGTCAGGCTGATCGTGCTTCCAGCATCGTCAGTAACCTCAGGAGATTGGTTTAGCGATTGCTAAGGCACAACGTCGTGCACGTTTGTAGTCGGATCGCCAAAGTCGTCTCCACCAAATTGATAGTTATCATCTGATCGAAAGATCGGGACACGCTCGCCTCTATCAAGAAGCTAATTGAGATGAGGACAACTGGGTTGGCAGCATCAACAGACGAGTAGGGTGGGTGGCATTAGAAGGGGCGAACTTGAGTGTTTGTGGTGTCAATCCTTCAGTGGCCGCCGCAGTCAGAGAAGGTGGTGATGCTATGGTGAGTAGCAGGTCGCGTCGCCGTGGCGTTCCTACCGGCGCGATGGTGTGCACTCCTTGGCACTAGGAATCGGTTGGGACAGCCTCGTCATGGAGATTGACGGCGTGACATCACGACTATGCTTGCACAGCTCAGCTGGGTTAGAAGATCGGGCTCGACGACGAGTGTGTTGTCCCTCCTTGCCATGCCCCAGAACTGTGTCCTAGGTCATCCAACCCACATACAAATGAGTCGGCTACGTGTCCAACACTAACGGAGAGCTAATATCCCTACTGCACCTCCCGGTCAAATCTCATTGCCCTTGATGCCAGACCGGCGGATGCATGGGCTCGGTGCCAGGCGACAACAAGTGAGGTTGTCGGGGAGAAAAGGAGGCAGGAAGAAGAGGGGGTGGGTGACGCCATGGAGGGGAGGAGAGGCAGCAGGGAGAGGAGAGTGTGAGCTTCGCCTTGGCGTGGAGCAGAGGTGTCGGGAAGAGATGGCGGCGACAATGCTATGGTGGGGAGATGAGATGTGGCAGCGCCCGGTGGCTCGCTGGCTATGCGAGGAGAGCAGGAGGCGGTTGTGGGGTGAGTGAGTGAGAGGAGTGAACTTTGTCCTTAAATAAAAGGAGAAATGAGCAGTTGTTGTGAGGTGACATAAGTGTCACATAGCCTAGCAAGTCATTTTTAGAGAGAAGACCATCCAAGTGACCTATAGGTAGCCCCTACAGTTTATTGCTTACGAATATCGGGATGCGAATCACATGGTATTATGCAAATGAAGCTAAAGACAACATTCCTCACATTATTGTACGCAAGTAAATGTTAGTTTGTAATAGAAAAACAACTAATCATTGCCCTCTATGTACACATCGTTCAGTTAGATTTTTATGAACTTACATCGCAAGTGAAGTGGACTTCAATTGCTTTTTGATTGCTATGGGTTATCACTTCTATACATGTATTATGCTTATATACGTAACCAGGAAAAAATCTATGGCCCGTGGCAATGCACATGCATTCTACCAATATGATTTAAAAACTAAGCATTGCAATACAACATATGCATGATATGAGTAATATAACCCTGCCAAGTTTGAGCATACACCTCAGGGGGATAATAGGACTGGTCATCTGCCTCTGAATCCTCCTCTGAGGAGCTATCTGTAACCAGCAAGATATCTGCTTCAGCAGGTAGCATTGTCTGCTTTGAAGACCTTGTTTTCACTCCAGATTTCTCCATCACCAATTCAAATGTCTGATGCACAGGAAGAGCATTTGAATATACAAACATTGTCGACAAATGAAATGAGAAATACAAAAATGGACGGCATGATATAATTCACATATATGACACTTGGCTAATTCACATATATGACATGGCATTGCATAATTCACATATATAATGCCTTGCAACAAAATAACATTGCATAATTCACATATATAATGTCTTGCAACAAGATGGCATTGCATAATTCACATATATGGTAATTAGACACTAAACTAAGCAAATGACATACCAATGCAAGACACCATATGCACGATATGAGCAACATAACCCTGCCAAGTTAGAGCATGCACCTCAGGGGGGGGGGGATAGGACTGGTCATCTGTCTCTGAATCCTCCTCTGAGGAGCTATCCGTAACCAGCAAGACATGCGCTTCGTTAGATATCATTGTCTTCTCTGAAGACCTTGTTTACACTCTAGATTTTTCCATGACCGTGTCGAATGGCTGATGCACAAGAAGACAAGTGGATATTAAAATTCCTACGGTTTTTCTTCCAAGGATACACTAAAGGAACAAATCCTACAATTTTCCTTTGCTCCATTCCTTTGAACCAAATGCATGAATAGTAGTACCATAGGAAACTTTCCAATGCCTATGTTTTTCTTTCACTTTTCCTTTCAAGCACTGGTGATTCTAGTAGGCAGACATGAACAGGGAAAAGCCTACACTTAAAAAATGTTTTTGTGTTACTTCTACTACTTTGGACCCAGGCCACTGCCCTACTAGCTCAACTGCCAGGCCCATATACAAATGCACAGCTCAAATGCACAGAGATAAATAATGATGGCGTTCAAGAGAGTCCATCAAAGATAGCTAAGTTGCCTGATACCTCATTTCTTGTCATATAGTAGGAGAAACTAATCGTATTTCCCGTTACTCCGTGTGCTCAGTGGACAATATATATATATATAACATGTAGAGTGAAAAAGAGATGCAACAAGTGTACAACCTCTTTGGCGAAGCCATGTCGATCTCAGTGTGATTAGGTTGGTCGGTGAGGATGCTCTGGCTGATTTGGTTGTCAGAGGAGGGGAAGAAGATCTTAGGCGTCTGAAGATGGAGCTCGGGGTACTTCTCCGCTGTGATGGAGGGTTTTGTCATTGGAGCAGCTCCGGTGAGTTGTACAAAGGCGAGGCTGAAGCATGACAAGAGAGACAACATTAACCTGAGTAGAATTCTAATAGCATTTCCAATAAATGACGTAAAATACATAGCCACAAAGTGCTAGATGTAAATACATCAGCCGCTCATCTCTGAACTTAACTGTCGACACTGAATTTATCTGTCAAAACTGAATTTAACTATCAAAACTAATTTTTGCTGTCGAAACTGAATTTTACTATCGAAACTGAATTTAACTATCGAAACTGAATTTTGCTGTCGAAACTGAATTTTACTGTCTAAACTGAACACACTAGTAGCAGAAAAGCAGTAGCAGCGCCCGGAGCAGCAGCGCATGCGAGAGCCGGGGCAGCTGGTCGTGTAGCAACATCTCGGGTAGCAGCAAAAGGGGCTCGAGCAAGAGCAGTATCTGTTGCTCGTGCAGCAGCATCGCACACAAGAGTAGAGCAGCAGGCAGGGTGAGGCTACATGTCAGTCGACTGACTTTTTCATCTCTGGTTAGTCGATTTTCCAACCGTTGGATACGAAATCAAGGGCCTGCAGTTCATCTTCAACCTCCACCCCCTGAGCCGCCAGCCACCACCGGCCAAACCATTGGCCCCCGCCGCCTGCGGCCGGCGACGCTTCCGCGCCGCCTCGCCACCCTGCTCGCCCCGAAACCACTCCCCATCACCGGTCCGCCGCCGCCCCAACCATCCTTCTAGCCCCCCCGCGCCGAGCTTTTTCTCCGACGATCCCCACGCCACCGCCCCACCACCACCGGCGACTACCGCCCCACCCTGAACCCTAAGATAGATAGTGGGGTACTGTAACACCCTCGATGCGACTATAGCTCCCACGTGTCGAGGCACGACTTAGAGACATAATCGCATTGAAGGCGTATGTCGCAAGTTAGGCAATGTTCACAACATCCCATGTAATGTAAATAATAAAGGGGAGATAACATAGTTGGCTTACACTCGCCACGTCAATCAAGTACATAAATAACATTACATCATCCAAACACTCATGGACCGACTACGGCGCCAAAATAAAAGAGAACCCAACATGCGACAACGGTCCCAATCACCCCCAACTGGGCACCACTACTGATCATCGAGAAAGGAGACATAGTAACGTTGAGAGTCTTCGTCGAACTCCCACTTGAGCTCGTACGCGTCTCCTGGAGCGGAATCATCAGGCCCTGCATCTGGTGTAATAGTAATCTGTGAGCCACAGGGACTCAGCAATCTCGCACCCTCGCGATCAAGACTATTTAAGCTTATAGGTAAGGCAAGGTAAAATATGAGTGGAGCTGCAGCAAGCGACTAGCAAGTATGGTGGCTAACTTATTCGCAAAGGAGAGCGAGAAGAGGAGGCAAAGCGCGAGCGAGAAACTAGAGAGCAACCTGCGCAAACATTACTCCAACACCGTGTCCACTTCCCGGACTCTGCCGAGAAGAGGCCATCACGGTAACACACTCGGTTGATTCATTTTAATTTAATTAAGGTTCAAGTTATCTACAACCGGACATTAACAAATTCCCATCTGCCCATAACCGCGGGCACGGCTTTCGAAAGTTCAAATCCCTGCAGGGGAGTCCCAACTTAGCCCATGACAAGCTCTCATGGTCAACGAAGGAATAGACCTCCTCCCAAGACGTTCCGATCAGACTCGGTATCTCGGTAACTCAAGACACTTCGACAGGTTAAAACAAGACCAGCAACACCGCCCGAATGTGCCGACAAATCCCGATAGGAGCTGCACATATCTCTTTCTCAGGGCACACTCAGATGGGACATCCTACGAGTAAAACCAACCCTCAAGTTGCCCCGAGGTGGCCCCGCAGTCTACTCGGTCGGGCCAATACTCAGAGGAGCACTGGCCCGGGGGGGGGGGGGGGGTTAAAATAAGATGACCCGTGGGCTCCGGAAACCCGAGGGAAAAAGAGGCTAGGTGGCAAAGGGTAAGACCAATGTTGGGCATTGCTGGAAAAGCTTTAAACAAGGCGAAATATCAAGGGGTTCCCATTATAACCCAACCGCGTAAGGAACGCAAAATCCGGGAACATAACACCGATATGACGGAAACTAGGGCGGCAAGAGTGGAACAAAACACTAGGCGAGAGGCCGAGCCTTCCACCCTTTACCAAGTATATAGATGCATTAAGATAGCAAGATAATATAATGATATCCCAACAAGTAAATAAATGTTCCAACAAGGAGCGGCCTCCAATCTTCACCTGCAACTAGCAACGCTATAAGAGGGGCTGAGCAAAGCAGTAACATAGCCAATCAACGGTTTGCTAGGACAATGGTGGGTTAGAGGTTTGACATGGCAATTTGGGAGGCTTGCAAGCAAGTGGTAGGCATCGTAGCAATGGCATAGCAAAAGACCAAGCAAACTAGCATAGCAAAGATAGTAGTGATTTTGAGGGTATGATCATCTTGCCTGCACAGTTGTCAGAGTTGACTGGATCCTCAAAAGCAAACTCAACGGGCTCCTCGTTAGTGAACTCGTCTCCCGGCTCTACCCAAACAAGACAAACAAGCAACAAGGATACAATCAACCACGTGCAAACTCAAACAACACAATGCAAAGATGATATGCTATGCGGGATGCGATGCGGGATGCAAAATGCAAGATATGACAGGCAATGCATGAACCTGGCCTCAACTTGGAAAACCAAGTGTTCCACTGGAAAGATGAGATGAAATCGCTTGAAAACGATATAAAGAACGCCGGAATCGGAGTTACGGTTTGGAAATGGCAAGCGATTCAAAAATGACACCGGTCTGCGATTTACAGCAAGTAGGCATCTAAATGCAACGAAATGAACATGCTACAGCACCCAAACATGACAACAAAATACATGGCAGGGATGCACACAAGATGCTTAACAAAAGTCTAGCACTGAGCTACGGCCAAATCATCCATTAACAGGTTCAAACAAGCATGGAAAAAATGCAAATGGCAAACAGATCTCAGACTTAGTGAAATCAACACTTGTCTGGAATTTCAGATCAGGTAGCCCTCTTCGGAGCAACAAAACTACATGCTACAGGACCTGAACATGGCAAAGTAAAGCATGGCATGGAGCTACTCAAAGAGCTTAACAAAAGTCCCTTAGTGACCTTGAGCCAAAAGGGATCAGAAAATACAATTGCAAGCATGTGAACATAGCAAAAACATAATCAGTTTTCAGACTTGGTGAAAAACTGGGACATGCTGAAACATAACTCACGAAGGCATGTTTACGAGCTCGATGCACTCACCACGGTGCAAGTCATGGCAAGACAAGCATATATCCCTTAAGAAGGCACAAAATTCAAGCTATACATGGCAAGAACAATGGTATAGCATGCACGGATCAACTACAATAACATCGGCAAAATCACAAACAAGTTGACGATCTGCCCAGATTCGCAACGAAGCAAAAGTAGAGCTCGATTGACTCAAGCTAGGGTGCTTCATAATTGCAAACAAAGACATGGATGGATAGAGCACTACAATATTAACAAAACTCCCTTACTGATCATCCTCAAAAGAGGCACGGATCACTAGGAAACAACAAGAACATATGGCATCGTGAGATAAACAATCCCAGGACTTAGTGAAGTTACTAAGTCCCTGAAAACAGAATTAGCAAGTGCACCAGTTTGCAAGCTTGCACAAGTCACCACACACATCCTAAAAATACATGGGTTGCACTTCTGAAAAGATAACAAAACCCTTAACAAAACACATGTAGAACTCACGGGCATAGCATGCACACATTAATCATGGCAAAAATGACAAATGTCTAAGATGAAGTAGCAGATCTGGCAATTAACTCAAGTAGCCCTCTTCTAACAGCATTTCGGGCATCAAGATGAGCTCAAATGAAAATGATGCAATGGAATGAAATGATGTACTCTCTGAGATGAACATTTTTATATGCTATATGCATGAATCAGAGCTACAGATGCAAAGTTACGGGGCCTTGAACAGGAGCATATGGATCAAGAATTTCGGGACTTAGACGAAATTTACCCCGCGCGATCTAGGGTTTATTGTTCACCGCGTGATGCACTATTCACCGGCGGCGGATCTCGAGCTCGCCGGTGACACGGGACTTGCCGGATGGAGGGGGGTCGCCGGGGACTTGGGCGCCGACGACCGAGGCGACGAGGGGCGGCGATGTGCGGCGGCCGGGGCGGTGTTGCCGGCAGGTGGCGGCGGCTGCGGAGGCGCGGGGAGCCGCGGGGCTGGCCGGCGGTGAACTCCGGCCAGCGAGGCGGCGGGGATGGCCCCTGGTGGCGGAGGCGAGGAAGGGGATGAGGCGGCGCGGGCGGGCGCCTCAGGCCCGGCTCGGCGGCGGGGAGGGCCGCGCGTGGGCCTCGCGGGCCTGGCGCGATCGGCGGCGAAGCGGTCCCGCCCCGGGACAGGTGGCGCATCCTGGTTGGGCGGCGGTGGCGGCGGACGTTGTCCGGCTCCGCCCGGACACGTCCGGAGCGGCGGATCTGGGATTTTTAGGGTTAGGGGGGAGAGGATCCACAAATTTGGAACGGGGGGTGTATATATAGGCATAGGGGGAGCTAGGAGAGTCCAAATGAGGTGCGGTTTTCGGCCACGCGATCGTGATCAAACGCTCTAGAACATGGAGCAGAGTTAGGTGGGTTTTGGGCCAAATTGGAGGGGTGTTGGGCTGCAACACATACGAGGCCTTTTCGGTCCCTCGGTTAACCGTTGGAGTATCAAACGAAGTCCAAATGATACGAAACTTGACAGGTGGTCTACCGGTAGTAAACCAAGGCCGCTTGGCAAGTCTCGGTCCAATCCGGAAATGTTTAATCCCCACACACGAAAGAAAGCTAGAAATGACCACCGGAGGAGAACGAAGCACCGGAATGCAAAACGGACAACGGGGAAAATGCTCGAATGCAAGAGATGAACACGTATGCAAATGCAATGCACATGATGACATGATATGAGATGCATGACAACGTCAACAATACACGGAGACAAAACCCGAACCCGAGGAAATAAATATAACTTAACGCCGGAAACGGCAAGAGTTGGAGTACAAATAGGGAAAGTTACATCCGGGGTGTTACAGGCACCTCTCCGGCGAGCCCCCCTCCCCACTGCGGCTTGTTCTTTTTTAACTCTGGCGAGCCCCCCCCCACCCCCTGAAAAATGACTGACCCAAAAGTTGATTCAGTCGACTAAAGTGTAGCTAAATAGGAGCAGCAGCACAAGCAAGAGCAAGAGCGAGAGCAGCAATGTGAGCAAGAGCAAGAGCAGACCAGGCAGGGGACTGAGAGCAAGAGGAGAGCAGCAGCGCAAGAGAGAGACAAAGCATTAGTAGGTCCTACTGATGTGGACGTCGCTGCTGAGGGAGCGACGCCATGGAGGAAGTGGCCAGCGACGCTGCCATGGATGGAGCCGTGCCATGTCGGCTCGGGACCAAGCGCCGACAACACTGTGAGATCGATTCAAGAAGAAAATGCGGTGATTAGTGTAGAACCTCTTTGGTGGCGCCGATTAGGCCTCAGCTTCATCCGAGGAAACGGTGACGATGCTGCTCTTCTGGCGGTGCAGGTGAAGACGGCAGTGTGGGAATGGAGGTGGCGCGAAGGACGAGGGGAACATCGGGGCAACTCCTTGGAGGTGGAGGATGGGGTGGCTGAACTGGCGGGACAACGAGATCGACGATGGATCCTCATCCGATGCGGTGGATGAGGGACGTCGAGGTGTTGCTGTGGACGACTTCGTCGGGGAAGAGGCTCTGGCTGGTGGCAAACGGAGGATGGTGTGGGGCTTTGCGGGTTTTCGCGACCTCAATGTATGAATGGGTGGGCGGATGGGATGGGAGGGGGAACCATGGCTTGGGGAAGCGCTTGTCCGAAATGTGGGGTAAGTTACGAAAGTACCCCCACCGATTTGAGCTGGGCGGTTCTTTCGGTTCAGGGGTATCAAGGGCATTTTGCATGTCAGGATTTCGCAGGAGGTGGGAGTTTTTGCGCGCATTATAATTTTGGGATAGTAAGGCGCGGGTTGAGATGGAGGGACTTTTCGGAGCACAACGAGACAAAGATATATCTTAAATATTTCGGGGTAACAAGGCGCGGGTTGAAGAGGTGGGAGTTTTGCAGCACGACAGACAGAGATGCTATCTTGAAATTTTGGCATAATAAGGCGCAGCTTGAAATTTCAGGAGAACAAGCTTAACATGTACAAAAAAAGACAATTCACACCTCATCATTAAAGAGAGCCATGTCCCGTGTTACTATATTACTAGAAATGCATTCAAATACAACAACAAAAAAACTAAAAAAATCGGGACGACAAACATAACATGTACAGTACCAAATCAATTTGCACTTCCCTCAATAATAAAGAAACAATTCGTGTTGTCTAGCATATGGACTAAATTTGAGTACATTTTCCTTGTTTTAATGGGATTGTACTCGGGTTAGTTATACAACCATCTAAATATTATCTTCACAACACATGACATGAATATAGGAGTAGTAAATTCCTATATAAATACGAACTACATGTACATACGATCTCAAATTCAAATATATGTATCCATTTTATGTTGAATTCAAATCATAGTACATGTATGCTCTAGCTAGATGTTCAGATTCTAAACCATGTATGGTACTACATACAATGTGTTTAACACACGCAACACACACACACACACACCATTTAGACTTGTAAGGTACACGTGCATTGCACGCATGAGATTTGGCAACCAAATTATGAATAAATAGCACATTATAGCATGTAAGCTTTGAGTCATATATGCATGATGTAGATGTTCGTTTAATTCTTATAGTTCGTCTCATTCAAAATCATCTAGTTTTATAAAAAAGCTAATCTATTTTAAGATTCATGGAATTGTGCGTTGTAAAGAATAAAGTAAAAACAAATAATGGCAAATCATGTAGAAAAACATTTGGACAATTATGATACGAAAGATTCTAGAACAAAGAAGAAGTGCTTGTGTTTTGAGGTTTGTGCATTATGCTTAAGTTTAACCATGGAGTCTTCTAGATTGTACATGTGCCAAAATCTGGTGGAATGTAGATGATATCCAACGGCCAGTAGTGCTCGAATTTGTCATCTCTGCACCGTCGGATTGGCTTCATCCAACGACCATCTTTCAAAGTTAAAGTTATTCGCACACTATTTATAAAATACAAAATATAGAGGTATAGATATAGATATGTGATGCGAAAGCCACCCATCATCTCCAGTTAGAATAGTGTGTCCATGCACGGATGCAATGTGGCCAAACGATGTCTGCCATCATTATCTCAAATTCAAATCAGTCTGACCTTGCTCAATGTGTATAAAGTATAGCATGCTCATTTCCAAACCACACCGTGCATATCTCAGTTATATTCATGCATGCATGGGTTTCAAACATCATGATCTCTTATTAAAATATTTGAATTCAACTTTACAATGATTATGACCTCACCTAGTCTTTTACATCGACACAGTCGTCTTCTCTTTATAATTGTACCACTAACTTTCTTTCGTGCATGCATGGACACTACCGCTCGGCATTATCCATCGCACACATGCAATCTTTTTCCTCAGGTCGGTCTCCCATGCATGCACACACACACCTCCCCCTCTTCATCATATCGGGCATTTTTATCTCTCACATGCATGCGCAACGATCGATATTCCTCTATGTGTGTGTATATATAGCTATGTCTTTCCCAGTTTTCCACACAAACTGATCAATCTATATATCTAGTGAGGTGTCACCCTCTTTCCCACGTACACATCGGTTAATCTATACCTCTCTATATAGGATTACATAGCTAATGCACCCACATTAATTATATATCCAAAGTCCCCCTCTCATCATCCATGCCTTCCGCTTCATCTCTCAGACGCGCGCACAGTGGCGAAGACAGGGGCAGCAAGGGCCCTGCCCCCCTAACATCACTATATATTGAGGCTAATATGAATGTGATCATTAGATCAATTGCTGGTAAAATGGTTTAAGTTGATGAATTGGCCCTCGTCGTAAAGGATTAGCAATGCTGGCCCCCCTAGCTCATTTATTTTTCATGGCTCCACCACCGCGCGCAACAGCGCACATTCTCGCCCCCTCTTTAAATATCGATCTCGCACTTGTGCACTCCTTCATAGTCTCCCTCCACTTGGCCCCTCGCACCATCTTCTAGCCCCCACCGGATTTTGCCACGCGTACAATCTAGCAGACTCCATGGTTGAACTTAAGCATAATGCACAAACCTCAAACCACAAGTGCTTCTCCTTTGTTCTAGAATCTTCCGTATCATAACTGCCCAAACTTTTTTTCTAGTTGAATTGCCATCATTTGTTTTTACTTTATGCTTTACAACGCACAATTCCATGAATCATAACATATATTAAGGGCTTCTTTGATTCAAAGGATTCACAAAGGAATTTTGGAGGATTCTAATCCTTTGGAATTTTTCCTATCTTGGTTGTTTGATTCGTAGGATTGTAAACCATAGAAATTTTTCCATAGGATTCATTTGCACTAGATTTCATAGGAAACTTTGAAAGAATCCTATGCTTTTTCTATGCACAATCAAACACTCGTACAATCCTGTAGCATTCAAGAGGACATTCCACTCTAATCCCATGTCTTTCCTATTCCCGTGTTTTGGAAATCCTACGAATCAAAGAGGCCCTAACTTTTTTAAAAAACTAATTGATTTTGAATGAGATGAACTATAAGAATTAAACGAACATCTAGATCATGCATATATGACTCAAAGCTTACATGCTATAGTGTGGTATTTATTCATAATTTGGTTGCCAAATCTAATGCATGCAATGCACGTGTACCTTACTAGTACTTCGAGTATGTGCAAAACACGTAAATTAGAATTCCAATGGAACACTACACAGTGTCTCTCTTTCAGTTCATGAAGCCACGTGGCACACGTGGAGGTGTAGTCGCGACCTCCTTGTGTGGATTGATCACATGGACGTGTTGTTGGTTCCAGAAGAATGTACTTGTCCTCTCTCAGGCACACTTGCAGTACATGCACGAAGCGAAGATGTGCACGCACGCACTCATTCCCTCGCACACACATGCGGGTACATGGTGGGACGCATTTTTGTACGAAGATCCACCCCATGTGATAATTTGACATGTGTAAAGTCCTTCACTTCATTGATGGTCAATTAATACAGCACATGCAAATTAAGTGGACGTGAGGGAGGAAGTAGTTGAGAAAGACATTTCTACTTCACTGTGTGCATGCGAGTAGTTAAATCATGGGTTGCTACTTCCATTGGTCTCCTTATTTTGTGCCAATTTTTGACCATATTTTTAAGTAACATAATATTTATGCATGTCATAAAAAGTGGCACAAAAAAGGGGGCCAATAAACCAAGACACACGCAACATGATCAATTTTTGCCAGGGCTATTGTTGGTGGCCTTTGTATTTAAATATGGACAGAGTGGAGTAGTACTATCTATATCTTAGCCTCGTAGGGCTCTCCCAGCGCCTAGGCTCGCCTCCCCGCCTTGCCGACGGGATCCCGCCATGGAGGATCCCGCCATGGATAATCCCTTAGATCCCAGGATCCTGCGGGCTGCCCTCTCACTACGGCCCGCAACATTGCCACCTTTGAGCGAAACCCACATGTGTTTTAGAAGGGATCCATTGCTTTGGAATCACAAATTGGTGGCGCCGGAGGACATGCCAGGGCTACGTTTCAGGTGGTGGGCAGCAAGGGAAAATCGGATCGAGGAAGCGTCGCATCGATTGGAGAGAAGTTCGAAGGAGCTGCGCCTGACACAACACAAGGCAGAGGCACAGGTCGATCTCAGGGGAGAGATGCTGAGGGATGTCAACATCTGGCAGCGTCGCGTTGATTTTGAGCTAGGGCTAATGGCAGAGATCATATTCACGGAGTCAACTATGGAGGAAAGAACGTGCATGCCTGCGGAATGGCATGAGAAGCAGCTGCAACTGTTCAAATGGGCAGTAGGAGAAGCCAAATCACGGGACCAGCTGCGGCGGTGCCGCTGGGCATGCATCGTAGGCGAGGTGAGCTGCTCTTCTTCCCCGCCGGCGATGTAGTGACCTACTCGGTTACTACTGCAGTGAACTTGTGGCGCCATGGCGGTTTGCAACCGTGACAATCACTCCATCTGTATGTATTGTATTACTATGAAAATACTTGGTCGTTTGGAAAAAAGATGGTAATTGATTTATCACTAGTTTTTGAATGCTTGGTCGTGACAATCACCAGAAGCCACAACCAGAAGTCTCCATCGTGTAACACTTATGGTCGGTTGCACCAATAGACGATCGATCGGACCCGCGACACGCATCGGCTTGGTCTGACATGTACGACCAGTTACATCACTGACTTGTGCGACCCTATTTGAGCAATATTACTTGAAATTTGTGTTCCAAGAAACTCACCGGGAGCCGTTTCAGGCCTCGAAACCAAAACCATCAATTAATCTTTAGCTTGTTCCCATCACATTCCAAAGTGTATAGTATAATTAAGTGCAAAACTGCTCACACCTAGTACGTATCAAACCTGAACATGTTCCCACTATGCAGGTTTTAGTACTAGTGCTAGTACTAGGTTATAAAAAGGGGAACTAGTACCTAGCCGAAAATCACTCTACCTCTTCCTCCTCATAAGTCTTTCTTGTTCGTCTGTCCTTGCCATGGCCGGTGTGTAGAGCTCTAGGTCGAGAATTATCCGAACTACTTATAACAAGGGAGCGGCAACCAAGGTCGCAGAAAAAAAAGAGGGCTTGCTGCCTCACAGAGACCTTGAAAGATCTCTCATGGGCAGGCGAGGGCTCCCAGGAGCGCCCTAGCCACGGAGGCAAGTGATCCTAGGAGCTCCCTAGCCGCGGAGGCGAGGGCTCCCAGGAGCGCCCTAGCCGCGGAGGCGAACATGCCGAGCTGGCGGCGCTGGAGTCATTATCCCTCAATGACATGCCCGATCAGCTCAATAAGCAGGAGGAGTTCATCGACGACTTGGTGGAGCTGTTGAAGGAGAGCCTCGACGACATGCCCGCTGAGCTCAATGAGCAGGGGAGTTGACCGCTGGCTTGGTAATGCTGCTGAAGAAGAGTATTTCCTCGGATAAGAAGGCGACCTGTGAAATCCTGCAACTTCAGGAGGACAAGGCGAAGCTCTGCCACGAGCTCGACCTACTGAAGGAGGAGAACGCCAACTAGAAGAAGCTGTATGAGAAGAGTAGTTCCTCAATGAAGATGCTACAGGCCCTCGTCATGGAACAGAAGGAGGAGTTGGAGAAGCTCCGCATCGAGCACCTGGCTGCTGTCAAGGTACGTAATGCGGCCGTGGAACAGATGATGAAGGCTCGCATCAAGAAATCCCGCATCATGGAAAGAATGGAGAAGATGGCAGAGGAGACACGCAAGGAGATGGAGGTCATGGAGGCGATGAAGAAGCAGTTATGACTCTGCAACCAGCAACCCTTCATGTAGTAGAGAGCAGCACCCCGGACTTGTGTGTGCGTCTTCCTTCTTTTTTTGGGGTGATAATCTTCCTTCTTCTTTTGCTCCTGTGTTTCTTCTTTTGCTTCGGGTGTTTTGCCGCACGTGTCATGTTCTCTGCGAGGCATGAATAGAACAATGCTAACGATGAGCGGTGCCGTGGGATCGATGACTGCCAAATTAGATCATTTTTATCGCCATATGGCACTGGGCTGCCGTGTTTCATGCTCCTTCGTCATACTAGTATTCCAGTGGAAAACTTGAGTATACCACATGGTTCTTTGCTCCTCCTCACGTCGTCGACAACATTTATACGAGCAGTCAAATCACAAGGCCCCGCCTTCAAGCAGTAATGAGCCGTCAAATCACGACGGCCCTCGCCTCTCACGAAACCAACCAAGCGAGACTGCCCCGACTTCTAGCCTTTTAAAAATGTATAATTTTGTATAGTAGTAGTATCTATGGATTGCGCCATGGAGCAAAACTAACAAGATGAAATTAAATAAAAAAGGTGGTACAGAATAGAGAGCGCTCGTCGCCAAATTATGCATATAGTACTATTAAAAAAGCTAGTACGTGCTTAAATGGGGTGCTAAATTCTATTAAAGAAATTAGCATACCTATTTAATTCTTTGATTCTTATTATTTATGCCACTAGTTGTGTATCACTACTCATTTTTTCCATTAGAAGTTACAACTACTCAAAAATTCCATCGATCCGTGAGATGCTTGCTCAAAAATGCAATTAGATATCTAAAAAATGGCATCGTTCCATTAGATGTTTGCTCAAAAATGCCATTAGACATTGTTATTTTCACGTCAAACCCATTGACCATGTTATATGAAAAAAATAAGCCGATTCTCACAATGATAAGTGTGGCCCCACTTGTCAGGAGTAACCAAGCGAATAATTTTACAGGAAAATAAGAATGCTGTTGGGATCAAGTAGGCCCCACACTTTATTGTACTGTAGTGAGATAGAGGGAGAGATGGCATGTTGTTCTATAGGTATTTATGTCATTATAACATGGAAAAAGAGATTTGAGTCACAATAATGGTGTCCAGCACAACACACCCCTCAAATAAAACTAAGCACCCTGAAATTCTTTGAAAACTAAACTGCTGGCTATATGATGTTGGCCATCTATATTGTACGTATATAATGTGAAGAAAGGAGTGGTAGTACTACCAACTACAAGATGAACTATAAGAAATGCTAGTATGTACGTACTGAAGAGTTAAAGTAACAAGAAGGAACATAACATAGTTCTGCTGGGGGCTCAACACAACACACCCCTCAAATAAAACTAAGCACCCTAAAATTAAACTAAGCAACTAATCCGGTAGACACTGCATTACAACCACCATGAGCAATGACACTTCCACCTTACTCGGACTCCTCGTCCACGTGCTCGACTTCGTCCTTGCCTCTCTTCCTCATGGCCGATACTTCTTTGCTTGAACAACACACTTGGCTCTCGCTCTTCGTCCAACCCTTGTAGATATTGAAACAAAGGTAGGCATCCATTGCAGCGTAATTGATGTGGTGTATATCTAGTACATTCCACTACCATGCACGATGAAACTTGGGCGGAGGTTTCATCACCGTACGAAGGATCAACCATGGCTGCTCCCAGGGTCAGCATTGAAGGCTAACGGGAGGACACCAGCACATTCCTCTAGAGGTCTAAGGGCTCGCCTACAACGAAGCCTATCCAACACAGGACTTATTTGTCGTTCATAAAGTCTACAAAAACGAATTTGACTTTGCGATCCCAAGGAAGTTCTTAAAATCCTCGCACTCAACGTTGGCATGGCATATGTGGTAGACCAAGCACAAGTTATGCACGCTAACCTGGATCACGGCAGGCTTCGTCCTCTCTTCCTCCTTTAGATTCTTCTCTTTTCCCAAGACTATGGTGTACTCAACATCTAGCCCAGCGACCCACTCATCATTTGACTTTTTGAACATGTGTCTGAAGCGATCAAGGCATCCTTTCACCGTCGCGGAAGAACGGGTGTAGATGACGTCGAACTCATCACCGGTGATGGTTCTAACCTTGTACTCACCGCTGATCATGGGATTTGGGACACCATGGATTTGGGAGGAGGGTTAGGATTAGTGGAACTACCTTAATGTGAAAGGACGGGATGACTAGGAGCGAACTGTCATAATGTTAAAGGATGACCAGGGACGAGTAGGAGTGAACTGCTAGCGGTTTTTCGATTGTAAAAATGTTGAGTAGGGTGTGCGAACGACAGGGTAGTGGGCTTGCCCGGTGGATAAATGGATTCATGCATAGTACTATGGGGGCCCAATTAGATGTCATGTCTACTAGACACCCAATTAAATGGCTTCATGCATCTGCGTGTTCGCATGTTAAGCATCGGGAAAATTACAGGTGATACGAAGCTTTCCATGCTCGCATGATACGGGCTTCCGAGAGCCCTTGGATCTGAGATCGAATGGTTGCATGGAGTGATTCTGGACCTATAGGTGAATGTTCTATGCTGGAGGGTTATTCTACAAATTTTTAGCAACTTAGCATGCGATCATTCGATCTTAGATCCAAGGGCTGCCAGCAGCCCGTATCATGGTCGCGCCTACCACGACCGTCGCCTCGCTCGCGCGGTCGCGCCCTTGGAGATTTCACACGGTGCGTTAGGCTATCTGATGTTGGCATGTCATACATAGTCATCACTTATTCACTCATACAACAAGGTTAGCTATAAGGTTGGCTATAAGAGTATTTTTTTACTTCTCTCTATTTCTTTCTTCGTAGTATTTATTGCATTTGCCAAGGAGTGACCTCTTCCAATGAAATGGTGCTTAGATGATGTGCTAAGGGCATTAAATGGCTTAGCAACTCAAGTCCCCAATGCATAGGTGCTTAGTTTTTTGTTGCTAAGCTTGCTTCATTTAATTAGCTATATACTTAAAATTGTCTTTTCACCTAGGTACACGTGCTTAGCACCATTTCTTCCTGGGGTAACCAAACTAGTCTCTCTCTCTCTCTTCTTAATTAACTTGCCACAACAGACTTTATGCCTATGTGGCAGGCTTAGCACCTGTACGAGCAAGTACAATAGTGGGCTATAAGACTGCTTACATGGCATTTTTGCATATGTGGAGGAGAGAGGCAAGGAAAAACTGGAGGAGTGGGCTCTCATGCAAGAGCCAGCCTCTACACGTGCTCCTAGACAAAACCATTTAATACAAGGAGAGAGATAGAGAGAAAGTGAGAAAAACCTTATATCCAACCATATAGCCAACCCTATTGTATGACTAATAAATAATACTACTAACTTTTGATGACATGGCATGTTTATATACTCATGCAGCACCAGCAGCTGGCTATATTATTAACCATGCTCTACATGGTGGAGCATTGGGAGATGCACACTACAAAAAAAGACACATCCGTGACATTTTGGGCCGAACAATTTTTTTTTCTGTCATACTTATGACACTTCTATGACGATAATTGTGACAAAACCCGAAATCATCATAGATGTGGTGGGGTCCTACTTCTATGATAAAAAATCATGACAGAAAATGGGCTTTTCGTCCTGTGCAGGCCGGAGACGCAAATGCATGACATTCTTTGGGCCGTCCATGACGGAAAAAACCATGGTAGAAGCGAGGGCGAGGAAAATATCAGGGAGTTCCCGGTTACAGTGGGTGATCGGGGGCTGAGCGATGCGTGTTTCACTCGTACGTACGTGCGTGTGTGCGAGGCGTTGGGCTCTAACTAAACCCAAGCGAGGCGTTGGGCCCTAACTAAACCCAAGCGAGGCGTTGGGCTCTAACTGAACCCGAGCGATAGCACTAGAGGCTACGCGTTACTGAACCCGAGCGACCGATCGATCCCTTGCTGTTAACTGAACCCAAGTGATTCCTTCGCTACTGCTGCTAACCGAAGCCGATCGATGCTGCCTCTGGATGAAAAGTGAGCGTTGTTGGGGGGTTTGGATGAACAGTTCCTGGTGGGGGTTGGATGAACAGGACCCCGTGGTAGTAGAGGCAGTTGCCGCTAGATGACCAGTACCCCGATCGATCGAGCTGGTGGATGAACAGGACCCCGTGGAGGGCTGGATGAAGAGGACCCCATGGAGGGCTGGTTGAACAATAGCCGGTGGAGGGCTGGATGACCAGTAGCGCGTGGAGGGGTGGTTGAACAGGACCCCGTGGAGAGGGCTGGTTGAACAGTAGCCGTTGGAGGAGCGCGCGGTGGAGGCTGGATGAACAAGAGCCCATGGATGAACAGTCGCAGGTGGAGGCTGGAGGAGGTAGACGGTGGATGAACAGTAGCCAGTGGAGGCAGCCGACGGTGGATGAACAGTAGCCCGTGGAGGCAGTCGAGGGTGGAGATGAACAGTATCCCGTGGAGTCCCGTTTTGCGGTACACCACACCCCTCCCAATGAACATTACCCCCGTTTCGACCATAGCGCTCCAACACAAGTCTGTTTCCTCCGTTTTGCGGTACGCCACACCCCTCCCGATCAATAGGACCCCGTTTCCACCCTAGGAGGTCCGTTTTCTCCATTTTGCGGTACGCCAGACCCCTCCCGATGACAGGATCCCATTTCCACCATGACCGGTCGAACACAAGGCCGTTTCCTCCATTCTGCGGTACGCCATGCCTCGTTTCCATCAGCTGTTCCATCCAAGCCGGTTGGCTCCCGATGAACAACATGCGTTCCATTGCCTCCCGATATATCTGGCCATGGGCCGGGCTGGGCTGGGCTTGGGCCGGGCCTGAAAAAGCCCATGGCAGAAAACTGAGGCCCAGGCCCTCCCAGGCCCTACCATCGGGCCTATTTTTCAAGCCCAAGCCCGGCCCATCTGGTAAAAAGCCCTGAAAAGCCCTTAGGGCTTAGGGCCATGGGCTGGGCCTCTTCCTTAAAATGTCAATATGCTAAGCCCAAGCCTGCCTAGGCCCTGCTGGTGGGCTCAAAACTCAGGCCCAAGCCCAGCCCATGGTCAAGCCCATTGGGCCTAGGCCCTAGATTTTAGGGCCGGGCCTGGGTGGGCCGACAGGGTCGGGCCTGAGATGGCCAGGACTACTCCCGATGAACACGACACATTTCGTTGCCTCCCCATGAACACGACGACGACACAGTTTCTCTGTTTCGACCCAGCCACAGCCATGTACACGAGCCCTGGCCGTATGTATGCGCGAGTAGGCGTTTGAGACCCCGCCTGTATGTATGTACATGGCCGTATTTACTTTCTTGCACCCTGGCTGCTGTACGTACGTGTACATGCTACGTGCGTGCCTCTACTACCACACATGCACACCTCTACTACCACACATGCCCTTCCTTACACGGCCACAGTTCATCACAACAGCCTGTAGGCAGACCGATTGACCAGTATGTACGTACACGTTCGCGACCAGAATGACAACGCTACGTACGCTTCGACCGGGTGGGTTTCGACTGTCAGGCACTTCCTTGCGTCTGAAGATGTAGCTGGTGGGTCCTAGCAGTCAGGGGGGCGAATCATTTTTTTGCCCATAATATGGACGCACTTCATTGCGTGCGAAGATGTAGCTGGTGGGTCCCAGCAGTCAGGGGGAGAAAACATTATTTTTTAGGGTAAAAAGGATGCAGTTTCATGCATGCGTCCATGGGCGTGGTGCGTCCCCACTATCAGCCTCTCACGTACAGTTATCTTCCGATGACTCTTGTTTGTTGACCACGTTGACCACACTGTGCCGAGCGCACCAAGGCCGGTGGATGATGGCGATGCCCCATATTGGAATGACCCGGAGATGGGGAAGACGCGGCAATGGAATCGTAGATGGAGAGGAGTGGGAAACTTGACTGGTTCGGGTGCCCGACAGCACTGCCGCCCACGGGAGACAGGAGCAAGAACAGAGGTTGAAGAAGGAGCGCGGGTGTTGGTTTAACATCCAACGGTCCAACTGCTAGAATCATTTGTTGATTAAGTTGACAAAGCCCTGCGTACACGTCCGCTTAGTAGGCCCACAAGTCAGCCACCAAATCTGACGGGTCCCGGCTGTCAACAGGAGGAAAAGCTTTTTCGCATAACAAGGAGGTACTTCCTTCCATGCGAAGATACAGCCGGTGGGTCCCAGCTGTCAGGGGGAGGAAACTTTTTTCCAGCTTAATAAGGAGGAACTTTCCTTGCGTGCAACCATGGACCTCATGGGTCCTAGCCGTCAGGCTCTCCACATACAGTCCTCTTCCGACGACTCTCATTTGTTGACCATGCCGCGCCGAGCACAGCGAGGCGGTGGACGACGGCGAGTCCTTGGACAGGAACGACACGGAGATGGGAAGACGCGGCAGTGGAGTCGCAGATTGAGAGCAGTACAAGGGTTATAAGTGGTTCTGGTGCGGCGTGGGGCTGCAGTCGGTGGAGAATAACAGGAGGTGTGGAGGTGAGGAGGGATAGCCTGGCCGGTGGTGGGGTAGCGCTTCGCAGCGATGCGTGCTAAGCAGAACCGCTAGCCGCTGGAGGCCGAACCAGGCGGTCCCGGTGACGCTGGAGGAAGAATAGGAGAGATTGAAGGTGCATGCCGGCCGTTGGATATAAATCCAATGGTCGTGGATGTTATAATCATTTGTTGATCAAGTTGACAACGCCCTACGTAGGTTTCGACCTATTGGCCCAGATGTCAGCCTGCAAAAATGTGGCATATATTTAACCCATGTTTTCTAGAATGTACAGTCCATTTGCTCGGCTGGGTGAACAAATTTCGCGTCAATGCAGCCCATTTAATATTTTCTAAGAAATCCCAGCCCATTTGCACTTTCTTGAAATACACGAATTAGCTTGGCTCGTTCTATATACAGTATAATGTTAGGTTAGAAGGATCAATTAATATCAAAAAATAAAGCGTCACGACACATTATATATATATAATTAACAAATTAGCGAGTTATTGCTCAAAATAAAAATGAGCGCGTTATTATTACATTGGTCCTTAAAATCTTCGCAAGCCTTTGTACGCAATCACCAGGATTTTCCTACCCGTGAGTCAAAAAAACCAGGATTTTCCTTGCCAACTTTTGTTAAGCATTTACTTTTATAAGTTAATAACACGTGGGATGTTTTTATAATGTATATATAAGTCTCTATAAAATATACGATAATAGTAATTATATAAATATATATAATGTGGTTAGAAGGGAAAACATAAATTTTACACATTATTAGTATTCTTATATATAGATAAATAGAATAGAAATCTGCGTTTTATTAAGAAAATACATTGGGCTGCCGATCTTTAAGAAAAAGTAAAACCTACGTTGGGAGGCCCATAGGCCGGTATGGACCTCAAAAAATAAGTTGAAACCACTGTCTCCACATGTCGTGGGATACGCATACCTAGGCCTAGCTGATACTTGTTCGCCCTCTAGAAAAAAATGATACCAGCTAGATCCCCGAGCGAACTGGATTAAAGAGGGGGCCGGCGACGCGACTGAAGAAGCACATCAGATGCGGGTTTTTTTCTTCAGTGGATGGCTCTTGATGGTTTTTTTACTTGCCTCTGCACCATACAACTTGTATTTTCAGCCTCCCAGTCCGTGGTGGACCAGCAACCCATTTGCTCGGCGGGCTAACCTACAAAAACCAGCAGTCGATTTTTCATCAAGCCCCAAATACAACATAGTACTATGCTTGTTTTGAGGCCGAAAACATTACGGCAGGGGTTGAGCGGGGGAGGGGGAAGACAAAGCAAAAAATATTAAAAAGAGCTGATGCGTCGTTGCTACCCTAACAAAGCAGCTGCAATTCTTCTCGGGAAGAAGGTGTGGCATTGACACCCACACGTCACAAATCCCACAGTAGAAATACTAACAAGTTCACACACAAGTACAACAGAACAGGTAAACATTTGTATCAAAGTCAGGTTCACAAGACACGTTCATATTCATAGCCAACATTCACAATGAACAACTCAAAAGATTCATATATACACAAGTTCAGCATGTCTATGCATCCAAATGATTGATAGATCACACGGCAATATTCATAGATAATTCAGAAAAAGATTTACATATACACATATTCAGTATGTTTATGCAACCAAATGATTGAGATCACAGCCAATATCATCCATGGACGAACTTTAATTACCTAGGGTACATACTAGTAAATGGTGTTCAGTCGGAGGTACTTCTTGCTAAAATTAATGCTTGTACGAGTAAACTTTCGAGTACATAAGAGGCAGCACAGACAATCTGAACTTTGCTTGTAGGTTTATCCTCAAATAGTGGCCTCGTGCCGAGGGAGATTTGAGCAACTTGGCCACTACTTTCATCCAACTAGTTTACTGGCTCATCTTGGTCCTGTAGCTCGCCAAAATTCTACATTGCAGGCAAGAAAGGAGGCGGTTGAGAAAATGAACCACCCAAATTTTTTGTGCGGTTCAACAAAAATGGAGCATCCCTGGCATGCAGGTACTTCTTGCTAAAATTAATGCTTGTACGAGTAAACTTTCGAGTACATAAGAGGCAACAGAGACAATCTAAACTTTTCTTGTAGGTTTATCCTCAAATAGTGGCCTCGTGCTGAGGGAGGTTTGAGCAACTTGGCCACTACTTTCATCCAACTATTTTACTGGCTCATCTTGGTCCTGTAGCTCGCCAAAATTCTACATTGCAGACAAGAAAGGAGGCGGTTGAGAAAATGAACCACCCAAATTTTTTCTGCAGTTCAACTAAAATGGAGCATCCCTGGCATGTAGACTGATTAAGTGCCAGATGAATATACGCATCAACCAACTTGTCTGGAATCTTGAGACACCATGCCATACAGTTCGCTACCATATGTGCCGATAACCAAAAGGCACAAGTTGGGACCAAAGACTGGACTGCGTTTTTCTGGGCTATGCACTAAGCAATATTTTTGGCGTTCACTCTCGTAATACTTGGAGTTTAACAATTGGTTGACGTCGGTTGATACTCGAATGAATATGGGCACTTCTTCTTGTCAACATCGATGCTTGTCTGAGTGAACTTTGGAGTACATAGCAGCAGCATAAGTACATGTCCATCTGATCTTTTTGTGCAGTTCTACTGAAATCACCCAATGTAATGATTTGCCTGCGAGTTCAGGCTCCAAGTTACTCCTTTATGAAATCGGCAAAAAGTAGCACAATACCAAATTACCAATACATATGACAAGCACAATAATTAGGATAAAGACCAGTACCAACCTATGTGAGGTAGCATATCAATTACTATTTCCTTTGACTGGAGCCGAGATAAGCCAAGCGACTGACAGCAAAGGAAGGAAGCAAGCCCAGATTAGTGACTGACAGGAAAGGAAGGAAGCTGTTGAGGCAATTAAGCACCCATAGTTTTTGTGCAGTTCCACCAAAATCGAGCATCCCTGTTGGCACATAAGAGTGAGATTACTGTAATAATGTCACTAGTTGATGAAACATACACTAACAAATATAACCACCCTCATTATCTTAATGGGTAAAGTTAGCAACATAGTAGTCTTGCTTAAAGAGAGGTATTAGTTTATTTAATCAATGCCAATTAGCTGAACACTCAAAGCATTGCCATGTATAATAGGTTACAAAACTTTAACGTGCAAAGATAAAGGAGTTTCTCATGATAGTAGCATGATGCAAATAGAGATGATAACAAACTAATATGGATGAAGGCCTTAGGCCGGTACCAACCTGAGCAAAAAAGCTTATTCATGTAGTCCCAGAAGAGATGATAAAGCACTCACTGGAATCACTCAATAGTATATATTTTTGTGCACTTCAAATGTATGGTTGAAATCACTCTTGTTTACCAGTGCTGAGATTATATGGAAAGATTATCAAGAACTTCCAATAGAGTTAAAGCACTGGCTGGGATACAGTTCATTGTATTGTCTTGTGTAGTTCCACTAAAATGTATGATTGGCACAACATGATCCCTATTTGCACAAGTAGGAACAAGGTGAAATCTTCATTAGCTTAGTGAGAAAGGATAGAAAGACATTAGCATACTACTCTAACAGTAGCATCAAATTCATCATGGACAATACGCAGAAGTGGAAGGGCTCCCTGGAGGATGGCCTCACATGTAAGGTAGACGTTGCCGGAGCCCTTGAATGGCCTCCACTAAGGCATTGGCTTCAGCAATATCACCTTGGCACTGTTTACTCTTCTTCTTCCTCCTCTTCATGCTCTGTTTCTCTTTCTCCTCACAAGTGGGTGAAACCAAGTACATGATTGGCCTTCTATTTCAGAATTGGTTTTGTCAGTGAGGGAGTACAGGTGTACTATAGTAAACAATAGCATTATTTTCTCATGGCAGTCGCAAAATAGAGATGAACACATTCATTAAATATCATTCTTATCTAAAGGACGGTTATGGTGCAATATGGATGATGAGGATTGGAACACAGATCTCCCTTTGTGCAGTTCCACCGAAATGAACCAACTGTTCCATTCTAACATTCCAGTTAAACAACACAAAAGTCACTTCTTTTAAGAAGTGTTTTGTGCAGTGCCCCAAAAGGTCACAACAACAACCAGGTGAAATGGATATCCCTGTTTGCACAAATAGCTACAAGGGAAACATTCAGAGTCTCAAACAGTTACAGGCAAAAACATTTGGCTAAACTTGTCATGGCTTATAACAGTGGCATGGCTTCATTTACCAGGCGCATTAGATTAAGAATAGCTAAATACTTGGTATAAGGGTATGGGACAGTGGGTGCACCAGTAGTCCAGCACCATGTACCTAAATCGGGGCATAAAGTGGTGATTCAGAGTTTGTTGCCCCGAGAAACAAACATCCAGGAAACATATCTGGGTTGGTCCCATTTTTGTTCACTCCATCCACCTACTCCTATGTTTTTTGGAAATGGAGGCGTGCCCCCGGCCTACGTGTATGTATGAGCGCTTGTGTCTGTACTGATGTTCAAAAAAAATGATGCATGCAGCCATCTTATGTGTGGATAGCAAATCTAGTCCTGGTCATACACCACTATGTACATCGTTTCCCCTATATTTCCCTTTTCGACCAAGAGACCGGTTGGATGACTAGCCTATGCTACTTTCACCCCTATCCTTCCTCTTTGTACCAAGTCCGATGTACATACTAAATTCCCCCACCCCCACTTTATTTCATGTTTGAACCAAGTACAAGATTCGACTGCATGAAGTAGCTTTACCTCTAACAATAGAAGAAAAAAGATATGTGTCGTTGGACCATCCGATCGAGAGGGGCTGAGAGGTAGAAAATGATGCACATGCAGCGACGTAGCAAGCTGGGGAAGTAGAGATAGGGTGGTTTCGAAAGAAGATATACCTAAAGGTCGTCGGGATGTGGATAGGTGGGCAGCGGGAGGCCGGATCTACCCACACTAGGGCTACGATGAAGGGTTCGAAGGACCTCTCGCACCGGCGCTTAGCCAGAGATAACGATGCGGCCGGTAGTGGGTCTCCTCCCTCGCTGTCGATGACGGTCTAAACGCTGCCCCTCCTCCCCTTCACCGGCGGAGGGGGATACGTCCGGATCTGTAAGTAGTAGTGAGGATAGAAAGACAATGTTTTTTGAAGGGAAAAAGACAACGTTACCACCGCTATCTTGTTTAGATCTAGAGAGGATGAGAGTGTGTGAATAGAGCAACCCTAGCAAGCAAGCGTGGAGGCTCCAGCCTATATATATGTAGTGGGGTAGTTTTCCTTTTTCACTCCATCAAAAGAATCGTTTAAAATTGTGTACGTGCCAGGTCGCTGTTTTTTTGAGTTGTTGATTGTTTTTTGAAATAGCTACCCGCTTATTCCAAGTGGTGTTACGGTGTGCCAGGTCGCACTTTGTATCGTTCAAGTCTGGTACAAGACCCTCCATTAAATGAACAACCACCCCCTCATAAAATTTGTGAACAAGACCACGACTAAAATTATCAGAAACATGGGCTGCCCCAACATGCATTATTATTTATATTTTCTATGTGGGAGTATCCTCCAAACAAAATGTGAGAGTACAATATGTATTGGGCCCCTTTGTAATTGGTGCTAAATTTTGACCAAAGATTTAACTGACAAAATGTTAGTGCATGTTAACAAAAATTATATCATTTGATTCGTATTTGAACATAGTTTTCAATTATGTAAGTTTTTGTGACATGCATGAACATTTGGTTAGTTAAATTTATAGTCAAAATTTGGCAAGGTGCATTAAATCAACACATCCAAGTATCAAAAGGAGAGTCACGGCATGCATGTATGCGTTGTAATTAATGCATCGGTAATGGCTGCATGACAGGTGGGCCACCCGTCTGTTGGGCCCATGTGTCATGCACACAAAGGCAGGAGTAGTAAGTCAATGAAGCTGCGTCCCTCCCTCGCCCATGAGCGTGGTGGCTGGCAGGACTAGGAGAAGCTTTCATTCGCTACACGCTCTCCCTCCCGCACGCGATGGACATGCAGCGGTTGAATCGGTGTCAGATGGCCAGAAGCATGCAGTAGTACTCCATCATTGTTCGACTTCTTGAAGAGGTGAAGAGCCAAGCGCAGCCCGGACGCTCGTGTGGCAGTTTCATGTGTAGAGTAGTCTAGGATAGCGTGTACCGTGCCTGTAAGCTTAAAATCGTTGGGGTCGGCTCCATGCTTTTTTTGATTAAAATAATCTTCTGCCCTACCTGTCATCCTGGTGATTGTAGATTGCATGCTCATCTGGTCAAGACATGAATATATATTTTAATTTGTGGTGGGGTAAATGTTAGAGGTCGCAACAAATGGAGTATTGTACACTGCGGGTCTTTCAGCCAAGTTCAGAGGCAACCATGTGGGGCCACTGCTATGATGTGTCGCCTCAACTCATACAATGAGGAGAAGCTTGATTTTACTACTACACACCTTCTCCCTCGCCCATGCGCGCGGTGGCTCGCAGACGAGGATAGGCTTTTCCTTAGGCCGGTCGTAATGGAATACTAGTATCATGCATATGATACTAGTGTATGATACTACACATTCGTAGTGCATAGTATCATCTGTTAGTATCATCGATGACTTCATTTATTAGCATGCATGACACATAGTAGCACAACATTTAATATGATACGGTATCATGATATGATACTCAACCCTCTCTTTCTTCATTTACTTCTATGACATCTCATCAAATTTGCCCAGTTGGCATGCATGATACTCCCCCGTTCCTAAATATTTGTCTTTTTAGATATTTCAAATGGACTACCACATACGGATTTATATATACATATTTTAGAGTGTATATTCACTCATTTTGCTCCCTATGTAGTCACTTGTTGAAATCTCTAGATAGACAAATATTTAGGAACGGAGGGAGTACTACCTATGATACTCCCATTACAACTAGCCTTATAGAGTACTACTGTCGGCGTTCTGGGAATGGGGTCCCCAGACTTGCCTGCCCACGGCCTGCGGCGTGGCTCAAAGGGGGGCCCAGCACGGCCCATCTTCACCAACACAGACCCAAGACCCTCGCGAGGGGCCAAGCCTCGCGGGGCGGACGACGCGGAGCTTCCTCAGGCACGGCCTCACCAGGCTGGCTCGCGAGGAGGCGGAGAGATCAAGGCGGGGAACCTCACGAGGTGCCCATGACGCAAGCCATGATGACCAAAGGCGCCAGGCGGGTGCCAGCCCGCACAGTGTCCTCCTTTCCTCTTTGGTGCAAAGGGAGCAAGCGCAGCCGCGGAGTAACGAGGCGTCAGGCAAAGGTTGCCATTTCGGTGCAACAAGACCAAGACCAGGAGGATTGCAAGACGGAGGTCATCGTGGAGCCCAAGACGGCGTCACCACCAGAGCTTTGTGTAGGCGAAGACTACTTTTGTCAGGATAGCTGGTACTAGCTGTCCCCCTTCAAATTAGCCCGCCATTGTTGGCTCCCTTCCCGCTCGATATTTGGGAAGAGGACCAGGGCCTCTATAAATAGGACAAGCCCCCCACGGGATCGAGAGGACGAAAAAAGACAAAGGGGAGAATCAGAGAGAAAGAGAGAAGGGTGACTGAACCCCTCCCAGCAGTTCATCGCCCCAGCCAAGAGCAGACCCTCGCGAGGCTGTTCTTCCTTGTATTGTTCATCATCATCAGCCCAAGAGGCAATCCACCACACCACACACTGGAGTAGGGTATTACACCACAACGGTGGCCCAAACCAGTATAAACCCTGTGTCATTCATGTTGTTCTTTCCATAGCTTAGATCTTAGCGAGGCGGAGGGGTGCAGGTAGGTAGGAGGCGAAATCTCCGCGCGCACCCCAGTGTTCGAACCTCAAGGGTCTGCCAGAACCCGAAATCCGAAATTTGGCGCGCCAGGTAGGGATGCGCCGGAATTCGTCTTCCACCGCACCGTTCTCCTCCGACCATCGCGCCCATGTTTGACGCTCGTCGGGCCCGCGCCGAGCGCCGGGCCGCTCTCGCTTCCCGCGTCGCCCAGACGGCTCCTGTCGGCGGGCGTCCTCGCCGTTCCCCGTCACCTGCCGACAACGCCGCCACCGGCCCGACGGGGGACGAGCAGCAGGCATCGTCTCAGCATCCGTTTGTGCGCCAAGACGGCCGCACCGCTACTCCCTCGCTCACCCCAGCTGGTTCCTCGTCCCGCGCGCTCCGCGCACCCATGGAGGCTCGAGCTGCGCTCATCGGGTCAAACGAGCTCCTGCTCTACCGTCCCGTCGACGACGTCTACGAAGAATGGCTCGACCGCGTCGCCAAGCTCGTCCGCGCCGTAGGGGGCTCTCCTGCGCCGTCCGCTCCGCTGCACCGCACCCCGCCCCGCGCGGGCGACGAAGCTCCGGCGGCGCCCCGGCCGCCTCCTCCACAAGAAGGCACCATGGATCCAAGGCGCGTGGCCCCTGGGCGGAACCCGCTCCGTCAGGTGCCAGCGCGGCAAGAGCAGAGCTGCCAAGAAGTCCCTCGCCCGCAAGAAGATGCCCGGGCGCTCCCTGCTCCAGCACGTCGCGACCATGCTCCTGCTCCCGCACGTCAAGACCCAGCTGCAGCGCATGGGGACATGCAAGTCCAAGCTCTCCGTCACCCTAGGCCTCCCGTGGCCACAGCAGGCTGCCGCGCCTTCACCACCGAGCTACGTAGCGTCGCGTGGCCCGGCAAGTTCAAGCCGGACCTGCCTCCTCGTTATGACGGCACGGCTGACCCTGCGGAGTTCCTCCAGCTCTACGAGTTGGGCATCGAAGCTTCCAACGGAGACGAGAAGGTCATGGTGAACTGGTTTCCCATGGCGCTCAAGGACGGGGCCCGCACCTGGCTCCTGAACCTGGCTCTAGGCACGATCTCCTCCTGGGACGAGATGCGCACCCGCTTCATCGCCAACTTCCAAGGTACTCGCGACCGGCCACCTGCCGTGAGCGACATGCGCCGCATCAAGCAACAACCCGGGGAGACCCTGCAGAAGTACATCCAGCGCTTCAACAACGCACGCCTCAAGATTCCCAAGGTGACTGAGGAGGCCATCATCTCAGCCTTCTCCGACGGCGTTCGCGATGTCGAGATGAAGGAGGAGCTGGCGATGCATGAAGACTTGTGCACTTCCTTGGAGCTGTTCAACTTGGCAACCAAGTGCGCTAGGGCTGAGGAAGGGCGTCTCTCCCTCCTCGAGCTGCCTGCCGCAGACCCAGAAGAGAAGAAGCCCAAGGCCAAGGATGTGAAGCGCAAGGGGGCTGCCGTGCTCGTGGCAGAACCAGACACCAAGCGAGGTAGAGATCAGCCCGAACCTTCCAAGGGCAGCCGGTACTGTGTGTACCACGACCTCCACACCCACAACACCAACGAATGTCAAGAGCTCCGAGCCGTGCGGGAAGGAAGGATCGGCCGTCGCCCCGACCGCGGTGACCGGGGCTACGGTCGAGGAGGAGGAAGGAACGCAGGACGCTGGGAAGACCGTGGCCCGCGCCAAGGGTGGCGCGATCAACCTCGCGAGGATCGTTGGCAAGACCTGCCTCGCGAGGGAGACTTGAGGGATCAGCCTCGCGAGGATCGCCCGCATGGCAACGCAGGCCTCCCTCCGCTGCCGCTGCAGCCAAGGAGAAACGAGGACCGCCACCAAGACGAGGGGGCTGGGGGCTTCCAGGAGCCGCGCGCGATCGCCTGCATCCTGGGCGGGCTCAGGCCCCAGCCTCTCAACGCATCTTCAAGCAGTTCGCCCGCGAAGTGAATGCAGTCCTTCCCAGGCTTGAAGCCACGCGCCCTCTCAGGTGGTCGGCGTGCGCCATCACGTTCAGCTCAGCAGATCAGCTCAAGTGTGCGGCTACAGCCGGGGTCCTCCCGATGCTTTGTTCCCCAATCATCAGCAACGTGGTGGTCACCAGGACCCTCATCGATGGTGGGGAAGGGCTCAACGTCCTGTCCGTGGAAACATTCAACAATCTCCAAGTGCCCTACAGCCAGCTTCAGCCAACCAAGCCCTTCTCCGGAATCACCAACGGCTCCACGGTCCCGATTGGGTAGGTCCGCCTCCCTGTCACCTTCGGGGCACGCGACAACTACCGCACCGAGCTCATCGACTTCGACGTCGCTCACATTCGCCTGCTGTACAACGCCATCCTTGGGTACCTAGCGTTGGCCAAGTTCATGGCCGTAACTCACCATGGCTACAATGTCCTCAAGATGCCAGGAAGTGGCGGAGTCATCACGGTGCCCTGTGAAGAGAAGGACGCGGTGTGTTCCCTGGAACGAGCCTTTTAGGCCGCGTCACTGGAAGACCCGGATCGCGGAAGCAGGAGGCTTCCCGAGACCGCCCCCAAGAAGAAGAAGACATTGTCCGGCCTGACCCCTCAGGAGGCAGGCCCCTCTGGGCCCGTGCCTGCCCAGGGGGAACCTTCTTCTGTCGCATAGGAAAGCGCGCTCGGCGCCCTCCTTAGGCAGGGCTCGGGGGCTCTCCCCTGGAGGGCCACCGACCTGGCTAGGGTCACGAGGGAGGCGCTTGGGCACCACATGGAGGCGTGTTTCGAAGCACGTTTCCCTCAAGAAGGAGTAAGGCAAGGAGAGCCAGACCCTCAGGAGTTCGTCAGCAAGGCCATTCAGGAGCTACAGGAGTCAAGGGTCATGAAAGGCAGCCGCAGTCTACCAGCAGTGGCTCCCCATCCAGGCGAGGATGGTGGGCTGCACGTCTGCATCGACATACCAGGGCTCAACCGAGTCGCCTCTCTGGAGCGCTTCTGGCCCTCGCGAGTGGGGCGCTGCGGAGGTCCACCCCACAGCTACGTTCGCATGCTCTACGGCTTGCCGAACGTGGCTGCCACGTACCAGCGCCTCATGAGGGGCATCGTGGAGGCATAAGAGGCCAGGCGTTCCGCAGCCCTGGCGGAGATGGAGATGGTCCGCAGGGAGCCACCAGCGCCTTCGGAGCCTCCTAAGGCCCCCGGGCCTAGGGGCTCGTGAGGATCGGCTTCCGCAACCCACCGAGTCTGCTACACCAACACCCCTTCATCCCTAGCGTCATCAGGTGACATCTTTCAAGTTTCACTTCCAGCTGGGAGCGCCCCCCAGGGCTGCATTATTCCCAGGCCGCGTGGGTCCGTCCCTGCGGCATGTACCCCTTTTATTTCATGTTGTTAGCTTACCTTGTTGGGGTGCCCCTCGGGCTGCATCATCCCCAAGTCGCTCGGGCCAGACCCAGCGGCATGTATCTCATTTGAATTTATTTCCGGTTATGCGTTATACCCACCATGCTTGATTATTTGATGCCGGTCCACGGCACCTCTTCTTCTCCATGCCGACCTAGCTGCCCGCTCAACTGATGCCAACTTACGGAACTGCTCTCAAATGGCACGATGCTTGCGCATGGGTCCGTCCTTGCAACGCCGACAAACCCGAATGGCTGAGCTCTGGCCGCGACAGCCCCGCACGGCGCCACCTCATCAAGCCTTCAGTGCCTCGTATCCCTCGGAAGCAACCAACGGCTGACTGTCAATTGTCATGGCAACCCCTCGTTTTTCTATGATGGGTCTACAGGATCTCCTGAAGGAGCTGCGCCAGGCGAGGACCTTGCGGTGTCTCCTTCACTCTCATCTGCGTGAACCGCTTGCACGTTAAAGGGGGGGTGCCTGAGCATCGCGACTTAGGGCTCCTACTGGCTCTCCAGCCCTCACCCTCTGGCCTTGTCCACGGCATCGCGACCTGGCATACCAGCGATGGCTGAGACTCGCTCGAGGGCCGGGACCCGAGGACGTAGAGCAGAAAGGGGAGCAAAGGCGAGAGGGGAGAGACACGCGAGGACCTCGTCGGGCAACCTCGTGCCTGCCAATGCACGGACCCGGCGACACACCAGAGAGCGACCCCTGATTCTCGAGATAAGTCACCACCCAGAAGCGCCAGCTACCGTGGCACCATCCCCGCACCTAATGCAATCCCGTGTTAGCGATGCCGCTCTCCTTTCTCACCGAACGACGGCTGCTTGAGCGCCAAAGGGGACCTCCTGAGCATCACGACTCAGGGGCTCTTACCGGACCCCGGGTCGCTCACCTCCTGGCCTTGACCACGGCATCGCGACCTGGCATACCAGCGATGGCTGAAGCCGCCTTGGGACTGGGACCTGTCGGCGCAGAGCACCAAGCCCTCGTGAGGTTTGAAAGGGAGGACAGAGCTAAGATGGAATGAGCAACTCGCACAGTTCTATGACAAGGGTTGTATTAACAAAACAGGATCACAGGCACCTTACAAGCTCCCACGGGACGCGTCTTTGATTCCTCGCAGGGAACAGATCCTAAAGGGACACTAACTACGCGCGCCCCTGCAGAAGACGCCATCATCAACAGTGGGCCGTCAAGCACCGGCGCCAACCCCATCCAGATCAGAGTCGGCGGCGGCCTGACGAGCCCGCCCTGCTCCAGGAGCGGCGCCGGCTCGGGGGCTCGTAGCTGCCGTCGCTCGTCTCCGGAGTCGCGAAGAGCTCACCGGAGTCGCTGGAACCTCCGACGCCTCCACCGCCTGAGGAGCCGCCAAGGGAGCGGTCGGCGGGCCCACTCCTCGCTGCAGCAGGGTCCCGGCCACCTCTCCCGGGGCAGCACTCCAGCCGGCGCCCGTTCGCATCGAAGACCTTGAAGAACATCACCGAAGCACCGTCGTACTCCAAGTGGATCGCGAAGGCGCCTCTTGTCCTGCAAACCCGGGCGATTCCGCTCCAGCCTCGAGTCATGAAGACCTCGCCCGGGGCAACGACCGCGACCTCTGCCTCGGTCGCGAGGGTGCTTCAGCCGGCGTGCTGCAGCCAAAGCTCCAGGGGCTCTCCCTGCGGGACGATGGAGGCGAAGAAGGGAGGAAGGCGAATCCAAGACTGAGGAGGCATGGCGACGTGGAGCACGAGCTCTTGGGAGGAGCCCTCGGTGTGTACCCCAGGGGGGACGACCAACACCTTCGTGACCCGTTGGCGCCGATGGCGGCGCCGCCCATGGCGATCAGCATCAGCTCCCTCAGGGCCCTCGATGTGGGCGTACAAGGGAAGCGGGAACCCCGGCGGTGCCCGCTCGCACCTAGGCCTCGACACCACCTGATGAGCCCCCTCGTCCGGGCCACGGAGGACGAGCCGTTTCTTCAGCGGGAGCGGGTTAGGTTCCTCTCGGGGAGCCTTTCCCTTCTCTGCCGTCGAGAATCGGCAGATTGGAGCCATCGCAGCAAGACGGAGCAAGGACCGGGAAGAAGGAGAAGCAAGGAGGGATGGACTGGAAGGGCACACGCCGTTCCGTACTTATAGCCGGCGAAGGCCAACCGCCGACCTCCACGATCGCAGGTAATCATGACCCGCTTTGCATGCAGGGACTTGTCCAATCCGTGCAGTTGCCGAGGCGCCATGGGGAAGTGGAGACGCTCACGTCCAATCAACCGCCACACGGTGCCCAAGGCCGCAGGCTGTTAGGGCCCGCGGTCCTTCGCTCTTGCCCTTCCGCCTCCTTGCACGGCCAATTCCGGGCGCGCCTTGGGCCCGGGGGCTACTGTCGGTGTTCTGGGAATGGGTGTCCCCAGACTTGCCTGCCTGCGGCCTGCGGCGTGGCTCAAAGGGGGGCCCAGCACGGCCCATCTTCACCAACATAGACCCAAGACCCTCGCGAGGGGCCAAGCCTCGCGGGGCGGACGACGCGGAGCTTCCTCAGGCACGGCCTCACCAGGCTGGCTCGCGAGGAGGCGGAGAGATCAAGGCGGGGTACCTCACGAGGTGCCCGTGACACAAGCCATGACGACCAAAGGCGCCAGGCGGGTGCCAGCCCGCGCAGTGTCCTCCTTTCCTCTTTGGTGCAAAGGGAGCAAGCGTAGCCGCGGAGTACCGAGGCGTCAGGCAAAGGTTGCCATTTCGGTGCAACAAGACCAAGACCAGGAGGACTGCAAGATGGAGGTCATCATGGAGCCCAAGACGGCATCACCACCAGAGCTTTGTGCAGGCGAAGACTACTTTTGTCAGGATAGCTGGTACTAGCTATCCCCCTTCAAATTAGCCCGCCATTGTTGGCTCCCTTCCCGCTCGATATTTGGGAAGAGGACCAGGGCCTCTATAAATAGGACAAGCCCCCCACGCAAGAGGACGAAAAAAGATGAAGGGGAGAATCAGAGAGAAAGAGAGAAGGGTGACTGAATCCCTCCCAGCAGTTCATCGCCCCAGCCAAGAGCAGACCCTCGCGAGGCTGTTCTTCCTTGTATTGTTCATCATCATCAGCCCAAGAGGCAATCCACCACACCACACACTAGAGTAGGGTATTACACCACAACGGTGGCCCGAACCAGTATAAACCCTGTGTCATTCGTGTTGTTCTTTCCATAGCTTAGATCTTAGGGAGGCGGAGGGGTGCAGGTAGGTAGGAGGCGAAATCTCCGCGCGCACCCCAGTGTTCGAACCTCAAGGGTCTGCCAGAACCCAAAATCCGACAACTACAACAAGCTATCCCTCCAGCACGCGGTGGACAGACATGCAACAGTGGATTCAATACTATAGAAGTAGTATTAACATCATTGTTCGTCTTCTCAAAGAGGTGAAGAGCCAAGCGCAACCCCAATGTGGCAGTTGCGAATGCTCGCCCCAGTGTGTTTGGTTGCATTATCATCTCAGCATAGTTGTTCCCTCTTCGTGCATGCTCATTCCGGCACCCCTCTTCATGCATGCTCTTAGTGTATTTGTGTTAAGCTAGTGTGTACTCATGCACCCTTCATACACCCTACCAAACACCCAAAAGTGGGTCGAGCAGGGCTTGGAGCACGCATATAGCCAGGCTCTTGCATGAGCCAAAATTGCTATTTGAGCCCACTATTGTAGTACTACTTGCTAGTATAGCCCTATAAATCGGAAAGGAGTATCTGCCTTTCTAGAGATTTCAACAAGTCACTACACTACACCCTAAATGAGTAGTACTAGAGCAAAATGAGTGAATCTACACCGTAAATAAATGCGTAGTTCTCTCATTTTTCTCCCCCCTTGGTCGCGGTGCACAATATTGAGTACTCCTATACGACTAGCCGCTCTATCTACATGCGGGACATCAAAGCATCCGAGCCCGTGTGCCATCCACCAAATCACAGCGAGGTGCTATAGTCGAGACTCACTGGGCACCCCGGTGTGGCCTCGAAGTTGGACTGGACGAAGCAACCATCATTTCACTAGAACGCTCGTTGAAGCCATTTTTCTTCTGTATCGACGAAGGAAAGGTGGGCGAACCAGTGATGCTACTATATTTTCATTCCAAGAATCTTCTTTTTGCGAAGCACCGACCAATTCTCACAGCCTATTCTTTTCCCGATTTCATTGCGAATGTGGTTTCCTTTCGATTGCTTTTTGTTTGTCAGTTCATTGATGGATCCTGGAGCACTAGGCAAAGAGTTGCCGGTGGACAACCCACTGGAGACATCGATCTCCAGGAAGCGAGCACCGACCAACGAGTTGACCATGTTGGCGGGCCAACCCATGGAGACGAAGAACTCTAAGAAATAAGCACTGGCCAAAGAGTTGACGACGTTGGCAGACAAACTCCTCAAAGAAAGTTGGAAGAACAATAAGGGCCCCACCGTGCCTACGCTAGAAACTCTAATGGACACCTATGCGAGGCTCAAGGCCGACTTTGAGGAGATAGTCGCCGTTGAGAAGCAGTATTCCCCTGGCAAGGCGATGGCCCCCATCGAGGACGAGGAGATGGCCCCTGGAGGGATGGGATCCCCCGGTGAGCCGCAGAAGGTAAAAAATAAAGGCTTACCATAGTTGTGGTTTTTGATTATTTGCAATGTTCTTGCTAATATGTTAGGGTTGTGTAGGTGCCGGTGGACGTCCTTGAAGATTCCGATGTCACCGCCCATCCTGTGGACAACGCCCCAGAGATTGTTTTCGATATCGCGGTCTATCCTGTTGACATCGCCCCGGAGATCGATTCCGATGCCGCTGTCCATCCTGTGGACATCGCCCCAGAGATCGATTCCGATGTCGAGGTGGACATCGCCCCAGAGATCGATTCACATGCCGCTGTCCGTGCTGTGGTCATTGCCCGAGAGATCGATGACAAGAAATTGTTGGTCGCGCTAATCCTTCAGGGTAGTTTGCATTGTGTTTAATTACCAGAACGATGCGTGTTATCAAGCCATCTTAGGGCTAGTGCACTGTCTTGTGTGGGCAGTACTTGCTACTTTTGTTTGATAGTGAATCATGCGAACCCTCTCCGAGTTGTGGAAACAGATGTATCCTCACCATCTTTTGATGTAATATATGTCATGCTTAGATGTAAGTTTGAAATGTCTATCATATCAGCAGGGCTTGTTTGATGATTCTTGGTGTTAGTAGGCTAGCTACTGTGCGAGTTATAGTACTTGCAAAGCACTCATCGCAGAGAAACGTTGGGGCTGATGAGCTCGTGGTACGCTTATACTGATCCGTCGTCGATCGGCCAATAGCCCAAGCTCCAAAAATTGTAGGCTTAGCGATCGATCAGACAATAGTCGACACGGATACATTCAGGCCTCATTTGGTTCATAGGGTAGGAAAATCATAGCAAAAGTACAGAGACGTACAACACAAAATCATAGCAGTACAGAGACGTACTCCCTCCGTTCCAAAATAGATGAGTCAACTTTGTACTACTAACTTTGAAACAAAGGGAGTACAAATCCTAGGCGGGCTAGTTTGGCCTAGTGGGTTTCAGTGATATGACGTGGTACAGTGACGTCCAGTCTTTGCGTGTGGTAGCAGTACGGCGGGTACAATAAGTTTTCTTCAGGAAGGGGAATTCAACAAAGTCATGATGGTTCCTTCGTCCAACCAACTTACAGTGGGAAAGGTTGGGCCTGCGCTATGACCGGGGTGTACTAGGATAATTTTGTGCATGGCAGGTGGACCACGATGGTCAACGTCCCACATGTCGGTGAATGAAAGTATTCTTTTCAATATAGTGGACGAGCAATGAGTATTCATTGTTAATTTTTGATGAAACCTATTGTCTCCACTGTTACGACGGAGGAGTGTGAAACACGGCAACCCAGTGAACTTGGCATGTGCACCACTCCCTCCTTCCTCATGTAATACTATAGTGTTGACTATAAGGTTGGCTATAAGGTTACAACTTTTTCTCACTTTCTCTCTATCTATTTCCTCTCAAATGTTTTTTACCTTCTTTAGACAGAATTGTTTTTTATGCCTCTTTTTTTAGAATTAGTATTTTATACCTAGGAGCATGTGTAGAGACGGGCTCCTGCAGATCCCACTCCTTGACTTTGTCAATGCTTCTCTCTCCTCCACATAAGCGGGCTTAGGGCATGTACAATGGTTCTATTGTAGAGACGCCACATAGGATAAATGATGAGGTGGAGGAAAGAGAAATCATAAGAAAAGGCTTGTCTTCTCTTATTTAAGAGAAATAAGAGAAGACAAGAGATGATCTCTTAGCACAATATGTTTCACCATGTTTTTAGGAATAACTAGTTATTGAAGATAAGGCTAAGAGATGATCCATTGTACACATGTTTTTTTGTCATCTCTAAATTACATGCAAGACTTATGATAAGACTATCTTATCCATTGTACATGCCCTTATAGCCCAGAATTTTACTGGTACTACTTGCTATGAATGCGGGCCGCTGGCGTCTGAGGGGGGACCACGCACTGGGAGGTGGTGTGGTGGGGGGCTGTTCTGGTGGGCCAGGGTGGTCAGAAGCGGGCTTGGAAGCAGTCCGGACTCCCGCATGGCCCACCTCACATTATCATCATATATTTCTTCGAGTCCGTGCGCGGCGGGCGGGCGATCTCTTCTCCCTCCCCCGCCTCTCTCTTCTCTACCGACGCCCGCCGAGCGATTAGATTTCGGCCATCGATGGTTTATTCAATTGCAGCCCCACATGTCAGTGAAAATGCAAGACAACGCGTGTCCCCTCTGGTGAGCTGCGTGCGAGCCAGTCTGTCGGGGGTGCGACGCGAACGCGACGCGTGCGAGTCATAAGTGTGCCGCCTTTTCCCTTTGAACTTGCAAAGCATAACATTTTTGTGTGATCGATCGATAGAAATCCAGAATAAAATGAAGAGGGCGGTGCTTTCCCGCGCGTTAGGCGGGCTATTTTGAGTGATATGACGTGCTACAGTGCCGTCCACTTGCTCCATTTTTTGTAAGCAAGAGTCTACACTCTTATGTGGGAGGAGTGTGAAACATGGCGTATCTGATTTTGATCAAGGGATAACTATTCCCTATGAAATAATGGAGCACTCTTAGCGATTATAGCATGATAGTTAGGGCATCTCCAGCGTTGGCCCTCAAATTTACACCGGCATTTGTCCGAGGACACTGATGGATACCATCCAATGCTGCCCGCATACCTTTCGACAACTATATGAACTAACCGGACGAAATTCGTGCAAACAAAGCAAATTTCAAATTAACCGAATGAAATTCATTACATTTTGAAAACTTTTCCTATAAACTAGACGAAATTCATTACATATTTCACACAAACCGTACTAAAACCTAATCTAAACGATCGCTGGCGCCCAACCACCACGTCCGGCCATGAACCCGATAAAGCTGGTCATTGCCTTTGCCTCCTCCTCATCTGCCTCGATAACCTCCTCCTCCGGAGCACAAGGTTATGATGATTTCTGCCTCCACGTCGCCGTCAAGCGGCTAATCGGCCGCCGATGTTTATCCCACCAAGCTTGGCATCGACTGAGTGGAGGAGCGGTGGCCTTCCTGGGACCAGAGCGGCGGTGACCTACTGTGTACTACTCTTCCTCGCTGCCGGCTACGCCCTCGCACGCGCGTCTTCTTCGTGGTCGTGGTGGCGGAGGGAAGCCGGGGGGAAGCAGGCGATCTCCTTCGTATGCTCCTACGATAATACGTCCAAGAGAGCTTTGGAGTGCCAGGAGGCCATGGTTGGAGTGGTGCCAACATAAGGAAGGGACCGGAGGAGAATGAGTGTGGGTCTTTGGCTATGGCTGGGAGCTGGGGCTCAAGTTAATATAGCGGGTGAATGGCAATGAGCCGCAGCAGACGGATGGACGGCTGGCGCCGGAGTAGGTTCGTCGGCAGCCGCATGTCATTAATGTGGGCAACAAACGGAAGGATGGCCGTGGTGTCACTAACGTGGAGCAGTCGCTTGCACCGGATGCCGCGCGAGTGGCGCTCCCTCGGCCGTCGCGCTGCTGCAATGCCGGCACCAGTGAGAGGTCGCGTCGGGACTGAATGCAGACGCTGCTTCAGTGACTTAACTGTAGGTGCCTTGGGTCACTGACATGTGGGCCCAACGGGCATCTGGCCCGCATGCCAGTGTAACAACTACACCTGCAGTTAAGTCCGGTGAATGCGACATTGACGTTCTGGAGAGACGGTGACCATTTCAGGCGGGAAGCACGCGCTAGAGATGGAAGGGGTTTCGGTAGGCCAGGGCAGTCAGACGCTGGCGTGGTGGTAAAATGTGAACTCATGGATGACAAGCCTTTGAAGCGTATGCGACACGTATTGACAGCCATGCGTCCATACAACCGCTCTTGTCGCCCGCTAGCCTTCGACGACCACCATTAGACACCAGAAAACCATGCATAACTTACGAATAATGGATGAATCGATCAGACACACACTCGTGTGCAGTGGCACTATGATCGGTTGCTCATGATAGTACGTACTCCATACAATAGTACCCTCTCTAGCTAGGCTGTTTTATCAATTGTCATTGTGATGGACGATATACATGAGCAAGGCGCCGAGTCACGAGTATGACCGTTGGTGTTGAGCCAGGTGAATACATGCTTGGTGTTCGCGGAGGCCTCCAGCAAAAATTAAAAACAGTAATGTCAGGCACCGCCGAGGCGCGCAGGTGACGGGCTTGCCGTTTGCGTTGCGCCATGAGCAGGACTTTGATTGAGAGGGCGACGTGCATGAATTATCATGGTTTGACAGCGTGAGCGTGAGTGTCTGGCTGTCTGCACACGTACATGCTACTTGCCTCTATGGATGGTGTGCGCTAATGTGTGCATCACGTATAATAAAAAGAAAATCTGTTTGTGCATTTAACGCAAAGTATTTCATTTTCATTTGGCTGACGAGTGTGCGTTGCAGCAACGAGTCCGTGGTTTGATTCCTCACATACGCATAATTTTGGTTTTTATTTCTTTCTCCACTAACAGGCAGGCCCACATAGATAGATAGATAGAGAACACGAGCCGATGAGGCGCATGCGGACTGTTTGACTGGTCAACCAGACAAATATAGAGCTATACACTGAGCCAATGACCGTATAATCACCATATCTCATATACAATGATCAAAGTGAGCTATCAAGACAAGTTCTATGACCGCCAATGCATTTTACTCGGTAATAAATGACCAGGATTGAAGGGGAATCCAAATTTCCTTTGTCTTCTGTCCTTGAGCTCTTGACAAACCAATGCACTATACGGTTGTCTGGCCACTCCACCCCAGAGCTGTCACCAAGCGTCGTTCATCCCACCGCGCCGCACACTAACCGGTAAGGAAGCGATGGCATCCCGCCGTGCCGAGTTCCTCGCCGCCCATGACCTCACACAGAATGGTAGGGAAGCAATGGCATCCCGCCGTGCCGAGTTCATCGCCGCTCGCGACCTCACACCTATGTGGGCGGAATTTGAAGTTGCCAAGGCCGAATGGGAGGTAGAGCAAGAGGCAGCCAATGCCGCACAAAGGGAGTGGAAAAGTCAGAAAGAACTCAAGAAAAGAGAGGCCCGCCGCCGCAAGAGAGAAGAGGACGCACGCGCTGCTGCGGAGAGGTCGGCGAATATCCAAGCACGGCGGGGTGTCGCCGACAAAGCCGGGAAGGAGAACGACAGCGTCTGGCCAACATGTGAGAAGTAGTAGTACTAGTAGTTAGTGTGTGTGTCTGTGTCACCTGTACGTTTGTTTAATTAATTACGAGCATGTACTAGTACTACTCCCTTCATCTAGGTGTATAAGTCATCTTAGGTTGTGCACGACGACCAAGGCAGAGGGGAAAACGAGAGAACTTAATGGTTTTGCTAATTAATAGCATTGCATGCAATGAACTAACCACTACATGTCATGTTTGGTAGTCTCAAGTAATTGAAAACATGCACTTCCCACATCTCTTATTGGTTGATGTGTCCCGAAACAAGAAACGAGAAGGGAGTTAATGTACCATGCCTAAGGCTGGTCATAGTGGGGAGTAACTTATACTAGTGTCATGCATATGACAACTAGTCTAAGTTACTACCTTCATAATGCAAAGTAACATAGTAGTAGTGTCATGGATGGCTTCATTTATTAGCTTGTAGACTCATCTTGTATTGGGAAGCACTATGTTACCGTAACATATTATGTTACTACTTCTCATTAACTACTTGCCACATAAGCAAAAATTTCTTGGAGGGTGCTATGTTACTCGCTAAGTTACTTCCACTATGACTAGCCTAAGTGTTTTGGGATTATTTGGTTTTCGTAAGGTGACTTAGACACCTAGACGGAGGGAGTAGTTAGTACTATAGTTTTTAGAGCAAATTACCAATACATTTGCCTAGACTCAATGGAAAAATTCCTATCCTATGCATCAAATGGAATCTCTTTCTCTATAGGAATTGAGATGCATGTCATCTCACTTCCTATGATTTTCATATTCCTATCCTATGAACGAAAGGAGGCCTGGTACAGTAGTTTTCTTCAAGAAGCGGAATTCAACAAAGTCATGATGGTTCCTTCGTCCGAGCAACTTCAAAGTGGGAAGTGCGCTTGTGATTTGACGGCTCATTAGTCATTGTTACTGCGGCGCGACGACCTGGGTGACTCTCCCTTGGAGTTCTGCGTGCATGGCAAGTGGACCAGGATGGTCGACGTCCCACATGTTGGCGAACGAAAGTATTCTTTTCGATATCGAGGAGCAAGGAAACCGCGTGGTATAGTATCATTGCTGATTGGTTCACAAAAAATAGTATCACTGCCGATTTATAATTATTTTTTATTTCTGATGAATGCTAGCGTTTCAACTCTTACGATGAAGGGTGCCAAACACGGCACATGCTGGATGTCCCACACGTCAACGAAAGGAGTGGGACATGAACAACGTGGTAGAGCCCAGCATAAAAAAAACAGTGTGGTAGAGCGTCTCCACTTCTTCCACTTCTGGGTCGGAGACCACACATAGTAGTACTTAGTGGTATGAACGATACAATGTGCGACCTAGAGAGAAAGACATGTCTAGTTGGAAGGTCTTGGGGCATACACGTAAACAAATATAAAAGTTAATATGTGCCTCCAACTAATATAGTAGTAGTGGAGTACTTAGGCACGTACTCCATAACATCACCGTGCATCGCACGTACAACATTTAGTGGTAGTACGTAGTAAGAGACATATGCCGCCCAAGAGTTCCCTTCTCGACCTACTTTTGGGTGTTTGGTAGAGTGTATGGAGGGTGCATGAGTCCACACTAGTTTAGCACAAATACACTAGAAGCATGCATGAAGAGAGCATGCATGAAGAGGGGTGTTGAGTTGAGCATGCATGAAGAGGGAACAACTATGCTGAGACGAGAACGCAACCAAACACACCCTATATGCCACACATGTTCATACCATTTGTGCCTTTCTACTTCACTTACTGTGCTACATTACTCAGGTTCGTACGTCCACTCCTGGGTACATGTCTGCCTCGTAGTTCCAGTCCCACGTGTTCTTCATATAGATGGAACAATCCTTGCATAACACGTGCACCTTGATGCTAGATGTCTCGCGTGTTGGCAAAAGGATGAACAAAGCTCACGTAAAAAAATAGAGTGGAAGAGCATAGATTCCGGACGACCGAGAAGGAGCAAGGAACCTCGTGGTGGAGCGTCTGCATGCATAATATTTAATATTATTCATCGATATAAAATTAACCAATCATCTCCACAGTGGACTGGAAGAGTACGAAACACGGCAGCCCAGTGTAGTTACATCATACTAGCACATGGCTAACCCACACTATCACCATATTTCTTGGCTTCCGTGCGACACCTATTACTAGTAATCCAGTAGCCTGTATCGCTTCTCCCTCCTCGTCTCTATCAAAGTGCGACGGGCTGGCGTTTCTGCCGTCTATTGAGGTCGGTTAACTATCACATGTTAGCGACATGCCAAGAGCATTCTAAAAAAAATCCTTTCACGTTCCATTTTCAAAAAGAAAAAATCCTTTCACATACGAATTTGCCTATATGCTTTGAGCAACTTGCATGTCCTATACTACTCCTGTTTGATACTCTAACTTAGCTAGAGGTTAGACTAACTCATGACTAACCCTGAACTAACTATAGCCAAAGAGGTGTTTGGGTGACAGGGTTAGATTGACAATAAATGCACTTCATGGAGAGAGAAGTGATTTTTCAGTGGTCCCAATGAGAACTATCTCCAGTTAGCACCTCTTGGGTGGGATAGTTTTTCTTGGTGGGTTCGGTGCAACTTGCTCCAATTTAAACCCTCATGCTTGGATACTTTAGGGCTATTTGAGCCCCAACTAGCTCAAACTAACTCTAACCCATGGATCCAAACAGGGCCTATGGCCAGTCTCGATGCGGAGCAGTCACGTGCACCGAGAAGCGGCGCTCTCTCGGCCGTCGTGCCACTTCAAAGCCAGCGCCAGTGAGAGGTCGCCTCCGCTCTGGCCGGGCATTAATGCGGCACTGACGCTCCAGGGCGATGCTAACCGTTTCGCACGGGAAGCGCGCGCTGGCAAGGGAGTATAGGTTTTGAACCGTTTCAGGTGTAGTACTGGTAGTTTGCAAAACTACTCAATTATTGCACTCAGTTTCCTAAGAAATTGTGGTAAAAAACCGTTACTCCATAGCCCGCTTCCCTTCTCCTTCCTCTTCCACCGCCAGCGCACGTCCGCGGGAAGCGACCGGTTAACCCTTATATAGGACTGCTAGCACAAAAAGATGCATGCATGACCACTAAAATTTCCATATTAAAGCGTCGCTCCGGCGGGAGTATGGCGTATGTTGTTACCTTCGGCCGGCCCATGGCTACCGAGCGACGGCGACCAGAGAAGAGACGGCGGGAGGGGAATGAATGCAGCTACTGTTTGGGTTCGCCTTCCGGCTTAAATAAATGCGCAGCATCACGTGTACCCGCGGGTGCACAAATTGTAACATACGTGTCTGCTTAAGTGGGCGTCACGTAACTGGTGTGTGTGTGAGAGAGATTCTGAGAGACAGAGTGCGTGTGTGCGACTCTACTCTTCGGACATGTACTCAACCTTTTGCATCGGGATATAAGTATAATGGTATTTACTTTAGCTAGTGATTTACATGGCCATGTTAACGTGGTTGTGTCAAAGAAATGTCACTTCCTGCTCATGATTTGCGTTATATAATTACAAGCAAGATTCTCTTGCATTGTAGGGAACATCAATATGCATTTTTTACAAAACACCTGTTGTGATTGACCCATGCAAGAGTAATCCCATGTGTAAAAACTAATGATATCTCGAGAATTTTATCGGAAAAATGAAAGATGAGAGATAAGGCGAGGAGGAGTGGAGCATGGTGGTGACTGGTGGTCAAAATGGGTGGACGCATGGGGATGGACAGCGCCGGCAGGCGGCAGCGACCACCAGGCATGCTAGATTGTTGCAGAGACTTATTCCTTTTTTAATTGCTGAGCAATGAGGTTGCGGGAGATAATGATGTGGAGAGAGGTGCGGGTATCTTTTGTAAAATTATCATAGTTTGCTTTCTATCCTCAGATATAGATCATACGGTCTGTATTACAAGATGGCAGGCACACCATCACCGCCAACTCATTTTTTATAAGGGTACAGATGATAAGTTTGCTGACTACTAAAGTAAAGTGGAATTTGTCCATGTTATGCAAGTAAATAAAGGTGATTGTTTATCGTACGGGTAAGGTTGGATGAAGGGTGGTAGGAACAAATGTTCCGCCTAGAGCATATGGGTGTGGGATGGAGTCTTAGTGTGTGTGTGTGAGAGAGAGATGGAGTCTTAGTTTGTGTGTGTGTGTGTGTGAGAGAGAGAGAGAGATGGAGTCTTAGTGTGTGTGTGTAGGGGGGTGCGTGCATGCGTGCGTGCGTGTGTGTGTTTGTGTGTGTGTGTGAGAGAGATGGAGTCTTAGTGTGTGTGTGTGGGGGGGTGCGTGTGTGTGTGTCTGTGCGTGTGTGTGTGTGTGTGTCGCAGGGTCCTCTGTGGCGGATGTAATTTAAGTGTGCATGGCTTCATCATAGAGAGGTGATGTGTATGGAAGAGGCCACCAACGATGGGGTGCGAGAGAGAAAATGCCCGTAGAGAGGGAAGAGAAGGTGTGTGCGCGTGAGAGGAGTCGACATTGAGAGAACGTGTTTGTTCGAGAGACACCGAGGAAGACTACTATATATCGATGGTGCATGTAGGCGGGAATTAAACAAAGGGATGGTATTATTGGTTTCGGGATATAGGGGAAGAGTGAGAGGCGGGGGGGGGGGGGGGGGGTAGCTAGAAGGAGATTGTTAAGTGTGAGTGTGTGTTTTACCCATCCAGGCGGAAGTTATGTGCACAAAAGAGGAGAACGATTCGATGTGGCGTTAGGATTGAGGGAAATTAACTACGTATGGAGACATAGAGACCTTGAACGTGCATGTGTGAGAGGTATACATGTATATGTGGGATGTGTGTGTGTGCGCACGCATGATCGAGATAAAAGAAAGAAGACATAAGTCATAAGATCAACGACATGGGAGAGACGAATCGGTATGACAATATGCATGCATGTGAGAATGCAGGGAAGAAGGCCCAACAATTGAGCACGTGTTTTTGTCTTTAAGAGATAGTGGCGTGGGCTGGAGCATGCATCTATGGCGAGCAGAGGGAGTGAGGCGCAACGATTGTGCAAAAGAGACCAACCTATAAATGCATATGTATGGAGAGACATATATAGTGTGGGTGATAGGAAGCAAGACTCCGTGCAAGAAAGAAATGTTGACGGAGAAACTACAAATAGATAAAGAGATGGAGATGCTAGCTAGAGGGACATCCGCTAGTTTGGGTGTTGGAGATGACCGTCGGGTGGTTCAAAGGGTGAAGTTATATATGTGTGCGAGAGGGCACTTGACTGCATGTAGAGAGAAACATATGTAGTGTGCGTGATAGGAATCAAGAGTGAGGGTGAGGAAGAAGGTTGATGGAGAAACAGATAAATAGAAAGATAAAGATGCTAGCTAGTGTGCATTAGAGATAGGAGTCGAGTGTATCAGAAGGCTGGGTTATGTGTGTGGGTGTGAGAGAGATAGAGAGAGGGTGCATGTGAGTCACATACAAACAGATATCAGAGAGAAATGAGATCCAGAGAGACGGAGTTTTGTGTCTGCGAGAGAGAAAGATATTTCACAACGAGAGTGATAGCTAGAGAGACATACGAGGGAATGCAAGATACAATGGAGAAATATGAGACCGCAGGAGACAGAGTTTGTGTTTGTGTGTGAGAAAGAGATATTGAAGATGAAGAGTCGTAGGTTCTCATATCTAAGGAGCGAAAGACATCTCTGTATGAGGGGTGTGCGAGTGGCACACATGGGAATAGTAGAGAGAAATGAGACCCAGGGAGACAAAGTTTTGTGTTTGTGTGAGAGAAAGAAATTCCACATGGAGAATCATAGTTAGAGACACATAGTAGGGAGCGAGATATACTTAGAGAGAGATAGAGTGATGAAGGTCGAGGGAGAGAGTACCGTCAGTGTGTTACGAAGATAAAAGATCATTGTCGACATACATGTACCACAAGAGATACCTGAGAGACGATGAACGCGTATAGGTCCAGAGAGATAGTCCTATATAAGCATGAGTGATAGCTATATGAGACGAATATCTGGATTAAAGGGGATTCAAAATTTTAAACTGGAGATCACGACATCGATAATATCATAACGCAAATTGGTGTATCAAACATGCATATTCATTTGAATTTGGGCACACGTGTAATGTTATATAGTTTATCAATATTGGTGATCCATAGATTCTTCAATTACAAACAATGCATGGTTTATATGCAATTAATGTCTAAACGGGATTACACTATATGTTGCATGTGTGAAACACATTATACATGTTTGAGAAGTAAAAAAACCCGCATGAAACACACATTAATTGGAGATAGTTAGCGAGGAATGCATACATTGGATTTCAACATAAAGTGGTTTCAAATATTTGAAAATCCAAATTGATGGATACAACCTTATGAATATGAGATCATTCCAATTTGTAAACCATATTTATGTATAAATGGTGTTGTGCTTTTGAAAGTATATATAAAAAATGATGTATATAGAATGTAATTCCAATTGAAAATGGATCTCGCTCAAAAAAAATAGAATACAAACGGGATTCGAATTGAGTTGGCACGGTAAACGTGCACTCTACAAAATTTGAACGAAGCAGGAAAACTCGCAGTAACCGCCCGAAACCAAAATCTGCGAGATGGAAATCACTACTGCCTATCCCTTCCACGCAAAGCCTATCTGCTGGATTTCTATAGGTTTCGATAGGGGTAGGTTTGTAATTTCACCCAAACATGACGTAACTGCCTCTCACTCGGATTCATACACGGTGGGCGCCAAAACACAGTGTGTCCTCGGCCGAAATCGACTCCGTCCCCGATTCATATTCATACATGGTGGGCGCCAAAAACAAACTCTCGTCAGTAAATATTCGGTGTATGCGAAATTGCCGTCCTATCCTCAATCGACTAATGTTGTTGTGATGTAGTAGAAATTTGAAATGGGGGCTAAGTTTGTAAATTTCCTCACATTTGAGACAAGCGCGCCCTGAATACATGGTTCCCCCTTCCTCTCTACCTCCCTTTTCCCCATTCGTACTCCGTGGGCGCCAAAACACCCTCTCCACCCCACCCTCCTCCGTCCTCCGCCGTCCGCCACCCCATCCACCGCCATCCTCCTCCACCATGCCGGAGCTGATACCCCGACGCCGCCGTCCATTACAAGAGATCGACGTCTCTCATCCACGGCTTCGGACCGGGATCCTTGCATCCTGTCCTCTCGCTTCATCCCCGCCGTCGTCCACCTTGCCGGCGCCGCTGCTACGACCGTCTCGTCCACCGCGGCCTGCCGCCACCGTCTACCCTCCTAGATCTGCTTCCACGCCGCCCACAGCCATCGCTACCGCAGCACCATCAAATTCTCAGCAGATGCGTACACAACGCCGCACCAGAGGCGGTACTCTTTTGTATCTGCTCAACTTATTTATCGCAACAAGAAAATAGATCGCCACTGCTTTTCTCTGATTTCTTGTCTTGGTTGCGAATTTTCCTTTATCCGATTTGCACCTTCAGATCCGCCATGGCACGCTCAACACTATACTCCCAATGCTTCTGGTTTTCCCCTTTTATATTCCACACTAGTTAAATCGGAGTAGACTAAATTTCAAAATTGGGTCAGTCGATTTTTCAGAGCTCGCTGGAGTTCGCTGGTGCGATTGAAGGGGCTCGGGTGGTTGTGGGGCTTCGCCGAACGAAGAAAACTCGACGCGGGTGGGGGTTGAGGCGGGGTTGGGGGTTGCGGAGGAACACATGCGGTGGGGGCCGGTGGTCCGGCCGGCGGCCCGTGCGGTGTTCTGTATGGGAAGAATCAGAGACGAGGAAGAAGAAGGGTTAGGAGACGTAGGATCTTCATCCAACCGCCTGAAATGGTCGAGAGACAGCTGGGAGTTGCATTCTTAATGCGCTCTGGTTCATCATGTGTGGGCACTGCGCAACCAACATTTTATTATCCAAAATCTGCTTGCTCTTCTTTACCATGTTCCTCTTCCGTTCTTCTTTAATATGTACTTTCTCCGTTCCTAAATACAAGTCTTTGTATAGATTCCACCATGGACTACATATGGAGCAAAATGAGTGAATCTACACTCTAAAATGTATCTGGATACATCTGTATGTGATCCATAGTGGAAATCTCTGCCAAGACTTATATTTTGGAACGGAGGGAGTATGATAGTAGTACAGTATGTTCCTTGTACTGAAGATGAGCAGGGACATTTGCAGTGTAGAGGTCTATACGGTCAATTGTGATGGACACTTTGAGCCTCTTTGATTCGTAGGATCTTGTAAACATAGGAATAGGATTTGTAGTGGCCTGCCCACTTGAATCCTATAAGGATAGCAAGGAAATGCGGGGAGTTGTGTCGCCTTTAAGAGTTACACTGATATTAACAGTACCGCAACTTCACTTGAAGAGAGCTAGTATCCGAAGCCTTTCTAGCCGTACCGGCAATACTAGCACATATATTCCAGCAAGTTCCACTTTGCTTATTTTACTCTGATGCTTAAGGTTTTCCCGTTATATCTACACTATGATCTGTGTAGCTGCTTTGTGTCGCACTAGCAGCAGTCCACTCTTGAAGCTAAACACTACAATGACTTAGAAAATTGGCACCAAGGCATTGAGTGCCATTTTGGATGCACTAGTGCAGAACCGGGCAATAGCACCGGTTCATAAGGCCCTTTAGTGCCGGTTCGGTAACCAGCACTAAAGTGTGGGCACTAAAGCCCCCCCCCTTCAGTACGGGTTCAGCATGGACCGGTGCTAAAGGGCAACCACGTGGCACGAGCCAGCTCCGGGGGCAGGGAGCCCTTTAGTACCGGTTGGTGACACCAACCGGTATTAAAAGGTTGGGGGGTTTTGGGTTTATGATTTCTTTTTCATTTAATTTTGTGTTTTCCATTTAATTCTTTTTCGTTTGCTGGTATTTTACGATACTACATATTGTACACGTTATGCATATATATAAATAGAATTTCTAGTAGAACCGATCATATATATATATATATCATCGAATGTGTCACAACCACCATTAATTAATTCACACATATATACCCACCCACCCACACACACACACACACATATATATATACAATTAGCTAGCTATATACAATTTCTCCTAATTGGTGCCTTCGGAGCCAGTGGCATTAGCCTAATTGGTGCCTTCGAAGCACGATGACAATTGGAAGTGGTTCATGGGGGCGGCAGCGGGTAATAGTATTCTCCTTTGGGATCTATGACCTGGTCGAGCAAAAATCCCGCTATTTCCTTTTGAATTGCTTCTATGCGCTTCTCTACTAGGAGCTGCTCCTGCACCTCTCTGAACTGTTAAGAAGGAGATCAATATGCATGTGTATTAGTTGTGTGACTAGATATCGATAATGGTGTAAAAATTGTGAATAGTGTTCTGACAAACGTACCCAGTCCTGTCTTTGAGATCTGCTCCTTTCGGACGCCATCATGCGAATGTTCTCGCAAACGTAGTATGCACACAATTATTCCCCGGCGCCTACTTCAGGGCCTTTATGAGAATGGAATTTGATCAGATAATAATTAATCAAGCATGATAATTAAAGAGATGGCAGCTAGCTAGCTAGTACTACTTAATTACTTACCTTGGGTCGATACCATTTCAGCTTTCGTTTCCATTGGCCTGGAGTGACGCTGATGAACTTTGCCCAAGCCCTGCCCACTGACAAAGAAAATGAATAAAGGGGTTATTAAATAGTTCATATCAGGAAATGACGAACTAAATAGGACGAGATATAGTTAATAATGATTGAAATTACCTGTTGACTATCCCAAACAAGATGGTGTAGTCACTTTCTTTTTTAAGTAGTGAGTCCAGTATTTCAACTGTTCCTTCATCAACTTTAATGATTAACAAGATCCAGTGAAATCTGCATGCACACACGTTTGCATGTCTTAATTAAGCGGGCATATGTAAGCAAAAACATGTAGCTAGCTGGTAGGCAAAAACAGAATTTGTAGTACAAGACAGTGTGACTCACTCAAAGTTGTAAGGAAGTAGTATATCTTCATTGGTATTGAGGCGCTTGAAGAACTCTAGCATGCTTTCCTCTACACTTTTTTTTCATAATATGTGTCTAATTTTCATGTGTATTCATTAATGGTATTTGGGTCAATGAACCCAATGCCATAGCGTCCACCTTTTTCATTTCATACATCTTCATCCTGCATAATACCACAGAAAAAAATATAGTGAGGATAATTATAGGTAATGATTGATCAAAATGATCACTACAGCTAGCTTGAGACTTAAATTACAGAAAGAAATCACTTACAGACAATAGCAACTAACGATAGATTTGTCGAGTACGTCTTGATTGTATAACTGAAATAGTTCTGAATACTCAACAGACACAACTTTCTCATGGTAGTAATGATCCTTCTTGACATTCACCATGAGGGACTCTCAATTGGAAATCCTGATAATGTCCATGTACCATGATGCAATTCATACATTCTCGTTGCAGCTTCTTGATCTCGTCTGGCTCGACCAAAGGTTGGCCCCGGACATATTTCCGTTTTATTTCCTCCTCTCTAAGCAGAGGCATAGACTCGATGTCGAGGAGTTGTCCAACAGTGATCTTGAGGATTTCAGCCTGCCTTATATGCTCCTCGGTTATTACCACATCGCCCAGCTCGGAAATGTAAACGGTTTGCCCACAATAATATTGGGCGCGCCTACTCTCATGTGTTGTTGGCACAACAAGCGGGGGGATTGATTGCGTCGCCTGTTCTTCCAGTTGGGGAACGGTTTTACCGCATTTTTTGCCAGCTGGTTTGCTCGAGCTCGAGCTCGCCTCTTTCTATAGACGTGCTCGATTTAACTTCCTCAGGTGGCACTCATAGTCTGTGTCAACATGCTTAGGAGCTGGTGGTCTAGCCATACGAATGAAGTGGTCAATCTTTTCCTCAGGCACTTTCTCCCTTGGCGGCGGTGGCGGTTTCGGTGCAAAATGGGCTTCCACCTCGGCCTTCGATATGTTTGCGTTTTCCTCCTTGGACTTGTCATAAGGCCTCTACGGAAGAGGCGCGAGGCTGCTTGGACCATATTGAAATTGCTTGCCTCCGCCTGTACCTCCCGTCCTACTTTGACTTGTACCGCTATGCACCATAGGTGTGGCGGCTCTCTTCCGTGATTGCTGAGGCGGCGGAGACGGCTGACGTGGCTGAGTTGGAGGAGGAGGAGTGGCCTGAAGCTGTGCCGGACTTGGAGGAGGAGTGGCCTGAAGATGTGCCGGACTTGGAGGAGGAGTGGTCTGACACTGTGTCAGACTTGGAGGAGGAGTGGCCTGACGCTTTGCCGTTGGAGGAGGAGGAGTGGCCTGATGCATTGGTGGACTTGGAGGAGTGGGAGTGTGCTGACTCGGTGGCGGACTTCGACGAGGAGTCGGCTGACGCGGTGTCGGTGGCCTTCTAAAGATGATGCAATCCTTTCTCCATAGGATGATACGATGTTTGGCCTCTCCTAGTGTGTGCTCCTCGTCACCTCCAGGAATGTCAAGCTCTAGCCCCAAATATTGGTCCACCACCTCATCAACCAAGACACGAGCATAGCCCGCTGGAATCGGGTTGCAATGGAAGGTTTCCTCGGGGGGATTTGTAAAAGCAATGGCGTCCGCCACCTTCATGGATATGTTATTCATTTTGAAGTGTAGCTCGCAGTTAGTGTTCTCCATGATGTCATCCACGGGGTATCTATCCAGCATTGCGTCGCCCAGGGCGGAACCCATGCTGCTTCTCGGCATGGATGGGATGGTGCTATCCAATGCTGGATCATCCGCTAGCTGCTGCAGCTGTTGAGACCCCCTTTGCTGGCTAAGTGAGTCGATCTGCTCCTGCTGCCGCTGGAATTTGACTGCGAAGTCCGCGTGCGCTGATTCTAGGCCTTGAAGGCATTCATAGTCCAGCTTCCTCTACACCTCCTCCATCTTCCTCTTCTTCTCCTCCGCAATCATCTTTCTCGCACGGGTTTTGTAGTCGGCGTTCCAGTCCGAAAACCCCTCATACCACGGAATAGCGCCCTTGCTTCGTGTTCGTCCCGAGTGTTCAGGATTTCCCAGGGCACACGTAAGCTCGTCGTTCTCTCTGTTGGGCTGGAACACCACCGATCGAGCCTCTTCTATTGCAACAAGTAGCTTATCTTCGGCTCCGCCCAGACATGCCTTCTTCGAAACTTTGCCTGTCTTCGGGTCCAACTCCCCCCATGCGCATAGAACCAAGTCCTGCACCTGGGGGGCCAGCTCAATGTTTCTGGAGTGACACCTGCATCCTCCATCTCTTTCTCAGACTTATCCCACATAGGCATTGCCACCGCGTAGCCACCTGGCCCCATCTTATGGAACTTATCCTTTTTTCGGCATTTGCCTTGTTTATTCTCGACCATTCCTTAGATAATTCTGAATCCTTGAATTTCACGAAATCGTCCCAATGAGCACTGACGGTGTCCTGGACTAGGGGGTACTCACCACGTCGTCTCCCGATCTATTAGATTGGGCCGAGGACCCCCGTGGCCGTATACTCATGGGCCAGTTCGGAAGGCTACCGTATGCAAGGAAGATTCCACAAGACTTGGCGATCAAGACAAGGACTTCTCCCCACCGGCGTATTCGGCTAGGACTCTTGTTATCCTAGGCCTCCGGTGCATTATATAAACTGAGGCCAGGCTAGTCGATAGATATACAATATATACAACAATCATAACATAGGCTAGCTTTTAGAGTTTAGCCTCCTTGATCTCATGGTAGATCTACTCTTGTACTACCCATATCATCAATATTAATCAAGCAGGAGTAGGGTATTACCTCCATCGAGAGGGGCCGAACCTGGGTAAAAAACATCGTGTCCCTTGTCTCCTGTTACCATCCGGCCTTGACGCACAGTTCGGGACCCACTACCCGAGATCCGCCGGTTTTGACACCGACATTGGTGCTTTCATTGAGAGTTCCGCTGTGTGATCGACAAAAGGATCGATGGCTCGCCTGCAGATCAACTGCGACTTCGGCATCTTCGTCACCAGCTCGACTGGTCACCTTGGTTCGACCAAGAATTGCGCCCCGTGTTCGGATCACCATGTCCGGACGAGGGCCTTCATCAAACATCAACTCTTATCTCTATCAAGATCACGGAGGAATCATCTATGGAGCTCGGGGGCTCAACGCCAACATTGCCCTCAAGCGACCGTGCTGTTTTTCTGGACAGCGAACTCGTATCTACCACCACCACCTCCACGAGTATCTCTCTGACGATCGCTTTGGTGGAATTGTGCGGAATTGAGTCTACAACAACCGTGGAAAATTTCGTCGAGTTCCGATGGAGGAATCTCTGGCAATCCACGATATACCGGAGCCCTGTCAAATCTGGGGAATTTAGATGAGTTTAGGGCGTGGTGTCCAGCTTCTAGCTCGGACGTCCTTTGGAAGATCCAACCGTTGATTGGCTGCGGAATTCCTATATCTACCACCTCTCAAAATTTCGGCTCGATCCGACCGTCCAAACTCCGGGAACCTTCCAATTAGTGCATCACTTTTCGGATCTGTGTTCTGCGCGAAAACGAATCCGACCCGAGTTCATCTTTTTTATGAATAGGATTTCAGACATCCCTTTTGAAGGAAGTTTTGTATGGGGTATTGTGTTTTGTTCCCGAACACATCCCACTAACTGTAAGATCTTTTGAACATGATCTTCAACATCATGCTGGTGTCAAACCAGTCCGGCAATATTACTCCACGGCTGCCGACCTACGCTAGACACGGCGTCACTTTGTTGAGCCGAGCTCAACTTCTTTGGATCATCATCTCGGCAAGCCGAACAAGAGCCCGGCATCGCGAAGGATAAATCATCACCAACATCGCCGCCCCACGGATTACACGGAGCGGGCATACCGGCATCGCCGCACGGTCGCTTCATCAAGCCGGCATCGACCACGTCACGACCTGCATCGACAGGGCCGCACTATTGCTTCTTCTAGCTGGTGTCCATCACGCCGACCTACTTCGACTCATCGGCTGACATCGAGGCTTCAACATCTCGGCTGGACCGGGGGCTTCGCCATCTCTTCATCAACCTACTCTGGACACTTCGGCGTCACTAGCTGACCAGCTCCGTCACGTTAGCTGGGCCGAGAGCTTTGCCTCGGCGAGTCAACCTTTACCAGCATTGCCATGCCGTCGTTTTATCGCCCATCAGGCAATGGGTGTGCGGAGCGGGTCCCAATTTTAGGAATCACTTTCCTTCGGATTGCTACAACAAATAAACCAGGTGCTATTAATCCCAGTATTTTTTGCTTGTTTGGGTTCATTTTTCCCAAGGAATTATTACTCTGGTTTGTCCGTCATATGTACACAGGTCTATCAAATGGTGGCTGCATTAACGATAGTCGCATGGTGGTTCGGTCAGTTTCCATACATAGTCCGGCGAACGCCGCACTCGGAGCTCCGACCGACCTGTGAATTCAGGCTTTGCCACGCCTTTACCGCATTACGCCGACGCCCTGCATCGACTTGACTTCGGCGCCAGGCCATATTCCTTTTATTACTCACTTTGCATAAATTATTTATTATGTAACGATTTTTTTAATTATCATTATTACTATTATCTCTGGTTTGCACTATTTTTTGTGCACAGGAAAATGATCCGGGGACTTCGGCGTCACTCTGCCGGTCCGCATTGATCGTGCTATGTCACCACTTCGGCGTGTCAAGCTCTCCGCTCCGCCACCTCGGGACCGGCTTGAGGGATGGAACCTTGCCCCGCATCAAGCTCGGACCGCGTCATCAATACCGAACACATTAACCATCTAAGTCGCTTTCATGCTCAAAGCTTTAATTTCTAACTTGCGTTTGGTTCGACCAAGCATTATACTTTTTTGGAAAAAAGTTGCTTCTAAAAAATTTCCTTGTTCAAACTTTGTTTGTGACGCATAAATTCAAATACCCCGTTTACTTGGGGGCTTCCTTTAGGAAGCTTTTCCTGTTGCATATGATTATACTTGTACGGCTTCGTTCCTTGTTCGTCTATTACGCCACAATATGCACCACATTGACTTAAGAGATTTGCAAGCTGGGTTGCCTCGCTCCTGTGTTTACCCCTACGTTCCCGATTGTTCGGCTAGGGAGTAAAGGGAGCACCTCTGCGATTGTCACGATCGGGTCACCCAAGCCAGACCTTAGACTGGGTGAAGCCGAAAGCCAGCGCTCTTATAGTTATTCAATGATGGTCGGCACACAACGGAACTCATGAGTACAAAAAATCTATTACACAAGTCTCATAATAACAATGAGCACCGAAGAAAGGTATCGGTGGAGGTACTATTTTCTTCGAAGATGCTTCTTACTCTTCGCAGTAATATAGCATAAGTTCCCTGAGCGCGCTTTGTCTGTTATAGCCTTATGCCCTGATTGCCCGGTTATTGGAAACACCGTCGATATTCTCGACGGATGGAGTACATAACACTTTTCGGTCCTTAACCAAAGAGGGAGAAGCCGACGGTCGGTTAAGACGCGTTTAAAGTTCGGTTGAACATAGATATGATATAAGTACTTCGGTACATGCAATCATTCTTCTACCCAAGTCACTTGGGGGCTCTTAAGTTTATTTGAGCCGTTTTATAATAAGTGTTCTTCTTCTCACTTGTTGCAAAGTTCTATTATTATTATTTATCACTCCTTTTTTCGACGCGAGTGTGCGGTCACTAGCCGGGGAGCCTAATTTCTCTCTCAAAGCCGCTAGATTTTAGTTTGCTAAACTGGCCTAATGAGAAGTACTCCGCCCTCGGGATAGGAGGTTGAAGCCGTAGGCTGACCCGCTCGAAGTCTTGAGATAGGATGTGTCATGTTAAAGGACGACAGAAGCACTTCTTTTTTCTAAGACCTATTTTCGGATTGGCACCAAACACTTGATCTTGTTCGGACGTCATGTTTTTACTGACGTTTCTTGGGTTTCCAAGCTTTTTGGCACTTTTAAACTATTTGTGCTTTTCCAGCATTAGTCTCGCAGTGCAACGCCGAACACCTTTAGGGATTCGGCAAAAACATTCTCGGATATTGCTATATATGCATCGGTTTCGAATTGTGTCTTCGGTCAATAGTTGGGTTGCCCGGCTCCTGCACTTGCTTCCTACGTTCCATTTTGTTCGGCTAGGCGTGCAAAGGGAGAACCACTGCGATTGTGCTTCCAGCTCACATGGTTAAGCACCTTAGTGGAGAAAGTCGAAAACTGACTGTCACAATAAGTGTAAACTGGTCAGCGATCCGATGACTATGACGGGCCATTCATAACATTGGCCGAAGTGTTTACAGCTTGACCTCGACTGTCGGCGAACACTACGGGGGGCTATTAACTGGCCTCCCAAACTAAATCCTCGATATTTTGCTCTTACATTCGAGCTGAGGTTTCATGATCATGCTTAGCATGACAACCCAAAGAAAGGAACCGATAGCGGGACTATTTTCTTTGGAATACATTTCTTCTGTTAAACAGTAATATAACATATCTCTCTGTGTACCTTTGTTTATAAAACCGTGTGGCCAGATTGTCTTGTTTGTCGTAAATCTTTGCCCTCATAAAGGCTTTATAAAGTAGGACAACACTCCTCGGCTACTGGCCAAGGAGGTGGAAGCCGATGGTCGGTCAACAAAGTTTTGTACAATGCGGATCCGAGCATTAATGATGTAAAGTACTTGGATACATAGAGTCATTACACATAATTTGTGATTTTACTATGGATATTGATCCTTAAATCGGCCACCCGTGCCCGCATTAAGGCTCGGGGGCTACTGGGCTTCGGGCTTATTATTTACAAATATTAAAGGGGCACATCGATCCCCTGATCTGGTGTTGCCACCCGTCCAGTGTCTCGGGGGCTATTGCATTGCTTGTCCAATGCAGAAAATTTTATGTGCAATATAGTTTCCAAGGAGATTTTGATCCTCAGGTTGGTCGGCCGCACCCAACCTGAGTCTTGAGGACTGAGCACGCCGCTTTTGTGTCCCGAAGTATTCTCCCGAGCTAGGACTTGATCCTTAGGCCGATTTTGCAAATCAACCTGAGTCTCAACGGCTACTGGGATCAGCGGTCTTATGTCATCCTTCATGTGCATCTCGGGTTTTAGACCGATACACACCTTGAGGGCTACTGGCTATATATCTCGGCAGAGAATAAATTGCACCAATAAAAAATGTTGACAAAAAATCGGCCCATAGTCGAGGTGGTGCACCACCTCGGAAGCAGTCCGGCATAAAGCTCGGGCGCTAGTGGCTGGCGCCATAGAGGGCATTTCCAGCATTAAGCTCGGCTAAACTCCTTCAACTTTTTTGAACCAAGGTGATATGACGCCTCGGATATAGTCCGGCATTGGAGCCTCGACACAGTTCAGCGTTGGAGCTCGGATATATTTCAGTGTTGGAGCTCGGATATACAGTCCGGCGTTGGAGCTCGGATACATAGTCCGGCGTTGGAGCTCGGATACATTCCGGCGCTAGAGCTGGGAAGCGGTCCGGCGTTGGTGCTCGGCTGCAAAAGATACCTCGAATGCAGTCCGGCATTGGAGCTCAGACGCAAGAGGACCCTGCCTCCCGGGAACAACTTCAAAACCGAGGTGTGGCATAAAAATAAACAAGGCATTGATAAAGGCCGGAAACTTAAAGGGGCTCCTCGGATACCCGACGTGTAAACTCGTCGAATGCATTTCGGTGATCCTCAAGATCGAAGATAAAGAAGATTTGTTGAACCAGTTTTCAAGACCGGCAACCGAAGATGAAGAACAGTTCGGAAGAATCGAGGAGCGTCCCTAACTTGAAGACCGGTTCAGGGGACTACTAACGGTGTCCTGGACTAGGGGGTACTCACCACATCGTCTCCCGATCTATTAGATTGGGCTGAGGACCCCCGTGGCCGTATACTCATGGGCCAGTTCGGACGGCTACCGCATGCAAGGAAGATTCCACAAGACTTGGCGATCAAGACAAGGACTTCTCCCCACCGGCGTATTCGGCTAGGAGTCTTGTTATCCTAGGCCTCCGGTGCATTATATAAACCGAGGCCAGGCTAGTCGATAGATATACAATATATACAACAATCATACCATAGGCTAGCTTCTAGGGTTTAGCCTGCTTGATCTCGTGGTAGATCTACTCTTGTACTACCCATATCATCAATATTAATCAAGCAGGAGTAGGGTATTACCTCCATCGAGAGGGCCCGAACCTAGGTAAAAAAATCGTGTCCCTTGTCTCCTGTTACCATCCGTCCTTGACGCACAGTTCGGGACCCCCTACCCGGGATCCGCCGGTTTTGACACCGACAAGCACTTTTCTTCCCTAGTGTTCCCTCGAATACTGGAGTCTTCCTTCCTCCCTTGACGTACTTGTCCCATAGACGATTCTTGTGGTTGTTGAATGCAATCGCCATCTTCCTAAGAGCAGTGTCCTTGACTTTCTCCACATCTGCATCTGTGACATGATCTGGTAGGGTGAAATGTTCCATGAGAGTTTCCCAAAGCAGAACTTTTTGTCTGTCATCAACAAAAGTAAGATCTGGACATGGCTTTGCTGGCTCTCTCCATTCTTGAAGGGAGATTGGGAGTTGGTCCTTCACAAGAACTCCGCACTGACGAATGAACTTGTCCGCAATCTTCTTAGGCGCTAATGGTTCGCCATTAGGTTTGATGGCCTCGATATTGTACTTTACGCCCTCCTTCAACTTTTTGTTCGGGCCTCGTTTCCTGCTGCCTGAAGATTTGCTCGGTCTAGATGGCTGAAAGAAGAAAGATTGATTCGTTAATATATCTTCAAGTCATTTAAAACATGTGATGATCACCAGATGCCTGCTTATATAAATATACCTCGCCGGTCTTTGTTGTTTCAGGATCAACATTTTCTTCGTCATCAATATCATAATCATAGTTCATGACTTCATCAATTCGGTCGTCACGATCGAATATCATATCACCCTCCCCGGTGTTGTTTAGATATCCGGAGCCGTCATAATCTTCTTCATTCTGATCATCATCTGGCCTGCGAGGATGGCGTATGATATCGAACAGGGTCTCTTCTCCCTCTCTACCGGTATTGTCCGCCATAGATTTTATTTAACTAATCCAAAAGAAATATAAAACAATTTAGTATTCAAATTACAATGCATGGATGCAATCAATTAATAAGGAAAAACTGAATCAATCATAGCACATAATAAGCATCATCGAATATAATCTCGAATACATTGTCTCGAATAATAGATATAATCTCGAATACATCGTCTCGAATAATATATATCGAATACATCACTAGCTAGCTAGCTAGCTAATAAAGATCGAATACTAAAGAGTAATCTAGGCCACTCGCGGTTCCTGAGGCGCGGGCGATGGACGTGCTCGTCCTCCTCCCTGACACGGCGACGTACCACCTCTGGCGGGGCCGGCTCCCTCCGCACTGAAAGTGGCCCATGCGAACGCCACCAAAGGAGATCAGGGTCGACGACAAGACCTGGGGCCGGGTTCCTCACCAAGCGTCGCACCCCTGAAGGTAGCACCTCCCAGTGCCAGCCCGACGGAGCTCAGTCCCAGACATGGGTCCTCTGAAGCAGGACATCGTCGCGAACGGGTCGATGGTGAGGATGCGGGCCGAGCATCGTCGACAACAAATACTATATGCCGCAAAAGTAAAGTAACATTTTTTAAATGATGGATTGTGATTTCATATATGCAAATTCTAAATTTTATAACTAAAAATATAAGAAACTAAAAAAACATCGATCATCGTCTAACAATTTGAAATTAATCTAATTCATCTAGCTAAAACTAACATTTCCAAAATTTCTAACATTTCTATAACATTTGTATAAAAAAGAGAAAAAACCCTTGACATTATATAGATTATAACTAACATTTCTATATACTATTTGACATTAATCTAATCTAATTAATTAATTCATCTAAAACTTTGTATGAAAAACAGAAAAACAGAAAAAAACTAAAAATAGAAAAATTGTGTGTGTGCGCGTGTAGTGTGTGTGTGTGCGTGTGTAGTGTGTGTGTGTGTGTGCGCGCACGTGTGTGTGCAGTAGCTACGGCCGGCGCCGGCGGCATGGTGGCTTTGATTGATTGGAGGGAGGAGAGGGGTCGGGGGAGAGGCTCACAACACGCGTGGGCGAGGTCGAGGCGAGGGGACGGTGACGGGCCGGTGCGGTGGGGACGGGCCGGCGACGGGGGCGGCGCGGAGTCGACGGGGACGACGCGACGAGGACGGGGGCGTCGCGGAGTCGATGGGGACGGCGCGACAGGGGCGGCGACGGCGCGGGACGAGGCGGCGGAAGAGAGAAGTGGGAGATGAGAAACTGAAATTTTTCGAAGTGTTTGTTATATAGGGGACACCTTTAGTATCGGTTGGTGCCACCACCCGGTACTAAAGGCCTGTTTTGGCCAGGCCAAGCGGCGGGAAGAGCACACCTTTAGTACCGGGTGGTGGCTGGAACCGGTACTAAAGACAGCACCCCACTTATATTGGTTGTACAACCAGTGACACAAAACGTAGGACCGACTCCAGCAGACTGTACCCATACTTAACTGGCCACACCACTAGCCCCACCACACAGGACCTGCACTCTAGCAAAAGGTATAACTATTTCATTTGCCATAGCACCAGCTGTACCACAGAAAATCCCACTCCAGCAAAAAGTACAGCAAGTCCACCGGCCGAAGACCTATCCCAACTGCAGAGACGGCCAATTCATGCAGATTGGAACCCCATTCCATTTATTTCCAATTTAAAAGAAAATGCTTTCAATGTTGTTAGGGACTACGTGCATATATTCCCATCATGGGAAGATTATTGTGAAGACAAACACCATTTTCACATCTTCCTGTCCAACTTACGTGTAAGTGCTATTGTTCATGGTTATTATTTTCCTCTTTTCTGCTGATTGAACACATCAATGATTCACATTACATTGTTGTAACTAGGCGAGGGTCAATCTGGATAGTCATGACGAGCAAAGCTTGCTTGTGCTTTTCAAGGAAGCATTGCAGCAGTATCGGTGTTACCTGAGGAAATCACACTTTGATGGCAAGTCTATAAACGAATTTCCGGTGAAGTCTCCTGTGCTAAATTTAGAAGACATTGAATGGAAAAACCTTGTTATGCACTGGTCTCGTTCCCAGGATGAGGTACTGTCTATGAAATCACATGACAATTTGAACGTCTACTTTTCCACATGTGCCTTATGGATCTTTTTTGCAGGAAATCTACTCGAAGAAGAATTCTGGTTTGACAAGAACGACAGGATATCGCAAATATGCTGCCCGCTGCTTTGCTCTTGTTCGTACCTGTTGTCCTGTATCACTGTACTTATATACATACCTGGTTCATTATGTGACAGCAGTATGCATGATAGCTTGCTTATCAATTGTTCGCTCCAAATTATCTGATCTGTATGAATGGTTACATTAGTACATTAGTGTAGAATATATCCAATGCCAATGTTTTTTTAGCTCTGCATTGTTCTTGTAAGTACATGCTATCCTTTATCAGTGTACTTATAATGACAGGTAGTTGTTCATGTACCATCACTCTGCAACTTATTTTCCTTTGCCCTCCATTTTCTACACATCAGATCAATATTTACACTTACCATAAGGTTGGTACTGGAGAAGTTTAGCTGTGCATTGCTCTTGGCTGTACCTTTTGCCTATATCGCTTCACTTACATTTATAGCTACTTGGTTATGTAGCATCACTCTTCATCTTATCTTAAATATTCTCCATTTTTTTCTATATTATCACATCTATATTTACTCTTAACAAAATGTAGAATAAAGGCAATGCTTTTGAAGAAGATTCTGTGGTAAACTTCTTGAATTGCCCCCCCATCAGCGTGGAGAAGGCCTCTATAGAGCCTGTCTTCACCAATAATGTAAGTTTGTCCATCTCAAGCCATCAAACTTTGTTGTATATATTTGGTTAGGCATGACTGCAACATCTGTTTATTTTTGGTGTTTGCATCAAATTGCTTGTTTAAAGTTTATTATGTAGTTCATAAACAAAAGTTTGTCCTTTCTCAATTTAAGTTTTCAGTTGTACAACCAAGTTCCTTCTTCATACCATGTAAATTAAACTATACAGAGCAAGTGATCTTCTTTTGCACTGCATGTATGCTTCTGTTCTTCATCCGTAATCCAGTGGTGTGGTGAACCTACCCACTACAGCACAATGTCATATTCTGCAATATCTTAACTATGAACAATGTCATATCATTCTACTATTATTTAAACCGTCTCTTTATTTTCCAATCTGAAATGGTATAAATTGATAGCACACTAACCATTGATACTTATGAGTTCTTGATCTGTAATCCAGTGGTGTTGTGAAGCTGCCAACTCCTTCACAATGTCATTTCCTGCCATGTCTTGACCTGAACAATACCATATTGTGTTAATGCAATTTTAAACTGTGTCACTTTATTCGTCAGTAAGAAATGTGATGAATTGTCAGCACTAATACTTTTATGTGCAAAACCTGTCATCTGTCTGCTTGTTTATCTTTCAGAGTGAGGAAGATATAAGTGTTGAACAAGCGCAGTCTCATCATCTTGCTCAGCTGCTTGCGCTGTAGCTCCCCAGGAGGGCTAACCTTTCTTGAACTCTATTGAAGTGCTGTCGGTTTTGTATATTATTTTGTCGGCGTGTTTATTTGCACTGGTGGCGATCTTTGATGCCCAGTGTATGTAATCTGCTGTCTTCTTGTGCTTTATTATCATAGTGGCGAACTTTGATGCCCAGTGGATGTAATATGCTGTAATTTCTTTATTGTATAGTCTAGGTTTTTTCTTATTCACGATGCTGCAGTTATTTTACTGTATATATATCCTGTCTTCGCAGTATATAGGCCAAACCATAAAATTATGGTACATAATCGGGCCGTCATGCAATCATGATGTAGGTTGGGCCTGAAACGTGCCGAACAGCTCATGGGCCGGCAACAGCCCAAAATGAACCCCGGCCCATGATTGTGCGAATCAAATCACGGGCTTTTAACAGGCCAAAATTGTCTCGGTCCTTGTTTGGCCCAATCAGATATCGGCTGCGAGCAGGCCGGATGCAAACCGGGCCGTAGTTAGGCCCAACTATATGACAGGCTTTTAACAGGCTGAAATTAATATAGGGCCGAAATGTTAAACGGGCCCTTAACAGGCCAAAACTAATATCAGGCCGAATTACTAAGTGGGCCTTTAGCAAGTGGGCCCAAAAGCATAGTGTCTAGTTGACGGCCGAATCTGATATGGGCCATAATTGAGCCCAAAGCCTCTTAAAGGGCCGGACCTGATCTGGGCCGTAATTTGGCCCAGAACGTGGTAGGCTTTTCATGGGACGGATCTCATATGGGCTACTATTAGGCCCGGAGTGTGGCAGGCCATTAATGGACCGGATCAAATATGGGCCGGCATTTGGCCCAAAACATGGCAGCCAGTTAATGGGCCGACCTACTAGGGTCCTCAAAATCTTGTGGGCCTACACCTGGGCCGGCCCATTAATGTCCGCGAAATCTCGTGGCCTTCAGTTGGGCCGGCCCATTATGATCCGCAAGAATCTTGTGGGCCTTAACCTGGGCCGGCCCATTATGGCACACAAAAATCTTGTGGGCCTTTACCTGGGCCGGCCCATTATGGCACGCAAAATCTTGTGGGCCTTTAGCTGGGCCAGCCCATTATGGTCCGCAAAATCTCATGGGCCTTTAGCTGGGCCAGCCCATTATGGTCCGCAAAATCTTGTGGGCCTTCAGTTGGGCCGGCCCATTTAAACTTGATGGGCCGGTCCACGTGTCAACATATCATAGGCGCGTCTCGCCCATTGGATGAGTGACACCTGTGCCAACGCGGACCTGACACGTGTCTCCTCCAACCAATGATGATTTTACACGTGGAAAATCCCCATTGGTCGGGGCTGTTAACGGGTTATCGGATCCAAAATCCGACCCGATAGCTTAATGGCGTTCCGTTACGGTGGATGGCATGTGTCGGTCACCCTTGACGAAAGCACTTCTGTGACGCGCGATTTATCGTCATGGAAGTGGACACTTCCATGATGATAATTTTGGTAATGTCATGGAACACTTCTACGACAGCACAGGTATGACTATCTTGATTCTGTCATAAAATCATCATGGATGTACATGCATGACAGAAAACGCGACCTACTGTGACAAACACGTATCATCACGGAAGTCTATTTTTTTGTAGTGCCCTCTTCCTTTTGGATGTCTGAAACACAAGAACAGTATTTGAATGGAAAAACATGGTATGACGACAAATGGAATAGTTGTTGATAATGAATGGGCATGGCATCTTCACATATATCATGAGAAAACTAAGCAGATGGCGGTGCAACGAAGCAAAAGAAATGCAAGACACCTTATGCAAGATATGTGCAACCAATAAAACCTTGCGAAATTAGAACATGCACCTTATTGGGTGAACAGGATAGACCATCTACCTTTGACTCCTTGAGCTTCGAATAGTCGTTAGGATCATATTCTGAATACGAATCTATAGGTCGGGAGCATGTGGGTTTCCTTGCCTCCATAATGGACCTCAATCCCTTGATGCCAAGTTTGTTACCCAATGAACTGTTCCGCAATATTCTTCTGATGTGCGCATTCTTATATTCACTGTGATTACGTACAATATCTGTAAAGCATGAAAACACAAATAGCAGTGAGATTACCTTTGTAATGTAGAGGATATTGTAATATAATAGAGGCTCCCTGTAAACCCTTGTGTGCTATCACTGGATTCTGATGAGAGAGCCCATGTGTGCTGTAATATGGTGAGTAGATTAATATAATCTGGCACAACTACACAAAAAATAAGCTCCCTGTTGGGGGCCCCAGATGTAAGGATAGTTGGCAGACGATAGGTTCATAATATACCGTATAGAAAGTTTATTGCCAGACCATGATAACGAGAGCGTAGAGCCAGTAGGCATATCATAGTGTAGATAATAGGGGTACACCATAACCACCATAAATAAATTGGGAAAGCGGAACTGGCTAGAAAACATAGGGTTTTGCAGCTACTAATATGCAGCCTGTCGATCACCTACAGGCCAGCTCCATTCATCTGAAGGCGCATAGCTGTTACTATCAGTTTAGTCTATCAAATACCACGCGGCTCCTACCATTTTCGGGGTATTATGGCAGACCAACTCGAAGTGTGAAATCATTTAGCAGAAACGGCCCAGTAGAGGTGTCGACTGTAGATGTCCCTGCTCCCCTTCCTGGCAAGGAACATACTATGCTTACTAAGGAAGAACAAAAGAGGAAGCATATTCTACATGTCTGCATGCAAGCCGCGTGACTTTTGTCATTTGGGCCAGTCGACCATTTCAGACGGTTGGATGAAGATCCTACATCTCCTAACCCTTCTTCTTCCTTGTCTCTGATTCTTCCCATACAGAACACCGCACGGGCCGCCGTCCGAACCATCGGCCCCGACCCCCCGCCCTCCCCTAAACCGCCCCCACCGCTTGTGTTCCTCCGCCACCCTCACCCCCATCCCCGCCCCCACCCGCGTCGAGTTTTCTTCGTTTGGCATGGCCCCACCACCGCCCCCACAACCACCGTCCCCACACGAGCCCCTTCATTCGCACCGGCGAACTCCGGTGAGCTCTGAAAAATCGACTAACCCAATTATGAAATTTATTCTACTGTCATTTAACTAGTGTGGAATATATAATGGACGATGGCAATGAGGTATCAGCTCCGGCATGGTGGAGGAGGACGGCGGTGGATGGGGTGGCGGACGAAGGAGGCTGGGGTGGAGAGGTTGTTTTGGCGCCCACGGAGTATGAATGGGGAAATGGAGGGAGAGAGGAAGGGGGAACCATGTCTTCAGGGTGCGCTTATCCCAAATGCGAGAAAAATTTACAAACTTAGCCCCCGTTTAAAATTTCCTACATCACAACAATATTAGTCGGTTGGGGATAGGACCGTAATCTCGCATACACCGAATATTTGCCGACGAGAGTTTCTTTTTGGCGCCCCCGTGTATGAATCGGGGAGTCGATTTCGGCCGAGGAGACACTGTGTTTTGGCGCCCACCGTGTATGAATCCCGGTGAGAGGCGGTTATGTCACATTTGAGTGAAATTACAAACCTACCCCTATCGAAACCTATAGAAATCGAGATGATAGGCTTTGCGTGTTAGGGATAGGCAGTAATTTCCATCTCGCGGATTTTGGTTTCAGGCGGTTACTGCAACTTTCCCCGCTTCATTCATATTTTTGCAGACCAAGAGTGCGCGTTACCGTGCCAACTCAATTTGAATCCAGTTTGTATTCTATTTTTGTAAGGCCAGGATCCATTTGTGATTCAAATAAAATTCTATATACATCATTTTTTTATATATACTTTCAAAAGCACAACACCCTTTATACATAAATATGGTTTACAAATGGCATGATCTCAGATTCATAAGGCAGTATTCATCTTAATTTGGATTTCCAAATATTTGAAAGCACTTTATGTTGAAATACAATGTATGCATTCCTCGCTAACTGTCTCCAATTAATGTGTGTTTCATGCGTTTTTTACTTCTCAAACATGTATAATGTGTTTCACACACGCAACATATAGTGTAATCCCGTTTAGACATTAATTGCATATAAATCATGCATTGTCTCTAATTAAAGAATCTATGGATCACTAATATTGATAAACTATATAACATTACACGTGTCCCCAAATTCAAATGAATATGCATGTTTGATACGCCAATCTGCGTCATGATATTATCGATGTCGTGATCTCCAGTTTAAATATTTGAATCCCCTTCAATCTAGATATTCGTCTCATATAGCTATCACTCATGCTTATATAGGAGTATCTCTCTAGACCTACACGCGTTCATCGTCTCTCGGGTATCTCTCGTGCTACCTGTATGTCGACAATGATCTTTGATCTTCGCAACACACTGATGGTACTCTCTCCCTCAACCTTCATCACTCTATCTCTCTCTAAGTATACCTCGCTCCCTGCTAGGTGGCTCTAACTACGATTCTCCATGTGAAATCTCTTTCTCTCACACAAACACAAACTTCGTCTCCTGGGGTCTCATTTCTCTCTACTATTGCCCTGTGTTCCACTCACACACCCACACTCACAAAGAGATGTCTTTCGCTCCTTACATATGAGAAGCTACGACTCTTCCTCTTAAATATCTCTTCCTCACACACAAACACAAACTCTGTCTCCCAGGGTCTCATATCTCTCCACCATTCTCTTGTATGTCGCTCACACACACTCTCTCTCCCTAGAGATATCTTGCGTTCCCTCATGTGTCTCTCTAGCTATCACTCTCATTGTGAAATATCTTTCTCTCCCGTAGACACAAAAATCCGTCTCTCAGGATCTAATTTCTCTCTGATATTTATTTGTATGTGACTCGCAAGCACACTCTCTCTATCTCTCTCACACCCACACACATAACTCAGCCTTCTGATCCACTCGACTCCTATCTCTAACACACACTAGCTAGCATCTTTATCTTTCTATTTATCTGTTTCTCCATCAACCTTCTTTCTCGCCCACGCTCTTGCTTCCTATCATGCACACTATATATGTTTCTCTCTACATGCAGTCAAGTGCCCTCATTTTATCTTTCTCTCACACACACATAACTTCACCCTCTGAACCACCTGGTGGTCATCTCCAACACTCAAACTAGCCGATGTCCCTCTAGCTAGCATCTCTATCTCTGTATCTATTTGTAGTTTCTCCGTCAACATTTCTTTCTCGCACGCACTCTTGATTACTATCACCCACACGATATATGCCTCTCCATACATGCATTTATAGGTTGATCTCTTTTGCACAATCGTTGTGTCTCGCTCCCTCTGCTCGCCATAGATGCATGCTCCAGCCCACACCACTATCTCTTAAACACAAAAACACATTCTCAATTATCGAGCCTTCTTCCCTGCACTCTCACATGCATGCATATTGTCATACCGATCTCTCCCATATCATTGATCTTATGGCTTAAGTCTTCTTTATTTTATCTCGATCATGCTCGCGCGCGCACACACACACATCCAACGTATACATGTATACCTCTCACACATGCATGTTCAAGGTCTCCTATGTCTCCATACATAGTTAATTACCCTCAACCCTAATGCCACATCGAATCCTTCTCTTCTTGTGTGCACATAACTTCCGCCTGGATGGGTAAAACACACACTCACACTTAACAATCTCCTTCTAGCTACCCCCCTCTCTCACTCTTCCCCAATATCCCCAAAACCAATAAGACCATCCCTTCGTTTAATTCCTGTCTACATGTACCATCGATATATAGTAGTCTTACTCAGTGTCTCTCGAACAAACATGTTCTCTTGATGTCGACTCCTCTCACGCGCACACGCCTTCTCTTCCCTCTCTACGGGCCTTTTCTCTCTCGCACCCTCTCGTTGGTGGCCTCTGTCATACACTATGATGAAGCCACACTGAGGGAGTCCTGGATTAGGCGGTCTTCGGATAGCCGGACTATATCCTTTGGCCGGACTGTTGGACTATGAAGATACAAGATTGAAGACTTCGTCCCGTGTCCGGATGGGACTCTCCTTGGCGTGGAAGGCAAGCTTGGCAATACGGATATGTAGATCTCCTCCCTTTTAACCGACTTTGTGTAACCCTAGCCCCCTCCGGTGTTTATATAAACTAGAGGGTTTAGTCCGTAGGACAACAGACAATCATACCATAGGCTAGCTTCTAGGGTTTTAGCCTCTATGATCTCGTGGTAGATCAACTCTTGTAATACTCATATCATCAAGATCAATCAAGCATGACGTAGGGTTTTACCTCCATCGAGAGGGCCCGAACCTGGGTAAACATCGTGTCCCCTGCCTCATGTTACCATCCACCTTAGACGCACAGTTTGGGACCCCCTACCCGAGATCCGCCGGTTTTGACACCGACATTGGTGCTTTCATTGAGAGTTCCACTGTGTCGTCATCATAAGGAGGGATGGCTCGTCTCCTTGTCAAGGACAACATCACCTCTGGGGGAGCCCTGGCTGTAGGCGAAACTCTCCGACTAGGCGGCTTCATCATGACCGCCCGCTCGGCCGCCGCGCTGATACGTCTCCAACGTATCTATAATTTTTGATTGTTCCATGCTATTATATTACCAACCTTCTATGTTTTATATGCATTTATATGCTATTTTATATGATTTTTGGGACTAACCTATTAACCCAGAGCCCAGTGCCAGTTTCTGTCTTTTCCTTGTTTTAGAGTTTCGAAGAAAAGGAAAATCAAGCGGAGTCCAATTGACCTGAAACTTCACGAAACTGATTTTTGGATGGAAAGAATCCCAGAAGTCTTGGAGTGCACGTTAGTGGAACTTCGAGGAGGCCACTAGGTAGGGGGCGCGCCCTCCACCCTCGTGGGCCCATCGTGGCTACCCTGACGTACTTCTTCCGCCTATATATCTCCATATACCCTAAAAACATCAGGGAGCACAATAGATCACGAGTTCCGCCGCCAGAAGCCTCCGTAGCCACCTAAAGCCAATCTAGACCCATTCCGGCACCCTGCCGGAGGGGGCAATACCTCTCCGGTGGCCATCTTCATCATCCCGGTGCTCTTCATGACGAGGAGGGAGTAGTTCTCCCTCGGGGATGAGGGTATGTACCAGTAGCTATGTGTTTGATCTCTCTCTCTCATGTTCTTGAGGTGTTACGATCTTGATGTATCGCGAGCTTTGCTATTATATTTGGATCCTATGATGTTTCTTCCCCCCTCTACTCTCTTGTAATGGATTGAGTTTCCCCTTTGAAGTTATCTTATCGGATTGAGTCTTTAAAGATTTGAGAACACTTGATGTATGTCTTGCCATGGATATCTGCGATGACAATGGGATATCACGTGATTCACTTGATGTATGTTTTGGTGACCAACTTGCGGGTTCCGCCCATGAACCTATGCATAGAGGTTGGCACACATTTTCGTCATGATTCTTCGGTAGAAACTTTGGGGCACTCTTTGAGGTTCTATGTGTTGGTTGAATAGATGAATCTGAGATTGTGTGATGCATATCGTATAATCATACCCACGGATACTTGAGTTGACATTAGGGTTTTGGTTGATTTGTGTCTTAAGGTGTTATTCTAGTACGAACTCTAGGGCTGTTTGTGACACTTATAGGAATAGCCCAACGGATTGATTGGAAAGATTAACTTTGAGGTGGTTTCATACCCTACCATAATCTCTTCGTTTGTTCTCCGCTATTAGTGACTTTGGAGTGACTCTTTTTTGCATGTTGAGGGATAGTTATGTGATCCAATTATGTTAGTATTGTTGAGGGAACTTGCACTAGCGAAAGTATGAACCCTAGGCCTTGTTTCAACGCATTGCAGTACCGTTTACGCTCACTTTTACCATTAGTTACCTTGTTGTTTTTATATTTTTTCAGATTACAAAAACCATTATCTACTATCCATATACCACTTGTATCACCATGTCTTCGCCGAACTAGTGCACCTATACAATTTACCATTGTATTGGGTGTGTTGGGGACACAAGAGACTCTTTGTTATTTGGTTGCAGGGTTGCTTGAGAGAGACCATCTTCATCCTACGCCTCCTACGGATTGATAAACCTTAGGTCATCCACTTGAGGGAAATTTGCTACTGTCCTACAAACCTCTGCACTTGGAGGCCCAACAACGTCCACAAGAAGAAGGTTGTGTAGTAGACATCAAGCTCTTTTCTGTCACCGTTTCCGGGGAGGTGAGTGCTTGAAGGTATATCTTTAGATCTTGCAATCGAGTCTTTTAGTTTCTTGTTTTATCACTAGTTTAGTTTATAAAAGAAAACTATAAAAAAATGGAATTGAGTTTGTCTCATACGCTTCACCTTTTTAATATCTTTTGTAAGAATAAGGATTCCGACAATTGTGCTCAAGTGCTAGAGGAAGAATGCATTAGAATGTTTGGCATTAAATCTTTGAATGATGAGCATGATTGCAATGTTGTTAGTACGAATTCTTTGAATATCCATGATATTAATGATGATTGCACTAGTTATGATGAAAATGTCTCCTATAAACATGTCAATTTTGTGGAGTGCATTGGGTTTGTAAGTACACACCAAAAAGGGAAGATAGATATTGCAAGAAGCATAAGTACTTAGAAAATAATTGTTGCAAGAAATACTAGATGATTGTGCTGAAAATTTAAATTTTCTTGGCCGTACTTGTGGACTTTGCAATGAACATGATCATTTCAGTACCCAATGCAAATTGTTTCATGATCGTATCGTGTCCAAAAATTGTGATGACTTGATTTCCCTTGCGCATCATAATGAACTTAGTTTGCTCTTGCGTTATGAAGAAATGAAACGTATAACTAAGGATATTCCAAATTTTGCCCTTGATAGAGTTCTTCATTTTGATCCAGAGGAAATTTATATGTATTGTGCGGTGAATTGTATTGAAAATCCTTATATTGCCAACTACATAAAGAAAAGAAAACAAATAGAAGATGAAGAGAATACTAATGAAAGGGAAGATACTTCCCAATATCCCCCTATTATTTCCACTGTTCAAAAAATCGTCCGAGAAGCCGAGTAATCGGCCGATTAATCGCTACTCGGACATCCACCTTGTAAATTACATGTATTCGGTAGTGTTATTCGGCCTGGGGATTACTCGACCGATTAATCGGCCTGACAACGATTAATCTGCCGCAGACCGATTAATCACGGGACTCACAGGGGCCGAACTGTAAAAAAGTAGCCTCCCTCGTCTCTCTCCTCAATCCTACCCGTGGCACGTGGGTTAGGTTGGGCAGAGCTCCCAGCCCTAGCCACCGCCTGCACTACCCACCCCGCGCCGTTGCCGTTCCTCCGCCGCGGGCCAACGGCGGCCCTCCCTCGTCTCCTCGCCGCCTCCCCCTCCTCCCCCACCTCCCGCATCTACCCCGCCCCCCGCCTCACCCGTGGTTGTCGCCTCTCCTCGCCGCCTCCACCTGTCGTTCCTCTGCCACTGGCCAACGGCGGCCCTTCCTCTCCCACCTCTCCTCGCCGCCTCCCGCCTCCCGCATCTACCCCGTCTCTCCTCCTCATCAGTGGCTATGGAAAGAAAGCAGGTGGCAGCCCTGGCGCCCTCCCTCTCTGGCCTGTACGTGCTGCCTACTCACGCCAGCGACTAGGGCAGCAGCAAGCAGGTGGCCACCCCTCCCTCTCCGGCCTCTCCTTGCTCTCTTCACGCCGGCGACCAGGTTGAAGGAGAAGGGGCAGCAACACATCATCATAGCAGCAAGCAGAGGTTGCTGCCACTTCATGTTTTGTATTTTGTATTTCTTTAACTTCATGTTTGTTGAATGATGAATTGATGATTCAAATGATTGCCGTGTAGAATTGTTACAACTGTAGTACTATGTGCAATTGTAATTTATTAATTTCATGCTGTTTGGTGGCTTAATTGTATTAAAATTGTATGTATGCAATTTATTATTAATTGCCTAATTGGTAATTGACTTTTGTTGTTTAACACTTTAACTTTAATTATTGCTAACTTGCTGCCCTACTTGATTTGTATTTTGTTTTTTGTATGTAGGAGATGGCTACGTCTAGTGCCGTTTCTGAGGTGGCAAGTTCTCAGTCGCTAAAAAGGAATTCTGATGACATGGCGTGGGAATTTACCATGTTGTGTGATCCAAATGATTTGCAAAGAGTGAAGTGCAAGCTATGTGGAAAAGAAATGTCTGGAGGGGTCAATAGGATGAGGCAACACATAGCACATATCAAAGGCTCGGTGACAGGTTGTATGGTAGCCACTCCAGAATAACAAGCTCGGTGCAAGGAGGCTTTTCATGCCGCAAAGAAGAAGAAGGTGGAAAAGGAAAAGCAAGCACAATAATTAAGGGCCTCGGTGAACATAGAAGTTGAGGATGATGAAGAGCTTAGTGCAGTTGGTAAAGGTGATCCCAAAAATGTCAGGCCTATGGATCAATTTGTGGCGCCGGTTGATCCTAGTGTGCCATTGAAAAAATTCCAACGCAACATCAATGATAGTATCGACAAGGAGAGAAGCTACTAAGTGGGGCAATATTTGGCTAGATGGATGTACAAGAAAAACATACCCTTCAATGCTATCAATGATGATGACTTCAAACAATTTTGTGAAGCCCTTGGTCGTTATGGTCCTGATTGGAGGCAACCTTCGCAACATCATATCCGAGAAAAGATGTTGTTGCAGGAGGTGGAAAGGACTAGGGATTTGTTGAAGCCACATGAGGCTGAGAGGGAGATCACCGGGTGCTATGTCATTACTGATGCTTGGACAGACAAAAAAAGGAGCATCATGAACTTGTGTGTGCATTGTAAGTTGGGGACAGTTTTTCTTGAATCAAAGGAGGCATCAGCTGATGCACACACAAGTCTCTACATCTTCAATTATGTGGATGAATGCATTGAGAAAATTGGTATCAATCTTGAACCTTTTATTTTATCTCGTTCTTTGCTTTTCAAGCTTTCATCATGTATTGATTATTGTGTTTTACCATGATGTTTGTAGGTGCTGATAATGTTGTACAAGTAGTCACGGATAATGCTTAAAACAATATGGGAGCAAAAGGGATGTTGAAAGAAAAAAGGCCGAAGATATTTTGGACCTCATGTGCAACGCACACCCTCAACTTGATGGTAGAAGCGGTTGGTAAATTAAAGCAATTTGGTTCTATAATTACCAAAGCAAAGGAGATGACTATTTTTCTTTATGCACATCATGCAACATTGGCGTTGATGAGGTCTCATACAAAAAAGAGAGACATTGTTAGGCCGGGAGTGACAAGATTTGCTTCGGCATTTCTTGCCTTGCAAAGTCTTGCTGCAAAGAAGAAACAACTAAAGGAGATGTGTTGTAGTGATGCTTGGGAACAATGCAAGCATACACGTACAAGGAAAGGAAAGTCGGCTCATGCCACGATAATTAGTAGGACATTTTGGAAGAATGTGTCTCTTTGCATCAAGGTAAGAAAATTAATAATGTTCTTTAATTGTGTCTTGTCATCTTGTGTTATATGTTATATGTTAAATACTAATGTTGTGCTTATCGTATGTTGCAATGCAAGGTTTTTGAGCCATTGGTGAAGGTGCTTCGATTGGCTGGTAGTGATGGACAGTCCATGGCCTCTATGTATGGAGAAATAATAGAGGCAAAGAAGGCAATATTGCTTGCGGTTGAAAATTCAGAGAAGGACTATAAGATCATCACAACAGCCATGGAGGGCAAGATGAATGGGAGGTTAGATACGCCATTGCACATGGCCGCATATGCACTGAATCCCTATTATAGTTATGCTACCCCAAGCATATTTGTCGATGTAGAGGTCATGAGTGGATTGATGGAAGTTATTGAGACCTTCTATCATGATGATGATGAGAAGCAAAATAAAGCACTTAACGTAGACTTGCCAAGGTTTAAAAATAAGGAGGGCATGTTTGCAAAGTTGGCTGCCTCCAAAGCTATAACGAATGCAAATTTCAATCCCGGTAAGCTCGTTCTCCTACATACTCTTTGTCTTTTTGCATTTTACATTTCTGAAATTATGGGTTGATGGATTGATGCATAATACTTTATTTTTTGTTTTCTCATGTAGGAGAGTGGTGGGCAACTTATGGACTACAAACTCCTACGTTGATGCACATGGCTTTGAGGATACTCAACTTGACCACAAGTTCTTCTGGATGTGAACGGAATTGGAGTGTTTTTGAACAAGTAACTCTTGAATCTCAACTTGTAGTTATTCAAATTTGATATTTAGTTCCTTACTTTATTTATGAACAAATGTGAATGGCTACTTGATTAGGCTTTACTTTGCAATTTTTAGGTGGATGCTAAGAGGAGAAATAAACTAGATGTAAGTCGTAGGGACAATCTAGTTTATATCCAATTCAATGGAAGAATGATGGACAAAAGAAAGAAATGTTCCTCCTCTCGTGATGTTCTCCTTGGTGAAGATGCTTCCATGGCACAAGATTGGATATGTGAAGATGCATATGTTGAGGACGAGGTTGATCCCGACACCACCATTGATGATGAAGTGGGAGCCACCGAGGCTATAGAGCCTCGTAGGAGTGCAAGAGTGAGAGAACTCCATGAAGTAGAAGAATTTGTTGCTGATGAAGATTCAGAAAATGAGATTGCTTTGGAAGAGGAGATAGAATTTGAGTCTGATAATGATGAGATGATTGAAACAAATGAGGACGAGGATGAGGACGAGGACACAACACAACCTTAATTCTTTGGTTCATGCTATTTAGTATTTACCTAGTAATTTATTTTGGTTGTGGCCTTGTGGGAGAAGGAGAACTTTGTCTACGTGTGCTGTTTGGTATTTTCCTAGTTTGAGTTCTCAACTTGTCATGCAATGCAACTATGCAAGATTTCAAGAATCCATGAACGATATTTTTTTTGTGTTTTATGGTTGAGGACCTTGTTATGTTATGCACTTATGCAAGAAGTCAAGAACTATGATTATTTGTGTTTTATGGCTGTTGTGAATTGTCACCTGTGGACCTTGCTATGTCATACTATCATACATACTTTTGGACCTTGTTATGTTATACTGTCATATCATACATACCTGATACTTGTGGGCCTTGCTATGTCATGTGATACATACTTGTGGACCTTGTTATGTTATGCAAATTCAAGAACTATGATTATTTGTTATTAAGTTACTACAAGTCTTAGAGATAGAGCACATAATGATTGTTGCCATACTTGTTGAATATATCATATTTTAGAGCATTGTTGTCACACACACGTACACTCATTCAACATTTTGCTTTTTTTAACTCACATGTCACAACTCACATATGACCTCGGATCAAAATAATCAAAACATAAAAGTTGTTCACCTTGCCGATACGAATAACTTTCATGTTGATTTTTTTTTCATATTAGGTACTTACTCATTCCAGGGCATTTAAATAAATTCTTGCGTGGCCAAAATCTGATCCCAACACTAGGATTCTGAGATTTATAAAAAAACTGACCGATTAATGCTCGACCGATTAATTCCGATTAATCGGCGGATTCACGATTAATCCCTACTCCCTAGTTGACCAAGTAGTTACCAATTACCAATTTCCTGAACATTGATTATTTCTTATGATGAATCAGGTAACGAGGAGGAGCCTCCTATTCAACCAATCTCATTAATAAGGAGCTCCAAAAATAGGATTGAACCCACACATGATGTGGTGAAGAAGAAGAAAAGAAAAAGGAAGAGAGGTAAAAAGATATATCCCGCAAATAATGCTGCTCCTATTACTATTGTGCCTCATGAAAATATAATTGTGGAAGATAATGATACTTCTTATCTTCTTGAAAATCTTTTTGGCACTTGATTGGAAGAATATGATAATTGCTATGCTATTGGTGCTATCCATGCTATTAATGACGAGAGTGATTATGCTTACGATATGAAAAGGCCCAAGCTTGGGGATGCTATGTTTGATGAAGATGATGTTTTTGAGAATATATTTGCTGCAATTAATGTTTTTCCCAAGCTTGGGGATGCTACGTTTAATGAAGATGATATTTTTAGTCTCCCAAGTTTTGATATGCAAATTTATAATGATGATAGCATGCCTCCTACTTATGATGATTATTGTGATGATACTTATGCTATAAAAAGTAGTGATTATATTTATAAAACGTGTCATGATTATGATTAACCCTTTTCTGAACATTACTCTTTTAATGTGGAAACAATGTATAATATTCGAGTTTCTTATGATACTCCCACTACCCCGAATGAGAAGAATTTTGCTTATGTGGAGAGTAGTAAAATTTCTATCCTTGTAGATCATGAAAAGAATGCTTTAGGTGCTGGTTATATTGTTGAATTCATTCATGATGCTACTAAAAATTATTATGAGGGAGGAACATACGCTTGTAGGAATTGCAATAATATCAAGTTTTCTCTCTATGTGCTTAAAGTTATGAAGTTATGCTTGTTTTACCTTCCTATGCAAGTTGATTCTTGTTCCTATAAGTTGTTTTCTCACAAAATCCCTATGCATAGGAAGTGGGTTATACTTAAGTGTTCTAGTCACATTCTTCAAGATGCTTTCTTCATGTTACAATTCTTATCCTTTATGTGAGCATCATTAAAATTATCATGCCTAGCTAGGGGCGTTAAACGATAGCGCTTGTTGGGAGGCAACCCAATTTTATTTTTGTTCCTTGCTTTTTGCTCCTGTTTAGTAATAAATAATTCATCTAGCCTCTGTTTATATGTGGTTTTATGCTTTTAATTAGTGTTTGTGCCAAGTAGAACCTTTGGGAAGACTTGGGGAAAGTCTTTTGATCATGCTGTAAAAAACAGAAACGTTAGCGCTTACGAGAATTGCTGCCATTTTTATTTGGAGAGTGATATTTAGTTAATTCTTTTTGAAGATGATTAATAGATAAATTTCTCAGGTCCATAAATTTATTTAAGAATTTTATGAGTTCCAGAAGTATACGTTTGATCCAGATTACTACAGACTGTTCTGTTTTTGACAGATTCTGTTTTTCGTGTGTTGTTTGCTTATTTTAATGAATCTATGGCTAGTAAAAGAGTTTATAAACCATAGAGAAGTTGGAATACAGTAGGTTTTACACAAATATTAATTTAGAATGAGTTCACAACAGTACCTAAGTGGTGATTTATTTTCTTATACTAACGGAGCTTACAAGTTTTCTGTTAAGTTTTGTGTTGTGAAGTTTCCAAGTTTTGGGTAAAGATTCGATGGACTATGGACTAAGGAGTGTCAAGAGCTTAAGCTTGGGGATGCCCAAGGCACCCCAAGGTAATATTCAAGGACAATTTTTTACCAAGAGCCTAAGCTTGGGGATGCCCCGGAAGGCATCCCCTCTTTCGTCTTCGTTCATTGGTAACTTTACTTGGAGCTATATTTTTATTTGCCACATGATATGTGTTTTGCTTGGAGCATCATTTTATTTCATTTTGTTTTGCTTTCTGTTTGAATAAAATACCAAGATCTGAAATTCTTAAATGTTAGAGAGTCTTCACATAGTTGCATAATTATTTGACAACTCATTGATCTTCACTTATATCTTTCGGATTAGTTTGTTGTTGCTCTAGTGCTTCACTTATATCTTTTTAGAGCACGGTGGTGGTTTTACTTTGTAGAAATAGATGAACTCTCATGCTTCACTTATATAATTTTGAGAGTCCTAAACAGCATGGTAGTTTGCTTTGGTTATGAAATTAGTCCTAAATATGATGGGCATCCAAGAGTGATATAATAAAAACTTTCATATAAAGTGCATTGAATACTATGAGAAGTTTGATACTTGATGATTGTTTTGAGATATGAGGATGGTAATATTAGAGTCATGCTAGTGAGTAGTTGTGAATTTGAGAGATACTTGTGTTAAAGTTTGTGATTCCCGTAGCATGCACGTATGGTGAACCGTTATGTGATGAAGTCGGAGCATGATTTATTTATTGATTGTCTTCCTTATGAGTGGCGGTCGGGGACGAGCGATGGTCTTTTCCTACCAATCTATCCCCATAGGAGCGCGCGTAATACTTTGTTTCGATAACTAATAAATTTTTGCAATAAGTATGTGAGTTCTTTATGACTAATGTTGAGTCCATGGATTATACGCACTCTCACCCTTCCACCATTGCTAGCCTCTCTAGTACCATGCAACTTTCGCCGGTACCTTAAACCCACCATATACCTTCCTCAAAACAGCCACCATACCTACCTATTATGGCATTTCCATAGCCATTCTGAGATATATATTGCCATGCAACTGTCCACCGTTCCGTTATTATGACACGCTTCATCATTGTCATATTGCTTTGCATGATCATGTAGTTGAAATCATATTTGTGGCAAAGCCACCGTTCATAATTCTTTCATACATGTCACTCATGCATCATTGCACATCCCGGTACACCGCCGGAGGCATTCATAGAGTCATATCTTGTTCTAAGTATCGAGTTGTAATTCTTGAGTTGTAAGTAAATAAAAGTGTGATGATCATCATTATTAGAGCATTGTCCCAGTGAGGAAAGGATGATGGAGACTATGATTCCCCCACAAGTTGGGATGAGACTCCAGACGAAAATAAATAAATAAAAGAGGCCAAAGAATCCCAAATAAAAAAATATAAAAGAGGCCATAAAAAAAGAGGAAAAGGCCAAAATAATAAAAATGAGAGAAAAAGAGAGAAGGGGCAATGCTACTATCCTTTTACCACACTTGTGCTTCAAAGTAGCACCATGATCTTCATGATAGAGAGTCTCCTATGTTTTCACTTTCGTATACTAGTGGGAATCTTTCATTATAGAACTTGGCTTGTATATTCCAATGATGGGCTTCCTCAAAATGCCCTAGGTCTTCGTGAGCAAGCGAGTTGGATGCACACCCACTTAGTTTCTTTTGTTGAGCTTTCATGCACTTATAGCTCTAGTGCATCCGTTGAATGGCAATCCCTACTCACTCACATTGATATCTATTGATGGGCATCTCCATAGCCCGTTAATATGCCTAGTTGATGTGAGACTATCTTCCCCTTTTTGTCTTCTCCACAACCACCATTCTATTCCACCTATAGTGCTATATCCATGGCTCACGCTCATATATTGCATGAAGATTGAAAAAGTTTGAGAACATCAAAAGTATGAAACAATTGCTTGGCTTGTCATCGGGGTTGTGCATGATTTATATATTTTGTGTGGTGAAGATAGAGCATAGCCAGACTATATGATTTTGTAGGGATAGCTTTCTTTGGCCATGTTATTTTGAGAAGACATGATTGCTTAGTTAGTATGCTTGAAGTATTATTGTTTTTATGTCAATATTAAACTTTTGTCTTGAATCTTATGGATCTGAATATTCTTTCCACAATAAAGAACTACATGGATAAATATGTTAGGTAGCATTCCACATTCAAAAATTCTGTTTTTATCATTTACCAACTCGAGGACGAGAAGGAATTAAGCTTGGGGATGCTGATACGTCTCCAACGTATCTATAATTTTTGATTGTTCCATGCTATTATATTATCAACCTTGGATGTTTCATATGCATTTATATGCTATTTTATATGATTTTTGGGACTAACCTATTAACCTAGAGCCCAGTGCTAGTTTTTGTTTTTTTCCTTGTTTTAGAGTTTCGAAGAAAAGGAAAAATCAAACGGAGTCCAATTGACATGAAACTTCACGGAACTCATTTTGGAAGGAAAGAAGCCCAGATGTCTTGGAGTGCACGTCAGGGGACCTTCAAGGAGGCCACGAGGTAGGGGGGCGCGCCCACCCTCCTAGGGCACGCCCTCCACCCTCATGGGCCCCTCGTGGCTCCCCTGACGTACTTCTTCCGCCTATATATATCCATATACCCTAAAAACATCAGGGAGCACAATAGATCGGGAGTTCCGCCGCCAGAAGCCTCCTTAGCCACTGAAAGCCAATCTAGACCCGTTCTGGCACCCTGCCGGAGGGGGCAATCCCTCTCCGGTGGCCATCTTCATCATCCCGGTGCTCTCCATGACGAGGAGGGAGTAGTTCTCCCTCGGGGCTGAGGGTATGTACCAGTAGCTATGTGTTTGATCTCTCTCTCTCTCTCTCTCTCGTGTTCTTGAGGTGATATGATCTTGATGTATCGCGAGCTTTGCTATTATATTTGGATCCTATGATGTTTCTTCCCCCCTCTACTCTCTTGTAATGGATTGATTTTCCCCTTTGAAGTTATTGTACCGGATTAAGTCTTTAAAGATTTTAGAACACTTGATGTGACATGATTCACTTGATGTATGTTTTGGTGACCAACTTGCGGGTTCCGCCCATGAACCTATGCATAGAGGTTGGCACACGTTTTCGTCGTGATTCTCCGGTAGAAACTTTGGGGCACTCTTTGAGGTTCTATGTGTTGGTTGAATAGATTAATCTGAGATTGTGTGATGCATATCGTATAATCGTACCCACGGATACTTGAGGTGACATTTGAGTATCTAGGTGACATTAGGGTTTTGGTTGATTTGTGTCTTAAGGTGTTATTCTAGTACGAACTCTAGGGCTGTTTGTGACACTTATAGGAATAGCCCAACGGATTGATTGGAAAGATTAACTTTGAGGTGGTTTCGTACCCTACCATAATCTCTTCGTTTGTTCTCCGCTATTAGTGACTTTGGAGTGCCTCTTTGTTGCATGTTGAGGGATAGTTATGTGATCCAATTATGTTAGTATTGTTGAGGGAACTTGCACTAGCGAAAGTATGAACCCTAGGCCTTGTTTCAACGCATTGCAATACCGTTTATGCTCACTTTTACCATTAGTTACCTTGCTATTTTTATATTTTCAGGTTACAAAAACCATTATCTACTATCCATATACCACTTGTATCAACATCTCTTCGCCGAACTAGTGCACCTATACAATTTACCATTGTATTGGGTGTGTTGGGGACACAAGAGACTCTTTGTTATTTGGTTGCAGGGTTGCTTGAGAGAGACCATCTTCATCCTACGCCTCCTACGGATTGATAAACCTTAGGTCATCCACTTGAGGGAAATTTGCTATTGTCGTACAAACCTCTGCACTTGGAGGCCCAACAACGTCTACAAGAAGAAGGTTGTGTAGTAGACATCACGCGCCGACGATGACTTCTCGGGTCATCGAAAATAGCCTCCACATCAGCTCGAAATTCACCGAACAGATGTATCCAGTGGAGCTCTCCTCTTTGAACGAGCTCTTGGATCGCATCGCCGCTCTGGGAGTCGCTACGGACTACGATCGGATTGGGCTTAAACCTGACCAAATGGAGATTAACTCTCCGCCGGTCACCCATCAGATAGCGGTGGTGGAGGAGCAATGCGGCGATTCTCCCTCTATCCTGAGGACGAACTATGTCCGGATTCCCGAGCTCTCCGAGCTGGATACCCGCCCATGGGAGGACATCGCTCTAACCCTTAACCTAGAATCAGGCTGCATGACGAACCTGCGGGCAACACCCTGGAGCCCGAACTTCCAAGATCGGAAACTCCTCCACCCCGTGGTCTCAGACTGGGTCAAGGTCTGGACTTAAATCCACCCACTCACTCAGATACAAACGATCTTTCCCACATTAGGCAAGAGCCCCAAGAGACAGTACATCACTATTGGGCCAGATTCCTCCTTGTAATGAACAAGGTCAAGGACTGTCGCGAGGAAGACACAACTTCGTTGTTTTGCAACAATTGCACAGACAAGGGAATCCTCAACGCCATAAGTCACCGTGACATAGCACACTTCGCTGACTTGGCGGACATAGTACGGAAGTACTGTGCGATGGAAAGCGCCTGGAATACCCGAACAAAATTTTGGGATAATCTGGCTCTAACAAAACCCCCAGTCCAAACTAAAAGGGTGCAATCTCATAAGTCGCCCGACTCAATTACAAAGAAGCAAAAGCCCACTACAGGGCGTGGAACCGTATTGGAGGGATGGCTTAACGGGCCCTGCAAAATTCATAGTACAGCGGATACCATACCAACACACAGCCTTAGAGCATGTTGGGTACTCCTGCAGGTGGCCAAGAGCAGTGAGGATCTCCTCATCCAAAACACCTCAGAGCACCATCCCGTGGATAACAATCAATACAATATTGACAGTCTTCGAGACCTTCGCCTCGAATAATAGGCGTAAGTGAGCACTCCACAGCCTTGCCGAAGTCTGCCATGTGGCAGCAATAAATCCATGGAGCGACACGGCTATCACCTTCAATGCCAGTGACGAACCTAAATTCCGAACAGCCCGAGCACCAGCCGCCTTGGTCCCCAGTCCAATTGTGGACACCTTTCGGCTCACTAAAGTGCTCATGGACGGCGGCAGTGGATTAAACCTCATTTATGAGGAGACTCTTCAAAAATGGAAATAGACAGAAACCGTATTGAGCAAAGCAGCACAACCTTCCGAGGAATCATCCCTAGTCGGGAGGCACATTGCGCTGGGAAAATCACACTAGATGTGGTATTCGGCACTACGGAGAATTACAGGTCCGAAGAAATTACATTCCAAGTGGCCCCGTTCAGTAGCGGATACCACGCCCTTCTAGGGCGGGAGGCATTCACGATCTTCCAAGCCATACCCCATTATGGGTACATGAAGCTCAAAATGCCCGGTCCCAATGGAATCATCACTCTAGCTAGTAATCCAGACATACCACTCCGCGCCGAGAACAAAACAGCCGCACTGGCCCTCGAGGCATTATCCGAAGCCCTTGTGGCGGAGGAATTAACCGTGCTGCGCTCCACAATGGACAGAGACGACGTGATACTAGACAAAAGATCCAAGTCCACCTCTTTTAAACCAGCGGATGAAATAGTCAAATTCCAAGTCCATCCAATGGACCCCACAAAACAGCATCCATCGGGGCACAGCTAAACCCCGCTATAGACGCCGCACTACGGGAGTTCCTGCGCGAGAATTGGGACATATTCGCCTGGCATCCTTCAGACATGCCAGGAATCCCACGCGGGCTGGCTGAGCATAGCCTTAACGTTCTAAAGGGATTCAAGCCGGTCAAGCAGACTCTTCGGCGTTTCTCCGAACCTAAGCGACGGGCCATGGGAGAGGAGCTAGACAAGTTACTGGAAGCCGGATTCATTAGAGAAATAAAGCATCCGGACTGGCTAGCAAACCTGGTGATGGTACCAAATAAGGACAAATCGTGGTGTCTATGCGTCGACTTCAAGGACCTTAATAAGGCTTGCCCAAAGGATCCCTTCCCCCTCCCTCGCATCGATCAAATAATCGACGCTACTGCAGGACACGACTCATTGTGCTTCCTCGACGCATACTCCGGTTACCACCAAATTAAGATGGCGGAGTCCGATCAAGCCGCAACGGCATTTATTACTCCATATGGCCCCTTCTGTTTTAACACAATGCCCTTCGGGCTCAAAAACACCGGTGCAACATATCAGCGCATGATTCAGACATGTGTGGAAAAGCAGATCGGCAAAACAGTGGAGGCATATGTAGACGATGTGGTCATTAAAACCAGAGACATTGACTCCTTAACAGACGACTTGAGGCTCACGTTCGACAATCTTCGAACATACGACATTAAGCTCAATCCAGAAAAATAAATTTTCGGCGTACCCGCCGGAAAGCTCCTGGGCTTCATTCTCTCCAGTAGAGGAATTGAAGAAAATCCGGCCAAAATCCAAGCTCTGTCACAGTTGGCTATCCCAACTGGCCTCAAGCAAATCCGGAAGTTAACTGGATGTGTGATGGCCTTAAGCCGCTTTATCTCCTGATTAGGAGAAAAGGCACTCCCCCTTTATCGCCTTCTTCGGCGCCTCGAACACTTCGAGTGGACGGACGCGGCCACGGCCAGATTGGAAGAAATAAAAGCCATTCTGGCCACCAACCCAATATTGGCCACGCCAAATGTCGGCGAACCAATGCTGTTATATATAGCGGCAACTCACCAAGTTGTAAGCGCAGTGCTCGTCGTCGAACGAGAGACGGACAGACATAAATTCCCACTTCAAAAGCCGGTATATTATGTATCCACTATCTTCACTCCATGCAAATCACGGTACCCACATTATCAAAAGATAGCATACGCGGAATTCCTGGCATCCCAGAAATTATGACACTACTTTCAAGAGTGTTCAATTACGGTGGCCTCAGAAGTACCACTCAACGACATAATAAACAACCGCGATGCCACTGGCCAGATTGCCAAATGGGCTATCGTGCTCCTCCCGTTCGACATAACATATAGACCACGGTGAGCCATTAAGTCGCAAGTACTGGCCGATTTCGTCGCCGAATGGACAAAAGCCAAACTCCCTAAAGAGTACGGCGCGTATTCCAATTGGATCATGCACTTTGACGGCTCAAAAATGCTGGCTGGTCTGGGGGCTGGCGTCGTCCTGACGTCCCCCACCAGAGATACAGTCCAATACGTACTCCAAATACTATACACAGACTCCAACAACGTAGCCGAATACGAGGCCCTATTACATGGTCTCCGGATGGCAGTTTCCATTAGGCATTCAACGCCTAGAGGTGCGTGGGGGACTCGAACCTCGCAATATCTCAAATAAATGGAGACTTCGATGCCAAGGATCCGAAAATGGCTGCATATCGCAATGCCGTCCTCAAAACGTCAGCTCGGTTCGAGGGGCTTGAATTCCACCATGTGGCTCGGGAAAACAATCAGGCGGCGGATATCCTCGCCCGTATCGGTGCTAAGCGCGATCCTGTCCCACCTAACATCTTCTTGGAAAGGCTGTTTAAGCCATCCGTGGTATGGGAAGGGTACACTGATAACAATAGTCCGGACCCGGTCACAACCCCAGATACCGAACATTCTGACACAATCGGAGGCTCTGCCATCGAAATAACACCTTCAACCCACGTGATAATGACCGTCATCGCCCCATGGACAGAACCATTCCTGGCCTACCTAACCAGGCAGGAACTACCCGAGGACCAAAATGAAGCACACTGCATAGTGCGGCGATCTAAAGCCTACAAGGTCCACGAGGGAGAGCTTTATAAGAAAAGTACTACCGGAGTCCTTCAAAGGTGCATCTCCGAAGAGGAAGGGCGAAAGCTTTTGACAGAAATCCATGTTGGACTCGGCGGCAACCACGCCGCAGCCCATGCCCTTGTAAGCAAGGCCTTCCATACAGGTTTCTATTGGCCGATGGCCCGAGCAGATGCACAGTATCTGGTCCAACATTGCGTCGGTTGCCAGCTTTTTGCATATCAAAGCCATATGCCGCCTAACGCTCTCCAAACAATCCCCATTGCTTGGCCCTTTGCGGTCTGGGGGCTTGATATGGTCGGACCCCTTAAAGGGGGAACCCATAAGAAAAAATTCTTACTGGTCATGGTGGATAAATTCACCAAATGGATAGAAGCCAAACCCGTTAAAACGGCTGAATCCGGACTGGTGATAGACTTCATATCTGGGGTTGTACACCGTTATGGCATCCCCCACAGCATCATCACTGACAACGGCTTATGGGCATCAAGCTCGATTATGCTTCTGTCTATCACCCGCAAACTAACGGTCAAGTCGAGTGGGCAAATGGTCTTATCATGAGCGGCATCAAACCCAGATTAGTGCGGTCCTTAAAGGAATCAAACACGCACTAGGTAGAGGAGCTCGACTCTGTACTATGGGGGCTGCGGACCACACCGAATCACACTACCGGATACACACTGTTTTTTATGGTGTATGGCGTAGATGTGGTTCTGCCTTGGGACATAATTCATGACTCTCCTCGAGTGCGCTTGTACGAAGAAAAAGAGGCCAAGCTCGATCGGCAGGACAGTTTGGACGCCCTGGAGGAGGAGCGCGATGTGGCAAAAACCCGTTTCGCATTCTATCAGCAACAGGCTCGAAGGTATCAAAGTAGAGAAGTATGGGCCAAAACCTATAACGTTGGCGAACTAGTTCTACGCCTGCCGGAGAAGAAAAAGAACAAGCTCAAGCCCAAATGGGAAGGTCCCTTCATTATTGACCAAGTTCTGACCGGTGGAGCGTACCATCTGCGAGATGCATCGGACAATCGACTCGAGACAAACCCATGGAACGCAGCCAGACTCTGAAGATTCTACGCCTAGTGCCGGTCTCTATGTTCGTCTCCTTACCTCCGTCAATTGTTTGCATATCCGTTATCTGTCTTTTCTCTCTTTCTCTCTTCTTTTTCCTTCTCCTCAAGGCCTTAAAAGGATAAACTTGTGTCTTGGTTACACAATCTTGACGTGCTAACCGCGCTCATTATACCTGGGGGCTTCTTATACAGAAGCTTAACATAACTATTTTTCTAGGCTTTATGCCCCACACATGTGTTATTCTTCCACATGTACCTTTTTTCGCCATTATATGCATTGATATGACTTAAGTTTTGGCCAAGCTGGGTTGCCTGGCTCTTGTATTTATGCCCTATATTCCCGTTAATTCGGCTAGGGCATAAGGGGAGCACCTATGCGATTGTTACTGCCGGGTCAGCCGGATGTGTACCTCAGACTGGGTGAAGCCAAAAGCTAGCATTCTTAAGGGAATATTCGGTCGGTGAACAAAAGATGACTTTTACTTATTTTGATACATGCCCCCAGATGTTATAGCCTGCGTCTCTTTTCGCAGTTTGGACATGCACATTAGGGCATGCGTACCCAGGGAAAGGAACCCTTAACGGAACTATTCTCCCTGGAAGATGTTTCTTACTATCCATGTAATATAACATAGCTAGTTGGGTACTTGTCTATTCAAGCACTTATGACCCCTACGCCTGGTTTCCACGCATGCCCTGGTTTTTACATAACCGAGTGGGTATTCGGATACACTCCGGACTATTGGGTCCAGAGGTCGAAGCGAAAAGGTCTGCCATGACAAATGATTTACAATTCGACTAGGGACATTATATATGTCACTTAAAGTACATAGTCACTTAGACTGACTAAATTCTTCTTCTATACTATCCAACAGGCTGTCTAGCCTACAATCATGTTGGGAATACTTTGCGACTAATTCTACTTGGTCATACACCAAACTGATGGGGATCTCTTTCCCATCGGGCCACACAGGTCTGACCTCGGCCATGTGGTTTGGGTCAGCTTTGGTATATCGCGTCTTCACCATGGCCCAGGCTTCCCTTGCACCTTGTCAGCAGGCTGATATCTTCCATAATCGGAAGCGCCGCCGCACTCCCTTGAGCTTCTCTATAAGCTCCCCCATGCCTCCTGGCGGGGACGCGGATGGCCACAAGGCTTGGACAATACCCTACATCACCTGCCGAACTTGTTCGTGCAGTTGTGAGAGCTTTGGTAGAAGATCACCTGCAGACCCGGGCATCTCCTCCGCGGGATGACCCGTCAACATACCTGCAGACATAACTCTATTAGCCGGCTTCTTCGCCGAACTCCTTCCAAAGTTCGTTCAAGCACTTACTGAAAATGCCACATCGAAGCCGCTTATTCTCCTTCGCGGAGTCCGCAAGCTAGGCTCGGACATCTTTCAGTTCCACGCCCAGCTGGATATTGGCGTCCTAGAGATTATTTTTCTCCTGCCTGACTCATGCAAGCACGCGCTCGCCAGCATTTAGCTGTCGATCAACACGTTCCGCATTCAGCGGCACGGCCTCCGGATTCACTCCGGAGCCATCTGCAACATCTATTGTTAGATTTGCATGCATGCCGCATACTATCTGGTACCTGTCATTCTTTCCAATGGAAACAAGTGTTACGAGAGGGGCCCTTCTCAGACTCCTTCAACGCGGCAACAGCGGCCCATAGCTGGGCTTTGCACTCTTCCAGCTCTTGAGACAATTGGGAATTCTTCTCTATAAGAACCTGCACAAATAATGATCCTTAAATCAGTTGTGTCAACTATTTCAAGTCTCACGGGCTACTGATATATATAATCGTCAGATTTTCTTACCCGTATATCCCTTACATACTGGTCCGTGGCTCTGGCTAGACCATTTTGAGCAGCATGGATGTACGCATCTCCTGAGTTGAAGACATCGAACGCCTCTTGGGAGAAACAAGCGTCGCGGAGTACGGCCCGGCGACGCTCGTGATTCATGGCGCTTTCCACTTCGGAATTTGTAGCGGATAGTCTGTCCGCATCCTCTGTAGGAGGAGCATCCAGCGTTAGCCCCGTGTTAGCTTCCACCTCTTTGTCCGGCCCTGGAGCCCGACTGGTGGAGGCGTGATCGGCAACCTCTCCGGATATAGTCCGGCGAGCGTTTTTCCTACTAGGAAACATGGACGTCATTATATTTTAAGAAAGACGACAACCACGGAGCGAGGTTTTGTATCATACCTCTGCGCCGGCGTCTCAGTCCTGACCGCCTTCCTTTTTGGCCTACCTGGCTTCGGTGCTCCCTGTTGGCGATTCACTGCGGGTTCGGCATGGCGTCCCGAAGGCCTTCCCTGTAAAACACCATATGTGTATGGTAGGTGAAGTGCATAAAAGGGGATTCTTCTCGGAAGTTGGGACTTAAGTTTTTCTTACATGCGACGCAGGGAGTAGCCCGGGGTAGTCGGCCATGATGGCCACCATGGCGTCATCATAGCTCAATCGATAGAATGTCCTGTCTATCAGCTCCACAAATATATCCGGATCCTCTTCGAGTCCGGGATCGAGGGCCCGGTCAGGGTCCTCCGGTTGTGGAGGTGGGCTGTTGACCTCCCTTACAGCTTTTCGCAGTTCCCACCATGAAACGGCAAGGTGAGTATTTACGACGAAGAATGCGGGCAGGTTGGGAGTAAAGAGTGATAGCTCACCCAGCTTGGAGGGTTGTACATGGAGAATCCATCCCGTAGCTTAATACGGATGAACTCCTCTTCCTCTCCCTTAAACAACTCGGACAGAATTTTTGCTAGAGCAGCAGCGGAGTCCGGTCCCTTGTGCCCGCAGCGTGTGGCATCATCTTCCCCGTTAAAGCACCACAAGGGGTGCCCTCGATATTGAAGTGGCTGCACCCCCCGAATTATGCATATTGACATAACCTCGCTTATTGTCAATCCTGATTGAGCCAGCACTTTAATCCGGTCCATCAGGTAAAGGAATTCTCTGTCATCTTCCTCCTGGGGGTTCCGTGGGCGCCAGCTTCTGCGTTTCTTCAAAGGAGCATTGTTGAACTCGGGAAGACCCCTCCGAATAGGATCTGGAAGGGGGACGTCCTCCATGTAAAACCACTCCGAAGGCCAGTCTTCGGACGTCTTCTTCGAGGTACCAGACAGGTATCCGATCTCGGTGATGTGCCATATTTCGGCTCCGCCCACTTGATATAGTGACCCCTCCTGTGTATGGGGCACAAGGCAGAATGGCCTCTTCCACAGCTCGAAATGAGCCTTGCAGCCCAGAAACAACTCACAAAGGGCAACATAACCAGCGATGTGTATTATGGAAGCGGGGGTGAAATTATGCAACTGGAGGCCATAAAACTCCAGGTGCCCGCGGAGGAACGGATGGATTGGAAATCCAAGTCCCCTTAGTAAATAAGGGACAAGGCATACCTACTCCCCCTTGGAGGGATTGGGGAAGCTCTCCGCTTGCTCCCCGCCATTATAGGTGGCGAGCCCGGCTCGAACGGGGACCATATATGCTGGAGGGAGAAATCCCTGGGTCTATAACTCCACTAATTGGCTGTGCAGGATGGAACACTTCTCCCAATCGCCAGGCTTAGGGCTACGGTAGCGGGAGGAGGAGCTGCGATGGCCGGCCATGTTGGAAAGGATTTTTTCCGAGTGCGCTCCGATGGATAGTCGCCGTGGGAGGATGGTGTAGTTTGGATCTAAGAATCCCCGTCCCTTTAATAGACAGTTTATTTACATGGCTAGGGTGGTGGATGTCAAAATGCCCTGGCTCCCCGCATTCGCTCGACACGTGGAAGATAGCCCTTATTGGGCGCAGAAGCCAAGAAGTGCAACATTTATGAGGGAGCCGGACACTACTCAACAGATATTTAGAATTTGGAGAAGAACCTGCCTTGCAATGCCGAAGACAATCTGCGCACCGGACTCATCGTCATTGAAGCCTGGTTCGGGGGCTACTGAGGGAGTCCTGGATTAGGGGGTCTCCGGATAGCCAGACTATATCCATTGGCCGGACTGTTAGACTATGAAGATACAGGATTGAAGACTTCATCTCGTGTCTGGATGGGACTCTACTTGGCATGGAAGGCAAGCTAGGCAATACGGATATGTATATCTCCTCCTTTGTAACCGACCTTGTGTAACCCTAGCCCCTCCGGTGTCTATATAAACCAGAGGGTTTTAGTCCGTAGGACAACATACAATCATACCATAGGCTAGCTTCTAGGGTTTAGCCTCTCTGATCTCGTGGTAGATCTACTCTTGTACTACCCATATCATCAATATTAATCAAACAGGATGTAGGGTTTTACCTCCATCCGGCCCGAACCTGGGTAAAACATTGTGTCCCCTGCCTCTTGTTACCATCCGCCTTAGACGCACAATTCGGGACCCCCTACCCGAGATCCGCCGGTTTTGACACCGACATTGGTGCTTTCATTGAGAGTTCCGCTGTGCCGTCGCCAGAAGGAAGGATGTCTCGTCTCGTCTTTAAAGATGGTACTACTATTGGGGGAGCTTTGGCTGTCGGCCAAACTCTCCGGCTAGGCGGGTTCATCATGACCGCGTGTACGGCCGCTGCGCTGACGATGAATTCTCGGGTCATCAAAAACAGCCTCCATATCAAATCGGCACTCGCCGAACAGATGGATCCAATGGAGCTCTCCTCCTTAAACGAGCTCTTGGATCGCATCGCCGCCTTGGGAGTCGCGACGGACTATGATCGTATTGGGTTAAACCCGATCAAAGGGAGATTAACTCTCCACCGGTCACCCATCATATTGCAGTGGTGGAGGAACAATGCGGCGACCTTTCCTCTATCCTGAGGACCAACTATGTCCAGATTTCCGAGCTCCCCGAGCCGGACGCCCGTTCGCGGGAGGACAACATCCAATCCCTGAACTTAGACTCAGACAACAGACCAGGATTAGCGGGTAACATCCCGTAACCGGAACTTCCAAAATTGGAAACTCCTCGGCCCCTGGATCCCAGATGGGGTAGGGTTTTGGATTCAATTCCACCCACCCACCCGAACACAAGCGATCTTTCCCATATCAGGCAAGAGCCCCAGGAAATAGTACATCATTACTGGGCCAGATTCCTCCTTGCGATGAACAAGGTTAAGGACTGTCGCGAGGACGACGCAATCTTATTTTTCTGCAATAATTGCACGGACAAGGGAATCCTTAACGCCATAAATCACCATGAGATAACACGCTTTGCTGACTTGGCGTCCATAGTACGCAAGTACTGTGCGATGGAAAGTGCCTGGAAAACCGAAAGAAACTTTTGCGATAATCCGGCCCTGAACACAAACCCAGTCTGAAATAAAAGGGTGCATTATCACAATACACCCGGGTTAACTACCAAAAAGAAAAAACCCTCTACAGGGCAAGGAACCGTACTGGAGGGATGGCTCAACGGACCCTGCAAAATTCATAGCACGGCGGATATAATACCAACGCACAACCTTAGAGCATGTTGGATACTCCGGCAGGTGGCCAAAAGTGGTGAGGATCTTCTTATCCCACATACCACAGAGCACCATCCAGTGGATAACAATACGGTGTTAACAGTGTTCGAGACCTTTGCGTCAAATAATAGGCGCAAGCGAACACTCCACAACATGGCCGAAATCTGCCACGTAGCAGCAACAAATCCATGGAGTGACACAGCTATTACCTTCAATGCCAGTGATGAACCCAAATTCCGAACAGCCCGAGCACCAGCCGCACTGGTCCTCAGTCCAATCGTGGACGGCTTTCGACTCACCAAAGTACTCATGGACGGCGGCAGCGGACTAAACTTCATCTATGAGGAAACCATTCAAAAGATGGAAATAGACTGGAACCGCATCGAGCAAAGTAGCACAACCTTTAGAGGAATTATCCCCAGTCGGGAAGCACGCTGTGCTGGGAAAATCACACTAGATGTGGTATTCGGCACGCCGGACAATTACAGGTCTGAAGAAATTACATTCCAAGTGGCCCCATTCAAGAGTGGCTATCATGCTCTTTTAGGACGGGAGGCGTTCACAATCTTCCAAGCCGTACCCCATTATGGGTACATGAAGCTTAAAATGCCCAGGCCCAACGGAATCATCACTCTCGCTAGTGATCCGGACACAGCACTCCGTGACGAAAACAAAACAGCGGCATCGGCCCTCGAGGCATTATCCGAAGCCCTCTCGGCCGAGGAGTTAACCACGCTACGCTGCACAGTGGACAGGGACGATGTGATACTCGACAACAGATCCAAGTCCACCTATTTTAAACCAGCGGATGAAATAGTCAAATTCCAAGTCCACCCAACAGACCCTACCAAAAAAGCCTCCATCGGGGCACCGTTAAACCCCGCCGTGGACGCCGCACTACGGGAGTTCCTGCGCGAGAATTGGGACATATTCGTCTGGCATCCCTCAGACATGCCAGGAATCCCACGCAGGCTAGCCGAGCATAGCCTCAATATCCTAAAGGGATTCAAGCCGGTCAAGCAAGCTCTTCGGCGTTTCTCCGAACCTAAGAGACCGGCCATGTGAGAAGAACTAGCCAAGTTATTGGAGGCCGGATTCATCAGAGAAATAAAACATCCGGACTGGTTAGCAAACCTGGTGATGGTACCAAAGAAGGACAAATCCTGGCACCTTTGCGTCGATTTCAAAGACCTCAATAAAGCTTTCCCAAAGGATGCCTTCCCCCTCCCACGCATCGATCAAATCATTGATGCTACCACAGGACACGAGTCATTGTGTTTCCTCGACGCTTACTCCGGTTACCACCAAATCAAGATGGCGGAGTCCGACCAAGCCGCAACGGCATTCATCACACCATACGGCCCCTTCTGTTTTAACACAATGCCTTTTGGACTCAAAAACACCGGCGCAACATATCAGCGCATGATTTAGACATGTCTGGAGAAACAAATTGGCAAAACAGTAGAGGCATACATAGACGATGTGGTCATCATAACCAAACATGTCGACTCTTCGATAGACGACTTGAGGCTCACGTTCGACAACCTCCGAACATATGACATCAAGCTCAACCCGGAAAAATGCGTTTTTGGCGTACCAGCCGGAAAGCTCATGGGATTCATCGTCTCCAGTAGAGGTATTGAAGCTAATCCAGCCAAAATCCAAGCTTTGTCACAGTTGGCTACCCCAACAGACCACAAACAAATCCAGAAGTTAACTGGATGCATGGCGGCTCTAAGCCGCTTTATCTCCCGCTTAGGAGAAAAGGCTTTACCCCTTTATCGCCTCCTTCGGCGCACCGAACACTTCAAGTGGATGGATGCGGCCACAGCCGGATTGGAAGAAATAAAGGCCATTCTGGCAACCAACCCGATCCTGGCCGTGCCAAACATCGGTGAACCAATGCTATTGTACATTGCGGCAACTCATCAAGTTGTAAGCGCGGTGCTCGTTGTCGAACGGGAAGCGGACGGACAAAAATTCCCTCTTCAAAAGATGGTATACTATGTATCAACTGTCCTCACTCCATGCAAATCACGGTATCCACATTACTAAAAGATAGCATATGCGGTATTCATGGCATCGCGGAAACTGCGACACTACTTTCAAGAGTGTTCGATTACAGTAGCCTCAGAAGTGCCACTTAATGATATTATCAACAACCGCGACGCTACGGGCCGGATTGCCAAATGGGCCATTGAGCTCCTCCCATTCGACATAACATACAAACCTCGCCGAGCCATTAAATCGCAAGTACTGGCCGACTTCGTCGCCGAATGGACGGAGGTCGAACTCCCTAAAGAGTACGGCGCATACTCTGATTGGATCATGCACTTCGACGGTTCTAAAATGCTGGCCGGTCTAGGGGCTGGCGTCGTCCTAACGTCCCCAACCGGAGATATCGTTCGGTACATACTGCAAATATGGTATACAGACTCCAACAATGCAGCCGAATACGAAGCTTTGTTGCATGGTCTTCGGATGGCAGTCTCCATGGGCATTGAATGCCTGGAGGTGCGTGGGGATTCAAACATCGCAATATCCCAAATAAACGGAGATTTCGACGCCAAGGATCTGAAAATGGCGGCCTATCGAAACGCCATCCTAAAAATGTCAGCTCGGTTCGAGGGACTCGAATTTCACCATGTGGCTCGAGAAAACAATCAGGCGGCGGATATCCTCGCCCGCATCGGCGCAAAACGCGACGCGGTCCCCCCCAACATATTTTTGGAAAGGCTTTTCAAGCCAGCCGTAGTATGGGAAGGGGACACCGGTAACAGCAGTCCGGACCCGGCCAAAATACCCGATACCAAACTCTCTGACACAATCGGAGGCTCCTCCACCGAAATAACACCGTCAGCCCATGAAATAATGGACATTATTGCCCCGTGGACAGAACCATTCCTGGCCTACCTAACTAGACAAGAACTTCCGGAGGACCAAAATGAGGCACGCTGCATAGTGCGGCGATCCAAGGCCTATAGGGTCCATGAGGGAGAATTGTACAAGAAAAGCACTACCAGAGTCCTTGAAAGGTGCATCTCCGAAGAGGATGGGCGGAATCTTTTGGCAGAAATTCATGCCGGACTCGGCGGTCATCACGCCGCAGCCCGGGCTCTTGTAAGCAAGGCCTTCCTTACATGATTTTATTGGCCAACGGCCCGAGCAGATGCACATGACTTGGTCCAACGTTGCGCCGGTTGCCAGCTCTTTGCAAATCAAAGCCACATGCCACCCACCGCCCTCCAAAGAATCCCCATTACATGGCCCTTTGCGGTCTGGGGGCTTGACATGGTTGGACCCCTTAAAGGGGGAACCCACAAGAAAAAAATACTTATTGGTCATGGTGGGTAAATTCACCAAATGGATAGAGGCCAAACCAATTAAAACAGCCGAATTCGGACCGGTGATAGATTTCATATCCGGGGTTGTACACCGTTATGGCGTCCCCCGCAGCATCATCACTGATAATGGCACGAACTTCATGGCCGATGAGGTAAAACTCTGGTGCAGCAAAATGGGCATCAAGCTCGATTATGCCTCAGTCTATCACCCACAAACCAACGGCCAAGTCGAGCGAGGAAACGGTCTTATAATGAGCGGCATTAAACCTAGATTAGTGTGTTCCTTAATGGAGTCTAACACACACTGGGTAGAGGAGCTCGACTCCGTACTCTGGGGGCTGCGGACCACGCCAAATCGTAGTACTGGATATACACCCTTCTTTATGGTGTACGGCGCAGAGGCAGTCTTGCCCTGTGACATAATTCCTGACTCACCTAGAGTGCGCATGTACGAAGAAAGAGAAGCCGAGCTTGATCGGCAGGACAGTCTGGACACCTTGGAGGAGGAGCGCGACATAGCCAAACCCCGTTCCACATTTTACCAGCAACAGGCTCGCAGATACCAAAGCAGAGAAGTACGGGCCAAAACTTATAACATTGGCGAACTAGTTCTACGCCTGCCGGATAAGAAAAAGAACAAGCTCGAGCCCAAATGGGAAGGTCCCTTTATTATCGACCAAGTTCTGACCGGTGGAGCGTACCAACTGCGGGATGCATCGACTAGTCGACTCGAGCCGAACCCATGGAACGCGGCCAGGCTCCGAAGATTTTACGCCTAGCACCAGACTCTATGTTAGTCCCCTCCCTTTGTCCATTTTTTCACAAATACATTATCTGTCTTGTTTTCCTTTCTTTGTTTCTTTTCTTATTTCCCTACGCCTGCAAGGGTCACCTTGTGCCTTGTTCGCACATTACAGATGCGCTAGCCACACTCTTCATACCTGGGGGCTTCTTTCACAGAAGCTTAAATTATTTTCCGGACTTCATGCCCAACACATGTGTTATACTTCCGCATGTACCTTTTTTCACCATTATATGCATCAATATGACTTAAGTTTTGGCCAAGCTGGGTTGCCTGGCTCTTGTATTTATGCCCTAGGTTCCCGTTAATTCGGCTAGGGCATAAGGGGAGCACCTATGCGATTGTTACTGCCGGGTCAGCCGGATGTTTACCTTAGACTGGGTGAAGCCGAAAGCTAGCGTTCTTAAGGGAATATTCGGTCAGTGAACAAAAGATGATTTTTATTTTTCATATCTGCCCCCAGATGTTTTTCCTGCGTTTCCTATCGCAGTTCGGACATGCACTTTAGGGCATGCTTGCCCAGGGAAAGGAACCCTTAACGGAACTATTCTCCCTGGAAGATGTTTCTTACTACCCATGTAATGTAACATAACTAGTTGGGCACTTGTCTGATAAAGCACTAATGACCCCTACGCCTAGTCTCCACGCATACCCTGGTTCCTATATAACTGAGTGGGTATTCGGATACACTCCGGACTATTGGGCCCGGAGGCTGAAGCGAATAGGTCTGCAATGACAAATGATCTACAATCCGGCTAGAAGGCATTATACATGTCACTTCAATTACATAGTCACGCAGACTGACTAAATTCTTCTTCTATACCATCCAACAGGCGGTCTAGCTTACAATCCTGTTGGGAATACTTTGCGGCTAATTCTACTTGCCCATACACTAAGCTAACGGGAATTTCTTTTCCGTCGGGCCCCACAGGTCCGACCTCGGCCATGTGATTTGGGTCTTCTTTGGTATACCGCGTCTTCACCATGGCCCAGGCTTCTTTGGCACCTTGTCGGCAGGCGGATATCTTCCATAATCAGAAGCGCCGCCGCGCTCCCTTGAGCTTCTCCGCAAGCTCCGCAACACCCTCTGGAAGGGAGACGGACGGCCACAAAGCCTGGGCAACACCATGCATCACCTGCCGAACTTATTCGTGCAGATGTGACAGCTCGGACAGATGATCACCCGCAGACCCGGGCATTTCCTCCGCGGGACGACCCGTCAGCATACCTACAGACATAACGCTGGTAGTTGGCTTCTTCGCCGAATACATTTAAAGGATTCGTTCAAGCACTTACTAAAAATGCCGCATCGAAGACTCTTATTCTCCTTCTCGGAGTCTGCAAGCTGGCCCCGAATGTCTTTTAGTTCCACGTTCAGCCTTATATTGGCGTCTTGGAGATTGTTTTTCTCCCGCCTAACCTCAGTCAGCACGCGGTTGCCAGCTTCTAGCTGCCGCATAACATGTTGGTCCCCCGGATTTTCTCTGGATTCATCTGCAAAATCTATTGTTAGATCTGCAGCCACATCGCGCGCTATATGGTAACCATCATTCTTTAAAATGTTACCAGCGGGGGGCTTTTTCTGCTCCTGCAATGCGGCAATAGCGGCCCGCAGTTGGGTCTTGCATTCCTCCAGCTCCTGGGACAGCCTAGTATTCTTCTCTGTAAGAAGCGGCACAAGAAGGATGATCCTTAAATCAGTTCTGCTAACTGTTTCAAGTCTCAGGGGCTACTGATACATATAAATCGTATGATTCACTCACCCGTACATCCTTTACATACTGATCCGTGGCTCTGGCTAGACCATCTTCAGCGGCACGGAGGTACGCTTCTCCAAAATTAAAGGCATCAAACGCCTCTGGTGAGAAACAAGCGTCACGGAGTACGGCCCGGTGGCACCTATGATTCATGGCGCTTTCCACTTTTGAGTTTGTAGCAGATAACCTCTCCGCATCCTCTGTAGGGGGATTATCCGGCGCCTGCCCCATATCGGCTTCTACCTCCGTGTCCGGTCCTGGTGCCCGACTGGTGGAAGCGTGATCGGTGACATTGCCGGACATATTCCGGCGAGCGTTTTTTCTGTTAAATAAACACAAGCGTCATTATACTTTGAGAAATACGACAACCATGGAGCAGGGTTTGTTGTACCTTTGCGCCGGCGTCTCCGTCCTAAACGCCTTCCTTTTTTGGCCTACCTAGCCTCGGCGCCTCCTGTTGGCGCGTTGCTGCAGGGCGTCCCGAATGCCTTCCCTGTAAAAAGGCCATGTGAATATGGTGGGTGAAGTGTCTAAAAGGGGATCCTACTTTTTTGAGTTGGGACTTTTCGGTTTTTCTTACGTGCGATGCAGGGAGCAGTCCGGGATAGTCGGTCGTAATGGCCACCATGGCATCATCGCAGCTCAACTGATAGAACTACCGGTTTATCAGCTCCACGGAGATAACCAGATCTTCTTCGAGTCCGGAGTCGAGGGCCCGGTCAGGGTCCTCCGGTTGTGGAGAAGGGCTGCAGACCTCCTTTATGGCCTTTCGCAGTTCTTGCCGTAAATTGGCAAGGTGAATACTTACAACAAAAAACGCGGGAAGATGGAAGTAAGGGGGTGTAGGTTACCCAGCTTGGAGGATTGTACATGGAGAATCCATCCCATGGCTTGATGCGGGTGAACTCCTCCTCCTCCTCTCCCTTGAACAGTTCGGACAACATTTTGGCTAATGCGGCAGCATCGCCTGGACCCTTACGACAGTAGCGGGTGGCGTCATCCTCCCCGTTGAAACACCATAAGGGATGCCCATGATATTGAAGTGGTTGCACTCCCCGCATTATGCAAATCGACATAACTTTGGTTATTATCAAACCTGACTGAGCTAGTGCCTTAATCCGGTTCATCAGATAGAGGACTTCTCTGTCATCTTCCGCCTGGGGACTCCGCGGGCGCCAACTTCGGTGCTTCTTCAGAGGAGCATTGTTGAACTCAGGGAGACCCCGCCGAACAGGGTCTGGAAGGGGAACGTCCTCCATATAAAACCATTCCGAAGGCCAGTCTTCGGACGGCTTCTTCGGGGTACCGGACTGATATCCGGTATCGGCGAAGCGCCATACTTCGGCTCTGCCCACTTGATAAAGTGATTCCCTCTATGTGCGAGGGACAAGACAAAATAGCCTTTTCCACAGCTCGAAGTGAGCCTCGCAGCCCAGGAACAACTCGCAGAGAGCAACATAGCCGACGATGTGTAGGATGGAGGCAGGGGTGAGATTGTGTAGTTGGAGGCCGTAGAACTCCAGGAGCCCGCGGAGGAAGGGATGAATTGGAAATCCGAGTCCCCTAAGTAAGTAAGGAACAAGGCAAACCCGTTCCCCCATGGAGGGACAGGGAAAGTTCTCCGCTTGCTCCCCGCCATTGTAGGTGGCGAGCCCGGCTCGAATGGGCACCATGTATGCCGGAGGAAGAAATCCTTTGGTCTGCAGTTCGACCAATCGACTATGTGGAACTGAACACCTCTCCCAATCACCGAGCTTAGGGCTACGGGGGTGGAAGGAGGAGCTGCGGAGGTTGGCCATGCTGGAATGGATCTTTCTGAAACACGCTCTGATGGATTCTCGTTGATGGGAGGATGGTGTGGATCGGATCTAAGAATCCCAATCCCTTTAATAGACAATTTATTTATCTGGCTAGGGGGGTGAATGTAAAAATGCCCTGGCGCCTCGTATTCGATCGAGAAATTGCCCTTATTGGGCGTAGAAGCCAAGAGGATCAACATTTATGGGGCCGGATACTGTTTACAAACACTTGGAAATTGGAGAAGAACCCGCCTTGCAATGCCGAAGACAATACTGCGCGCCGGACTCGTCGTCATTGAAGCCTGGTTCGGGGGCTACTGAGGGAGTCCTGGATTAGGGGGTCTCCGGACAGCCGGACTATATCCATTGGCCGGACGGTTAGACTATGAAGATACATGATTGAAGACTTCATCTCATGTCCGGATGGGACTCTACTTGGCATGGAAGGCAAGCTAGGCAATACGGATATGTATATCTCCTCCTTTGTAACCAACCTTGTGTAACCCTAGCCCGTCCAGTGTCTATATGCAGATCGAGCTTCGAGGCGGACAAAGGGACGAGAAGCTTGGTCAGCTTCCCACCCTGAAGAGCCGGCTTTGCTGGCGTATGCCAATTTCGGGGAGCCCTGCGTCTTGCAGGCGGGAAAGTGGTCGACCCGCATGCTGACCGCGGGCCCTCCCGCGGGCCACATGGCAGCGAGACCCTGCCAGCGCACACGCGCGATGGGACGCCGCCGCAGGCCCGGGCCCGAACGCTGATCTTCTGCGGCCCAGGTGGACCGCTCGCCTTCCCGTGGCAATTTTATTTCGCCGTTAGGGCGCAATAAACGCGGGATGTGGGGGAGTGGGCACGATCGATCCCCACGTTTCCCCACGCCGCGCCTCCTCGGCTTCGCCACGCGAGCCTATAAGTAGGCGGAGGAGGGGGAGAGACAGAGGTTCGCATGCTCTCTCTCGCTCCGCCCCTTCTCGTCCTCCTTTCTTCCTCTCGTTGCCGCCGCAGCCTCCCGTCTCAGCGCCGCCCGCCGCCACATCGTCTTGCTCCCATGGCACTGTCGAGCTCGTGGGATGGCTCCAACGTCCATGAGGACCATGTTGAGTTCCTCCTCCACACTCGGCGCCTGCCCGACGACAACCTCGTGCGGGTCCGCCTGGCGCCAAAGACGGAGATCTCGCCGGCACCGGAGGAGGGCGAGCGGGTCGTCTTCCACTCGCACTTCCTGCGCGGCTTCGGCCTTCCGGCGAGCGGATTCCTGCGCTCCTTCCTCGAGTTCTACAATCTTCAGCCGCATCACCTCACGCCCAACACGGTGATGCTGCTGTCGGCCTTCGTCTCTCTCTGCGAAGGTTTCTTGGGGCTGCTCCCCACGCTGGAGCTCTGGGGGAATTCTTCCAGAGCAAACTCGGCACCGTCGTCGCAGGCGTGCCCGCCCCCTGCGGGGCCTACATTGCCATGAGGAGGTCGGGCGAGAACAACCCGTTCCCGTCCATCCCCCTGATCCAGTCAGTGAAGATCTGGCAGAAGTCGTACTTCTACGTGAAGAATGTCGCCCAGCAAGGAGACCACGTCAACCTGCCGGCTTACGTAGCTGGCCCGCCGGCTGGGAGGCAGCCCTCATGGATTTTCCGGTCCAGGTCACTATCTCAGGCCGGGAACGCTGCCGTCTCCCGGCTTCGGGTGATGATCCAGTCCGAAGGCCTGAGCGGGGCCGACTTGGTGGCCGCCTTCGTGGAGCGCCGGATACTTCCTCTCCAAAGCCGGCCCCACATGATGTGTCAGATGAGCGGCCGCTTCGACCCAAGCCGGCTGAGCACCAGGGAGATGCCTCATGCGGAGGTGTCGTACATGGTAAATCATCTCTCCAATTGCAAGCTCGCCGAGGACTGGTGATATGGCAAGGTGCCGTATTCTCGCACCAACCCTCCGCCCGTGGTAAGCTTTCCTCTCTTTCTTCTTTTTGTTGGTAGCCGGCTTTATGATGGCCGGCTTCTGATCGGTCGGTTCTTCTTAGCAGAACCCCCTTCTTCTGCCGACGACTGGGGCAGCAGGGATAGAACGCCAGTACGTCCCCGACCGCACGGTGGACGACGTCGACGACCCGGATTTGGGGGCGGCCGCCATGGAAGACGCCGTCGTGGGGGACGACGCCGAGCCCGGAGGCACAGGGCTTACCGCCAGCTTCGAGGACTGGCCGGATGATGCCGAAGCCGAAGTCGTCCCACGTTGCCAGCCGGCGGCCGACCATCAGGGCGCGGGCTTGTCCACCGCGCCGGCTGCCAGCGGCGGCGCACAGAAGCGCCGGGCCGCGTCAACCCTCTTCGGCAGTCGGCCGAAGAAGTCCAAAGCCTCCACCGCGGCGACCAAACGAGATGAGGCGGCCGCGAAAGCGGCCTGCTTCCGCAAGGCGGTGAAGCAGCCTCAGGCGGTCTCAGCGTAAGTCGTCGATTGCCTGGTCGCATGCTTTTCATCGTTCTCTCTTGTTCGAACATTCTTCCTAACCTTTTCCCGCTCGCTGGACAGGGCGCCGCTTTCCCTTGAGCAGGGTCCGGGCGGCTCCGTAGTTGGGCCGACTGGAGGGTCTTCGGGCTCCCGCCGCGTGGACCCCCGCGCCGACCTCAGGGAGGCCACGGAGCGGAACGCCCGTGAGGCACGGGAGGAGCGTGAGGCGGCGGAAAAAGCGGCCGCCCAGGCGGCGAGGGAGCAGGCCGACACGGTAGCCAAGGTCCAGGCGGAGGCGGCGACCGCGGAAACGGAGGCGGAGGGTACACGTAACTAGCCTCCGCTGCTCGCCATTCCCCTCCGAGCCATGGCCCCTGACACCCCATTGCCCCTTGCGGAGGAAATCGTCGAAGACCCGCCGCTGATGGAGAGGAGGGAGGACCTCGTGGTCTTCGCAGGGAGAGCGCCGCCGACAGCGCCAACCGGAGCGGGCCAAGGCGGCCAATCGTCAGTGGCGCCAGAGGAGCCGGCCGGGGGTGAGCCGGAGGACGGAGCCGGCTTCGAGGTGCAGTCGGTGACGCGTCGGCGCGCAGGGGGAGGCACCGCTCCGCCGGAGTCGCGTCGAGTTGCGGGCGCTGGCCAGTCGGCGGAGGCTCTGGAGGCGGCCAGCACCGCCACGTCCAAGTGGACTCCCAGCGGGGGGACTGGCGAGCTGAATGTGGCGGCTCAAGAGGTCCGGAGCCGGCTTCGAGCTCAGGCCGCCCTGCTGCAGCAGTACACCCAGGAGTTCCTGTCGACGCGGACCGCCATCCGGGTGAGTCTTTCATTCTTGGCCGCTTTGGTCTCTTGATTTCTTCCGTGGGGGCACGTCAGCGCACCCACTGGGTGTAGTCCCCAAGATTCGGGCCGACTGCTGAGCAGTCGGGTCGGATCTTTCTTGACGACTACCTTATTTTTGCTTGCTGTCTGAACTTCCAGGAATATCATAACTCCCGTGCTACCGCCTTCAACTCCCAGGCTCAGGAGTTGGGTCGGAAGACCGACGACCTGGCCAACAGCCAAAGTAAGTGCTTGATCTTGTCTGTCTCCTGTGGGGGCGCGTCAGCGCACCCACTGGGTGTAGTCCCCGAGATTCGGGCCGACTGCTGAGCAGTCGGGTCGGATCTTCCTTGACGACTTTTTCCTTATTGGTTTTTTTTCTTCTTTCGTCTTTCGTGCTTTCAGGGGCCAACGCCGACTTGAGGAGGGAGCTCGGCGAAGCGCAGGCCGCCCTTCGTACCAAGGATGCTGAGTACGCTGCCTTGGTCCAGGAGCGTGAGCGCCTAGCCAAGAAGCTGGTTGACCAAGAGGAGAGCCACAAGGCGGCCCTGCAAAAAGCACAGGATAGCGAGGCCGCCCTGAAGGCAGAGTTTGAGACCGAGGCGGCGAGCTGGGCTGAGACCCGGCGAGCGCTGGATGAAGGCTTCGGCCGCATCGAGGACTTGATCGACGGTAAGCCGCCTTCCTCGCTCCTCTCCTGCCCCTTGCCGCCTGGTTTTTGGCCTGACTTGTGCTGCTGCCTATTTTCTTTTGCAGACTACTTTCCCGGCTACTCCGCCTTCGCCGCCCAAACCATCGAGGCCCATCGCGAGGCGCGCCGTCGGGCGGGGGTCAACATCGCGCCGGACGCGAATCGGACGCTTGAGGAGCAGCTCTTGGCTGTCCAAGCGCGGCTGCAGCCGGCTCACCGGATGCTTCGCCTGCTCCAACGTGCCGGGGCGCAGGTGTTGGCCGCCCTCTGGCCCGGCGAGACGATCCCCCGCACCCCAAGCCAGACTGCTGACTGGCTGGAGGTCGCAGTCAGTCGCTTTGAAGCTTGGAAGGCGTCGGCGGCCCATCTTGGAGCCGGGCGGGCATTGGAGTTCGTTTGAGCTTGGTACCCAGGGCTGAACCTGGACCAGCTGCGCACTTGGCGGCTGGAGGCCGATGCGGAGCTGGAGGAGGTCGCCGGCTATCGCCCAGCGTGCTTCGACAATCACCGAGTGCACCGACATCAGCGTTTTTGCACCTGAAATCAATGATGACGGCGTTGCCCAGCCGGAGGAGTGGTTCGGGCTGAACCCGGCGGTGGGCGAGGACTCGGCAGAGGAGATCGCCTCCAGCGACGAGGGCAAAGATGACGAAGAAGAGGACGGTGAAGACGTCGAGCCAGCTAGTGGAACAACCGGCCGGCCTCAGGCTAACCGTGCCTCTAGCAACGAGGCGCGTGGAAGCATGCCCTCTGTGGGAGGTGGTGATCAAGCCGAGGTTCGCCAGCCGGCCACTCCTTCAGCCGGCACAACCGTCTCCGCCGACCAGCCCGGCTCGTAGGTCGCTCCGCCAGCTTGACCTGCCGTCCTTATTTTTCCTGCTTGTTGCCTTTTGAACAATCTTTATTAAGCTTTCGCAGTTCCACCCACTGGGGGTGTATCCAAACTATGTTGAATGCTGGCCTCTTGGAGGTCTTTTATGTAAATATTATTATGTGCATGTTTGGTTTCCATTTGCGTATGCTTTTTATCCTTAGGCTTTTTCCTTTGCCGCCTTCCCTGTTTGGGGAGGCAAGTACTCGAGCTTTCTTGGATTGAAGTGAAGTGAATGGAAACCGGCCGGCCGGCTACTCTAGTAGTCGGTCGGTGGTAGGCGGCAAACCGGCTTTCGTTATATTAGTCCATTGGTCCCTGGCCATTTTTCGTGTGGGCATCCTTTCCTGCTTTTGATTCTTGCCAGCTGGACAGCCGGTTCTTCGAACTGCGACTTTGGCAAGAGCTAAGCCTGGGTGTCAGCACACTACTTGTCTGACCGCGGGTAGGACTTCTAATATAACTCCAGTCGGCCAGTCCCCGGGCCGACTAGTCGAACCCGGTGCCGGACGGAACAAGTAAATGAAATGACAAGGTCATAAGCATGATACTTTTCATTCATAGATAAAAGATGGCAGTCCCGAGCCCTCCTCGGGGGGCCTATTGTCTCGTATTTAGTACAAAAGTTAGCGTGATACATACTGCATTTCAACTGTAAAATCTTCGAAGGAGGTTGGCGTTCCATGGTCGTTCCGACTCCTTGCTAGAGTCGTCTCTCTTTCGTGCCTTCGGCTTCTGCGCATCGATCAGGTAGTAGGAGTCGTTGCCTAGAGCTCTGCTGATGACAAAGGGGCCCTCCCAAGGGGCCGAGAGCTTGTGCTGGCCGGCTGTTCGCTGGATCAGCCGGAGCACAAGATCGCCCTCTTGGAAAGATCTTGGCCTGACCTTCCGACTGTGGTAGCGGCACAAACCCTGCTGGTAGATGGCAGACCGGCTGAGGGCTAACAGCCGACCTTCTTCCAGCAGGTCGACGCCGTCTTCTCGTGCTTCCTTGGCCTCCGCCTCCGTGTACATGGTTACCCGGGGCGAGTCGAACTCGATGTCGGTTGGGATGATCGCCTCGGCACCGTACACGAGGAAGAAAGGAGTGAAGCCGGTTGACTTGTTTGGTGTAGTGCGCAGACTCCAGAGGACAACCGGCAGCTCATCGAGCCAACAGCCGGCTGAACGCTCCAGTGGTACGACCAGTCGGGGCTTGATGCCGGAGAGGATGAGGCCGTTGGCTCGCTCGACCTGGCCGTTTGACTGTGGGTGGGTGACGGACGCTAAGTCCAGCCGGATACCTTGGGCTGCGCAAAAACGTGCCAAGGCTCCTTTGGCAAAATTCATGCCATTGTCGGTGATGATGCTGTGTGGCACGCCGTATCAAGTTGTTATTTCTGCGATGAATGTCACAGCAGTCGGCCCATTCAGCTTCTTGATCGGCTTTGCCTCAATCCACTTGGTGAATTTGTCCACGGCGACGAGCAAATGCGTCATGCCGCCGCGCGCCGTCTTTAATGGGCCCACCATGTCCAGTCCCCAAATGGCGAAGGGCCATGTGAGGGGAATGGTCTTGAGTGCCGAAGCCGGCATGTGTTGCTTGGAGCTGAAGAGTTGGCACCCTTTGCAATATTTAACTAATTCTTTGGCGTCATCCAAAGCAATCGGCCAGAAGAAACCATGGCGGAAAGCTTTGGCGAAGAGTGATCTTGAAGCCGCATGGTGGCCGCATTCTCCTTGGTGAATGTCTCTGAGGATTGCATTGCCCTTCTCTTGCTCGACGCACTGTTGGGAGGACTCCAGTGACACTGCGCTTGACGAGTTCTCTGTTGACGATTGTGTATGCTCCGGCTCGACGTTGGACTTGTCTTGCCTCTGTTTCGTCAGCCGGCAGATCTTGGTTTACTAGGAAGTTGAGGATGGACTGAGCCCATGACGGAGCCGCGACTTCTCCTACTGCCAATGTGGCTACTGCCACCAGGGGGGGCGGGCTGGGTGGTGAAATGCTGGAGTCGGCCATCGGCTGTTGTGCTGGTGCAGTCCCCGAGCCGGGTGTGGCAGTCCCCGAGCCGGTTGCCGAAGTCCTCGGGCCGATTACTGAAGTCCCGGGGTCGCCTGCTTGCTTCTTCGAGCCGGACCCGGCCGCGTCGGGGTCAGGCGGTACGAAGATGGAATCGGACTCTGGAGACGACTTGATGGACGGCTTGAGGAGGCGTTGTAGAGCGACGCCGGTTGGTATTGCTTGCCGAGTGGAACCTATTCGAGCCAGGGCATCGGCTGGCTCGTTGTCGGCTCGCGGTACGTGGAGGAACTCGCATCCTTCAAAGTATCCGCTGAGTTGTTGAACCAGGAAGCGGTAGCTTGCCATATTTGCATCCTTGGCGTCCCAGTCGCCGAATGATTGCTGAACCACCAAGTCTGAGTCGCCATAACATAGGATCCGGCGGATGCCGAGTTCCTTGGCAAGCCGGAGCCCGTGTATGAGTGCCTCGTACTCGGCTACATTGTTGGAGGTGGCAAAGTGAATCTGCAGCGTGTATCTGAGCTTGTCTCCTTTGGGAGAGGTAAGGACGACGCCGGCTCCCAAGCCGGTGCGCATCTTGGACCCGTCAAAGTGCATGCGCCAATGGGTGGAGTCGGGAGCCGGCGGCAGGTACTGGGTCTCGGCCCAGTCAACGAGGAAGTCGGCCAGTGCTTGGGACTTGATGGCGGTGCAGGGCTGGTAGAAGATTGTGTAAGGGGCCAGCTCGATGGCCCATTTCGCCACCCGGCCGGATGCGTCCCGGCTGCCTATGATCTCTGCCAGCGGGGCGGTGCATACGACCGTGACGGGATGCTCTTGAAAGTAGGGCTTCAGCTTCTTGGCGGTGAAGTACACGCCGTAACACATCTTCTGGTAGTGCGGGTAGTTCTGCTTTGAAGCGGACAGCACCTCGCTCAAATAATACACCGGCCTCTAGACCGGATGGGCTCGGCCTTCTTCTGGGCGTTGGACTACGATGACGGTGCTGACCACCCGGCTGGTTGCGGCAATGTAAAGGAGCATGGGCTCTTTCTCAGTCGGCGCCGCTAGGACGGGCGGCGTGGCCAGCATCTTCTTCAGCTCGTGAAAAGCTTGGTCGGCCTGGTCGTTCCACTCGAAGTGAGTGCTCTTCTTCATGAGGCGGTAGAGGGGGAGAGCTTTCTCTCTGAGCCGGCTGATGAAGCGGTTCAAGAAGGCCAAGCATCCGGTGAACTTTTGGATGTCTCAAAGCTTGGTGGGGATCGCCATTCTCTCGATGGCCTTGATCTTCACTGGTTTGCATTCGATGCCGCGTTCGGAGACCGGGGAGCCTAGGAGCTGGCCGACTGGCACTCCGAACACGCATTTCTCGGGGTTGAGCTTGATTTGGAACCGGCGTAGGTTCTCAAACGTTTCTTTGAGGTCTTCCAACAAGGTGCCGCGTTGCTTGACAATGCCGGCCCGGCTTGGCCCGCCCGGGGCCGGCGTGCCGAAGGCGGCGCGGTCAGCTTCGCGCTGGTAGGCCTCAGTGAGGCGTCTCACGGAAGCCAGCCTCCGGCCCTCTGCGAGGAGGGCGAGGCGGCGCGCCTCCAGTGCTTCGTCGTCGGCATCAGCCGGGAGGGGGGTGGACAAGTCGTGGGCCGCCACGTGCGGGGCGTCGTGGGCGCTCTCGTCGGCCGGGCCACCGTGGCCGACGACCATCACTTCGGTGGTGACAGTATCGCGGCTGTCGGTCCGAGGAAGCGGGTCGTTGTAGATCGCGACGTTGGTGGGGAAGGTGTCGAAGGAGGCCGTGTCGGAGTCGACAGGCATCGGGTCGGTGGAGCCAACCGACTCCAGATCCACAGCGGGCTCGCTGGAGACATGGAGCTGGCCGAGGAGGTTGGCGAGGTGGTCGGTGCCCGCATCGGAGGCGAGCTCGTCGGAGATGAGGGTTTCGTCGAGGAGATTGGCGAGGCTGCTCGCCGCGCAGATGCTGGTGACGCCTTGCAGCACGTCATGGCAAGCGCCATCGGGCGTGCCGGGCTGGCTACGCTCGCTAGGGAGCAAGAGGGTTCCCGTCCAGAACAGTTCTCCGGACGACGGTGCACCTGGCCCCATGGTGGCGCCAAATGTCGGGTGGTAGGTGCGACATATGCCAACGGGTGGCTTATCATTGTGGGAGCCAGTAAGACGTCGCCGGTGCCTGGAAACGGGATGAGGCGAAGACATGCACGCCGGCGAATCTTACCCAGCTTCGGGGCTCTCCGTGGAGATAACACCCCTACTGCTGCTCTGCGGGGTCTCTGCATGATCACTAGATGGACAAGTAGCTACACAATGCTCCTTGAGCTATACGGTGGGAGGAGGAAGAAGGGCACGGCTAGCTTGCTTCTTCTCCTTGTGTGGTGTCTAAAACTAGCTGGGGGTCCAACCCTTTGCATGGGTGTCCCGGGGGGTTTATATAGGCCTACCCCCCGGGGGTACAATGGTAATCCGATTGGGCGCGGGGCCCAGCCATCTGTGACTGCGCTCGCCGGCTTCTGCGCCGGCTGCTGGGGCCTGCCGACTGGTGGGTCCCGCCGGCTGCCGGCCCCTTGTTGACAGGCAGGCCCCACTGTCCAGGACCTGGTCGGCGGCTGGTTACTGTTGCTCCATCTTGGTGACGTGGGCTTCGTCGTGGTAGGCGTGGCTACAGGGCCGCCGTCCGGCGGGCGATCGCTGTAGCCTCACCGCGTCTTGTCTCCTTAATGGGGCGTCTCCTTCGAGGAAGATGGCAAGCCGGCTGCAGGGAGCCGGCTCTCTCTTGGGCCGACTGGGGGAGGTGTGGCCGCCTTCGGGTGTCTCTCTGCCCGAAGGGACCCACCGCCCGTGAGCCGTACTGGCAGCCCATCGTGGATGGCATTAGGGCCATCATGGCAACAGTGTTGCGCCTGACGGGTCATGGTCACCCGTACGGCGCACTGTGCCGATCGCGCTCTGGGATTTGGGGGTGGCAGGCTTTACTGTAGCCACGCCCCGTCTCATCGCCGCTAGGTGGATGCAAACTTTGAGGGTACGGTCTCGACCTCTTTACCGGAGCTGGCTTCTTGGAGTCGGCCTCCTCGCGGCCGGCTTCTCGAAGTCAGCCCTCCCATGGCTTTCTTCATGAGGGCCAAAGTCGGGCCGCCTTCCGAAAGCCAGCCTGGGTGACAGCCAGCAAGGGGAAGGCGGCCCCATGTCTTGGATTCTTGAGAGCCGGACGGGCTCGTAATTTTTTCAGAAGGGCCAGGGGAAGCCGGCTAGGCTACCCATGGCTATTTACTCTGACAGAACCCGAGTAATGTAGCGCAGTAAGTGAAGTACAAAGGCACAAATAGTATGAACATGCGTGAAATATAGGCATTTGTCTCTTACTACCACTAAATGTTGATCTAAAAAAAATGTTGTACGTGCAATGCCCGGTGATGTTATGGAGTACGTGCCTACTCTCCTACTACTATATTAATTGGAGGCACATATTAGGTTTTATAATTGTTTACGTATATGTCCCGAGACCTTCCAACTATACGTGTCTTTCTCTTCGAGTCGCACTTTGTATCGTTCATACCACTAGTACTACTACATATGGTCTCCATCCCAGAAGTGGAGACGCTCTACCACGCTGTTCATGTCCCACACCTTTCGCTGACGTGTGGGACATCCAGCACGTGTCGTATTTGGCACTCCTTCGTTGTAAGAGTTGAAACGCTAGCATTCACCAGAAACAAAAAATAAATATAAATCAGTAGTGATACTATACCATGTGGTTTCCTTGCTCCTCGATATCGGAAAGAATACTTCCGTTCACCGATAAGTGGGATGTCGACCATCCTGGTCCACTTGCCATGCTCGTAGAACTCCAAGGGAGAGTCACCCCGGTCGTCGCGCCGCTGAAAGTGCAACTATCCCTTGATGGTTTTGGTAATTCCTAACAACATATAGCTCATTGAGCTAATGCTATTTCAAGATATATCTCAGGAAAGCTCAATGATTGGCATGGCATGGATGACAAAAGTGGACCCCTCAAAATGCTAAGAACAAAAGGATTGGCTCAAGCTCAAACCTCAAGACTCTACATTTTCTATTTTAGTGATCCAAGATCACATTGAGTCTATAGGAAAAGCCAATACTATCAAGGAGGGATGAGGTGTTGCTTAATGAGGCTCTTGCTCAAAATGCTTAGTGATATGCTCCAAAGCCCTCCACTACTTCCTCACATCCACATATGACCTAAACCAAAAGTTAAACTCGGCCCCACCGATTCTTTCTATCCGGCGCCACCGAGTTCAGATGTCATAGCCACTGCCACAAACCCTAGGCAAATCGGTCTCACCGATAGGGATCTCGGTCTCCCCGAGATGGGATTGTAATCTCTCTGTTTCTCTTCGTAACGTTTCGGTCCCACCGAGATGAGCGATCGGTCCCACCGAGGTTGCAATGTAAACTCTCTGTTCCCCTTTCATAACATTTCGGTCTCACCGAGATGAGCGAATCGGTCCCACCGAGTTTACCTGACCAACTCTCCGGTTAGCTTATTACCAAAATCGGTCTCACCGAGTTTGTGTAATCGGTCTCACCGAGATTACGTTATGCCCTAACCCTAACCATATCGGTCCTACTGAGTTGCATGTCAGTCCCACTGAAAATCCTAACGGTCACTAGCTTTGCTGAATCGGTCCGACCGAGTTTATCAATTCGTTCCCACCGAGATTGGCAAGTTGTGTGTAACAGTTAGATTTTGTGCCCCTCCACCTACTCTTCATTCGTGGAGAGAGCCATCGGAACGAACCTACACTTCCAACTTACTTTTTCTGAGAGAGAGAACCACCTACACTTGTGTTGAGGCCAAGATATTCCATTCTCACCATATGAATCTTGATCTCTAGCCTTCCCCAAGTAGCTTTCCACTCAAATCTTCTTTCCACCAAATCCATATCCTGTGAGAGAGAGTTGAGTGTTGGGGAGACTATCATTTGAAGCACAAGAGCAAGGAGTTCATCATCAACACACCATTTGTTACTTCTTGGAGAGTGGTGTCTCCTAGATTGGCTAGGTGTCACTTGGGAGCCTCCAACAAGATTGTGGAGTTGAACCAAGGAGTTTGTAAGGGCAAGGAGATCGCCTACTTCGTGAAGATCTACCGCTAGTGAGGCAAGTCCTTCGTGGGCGATGGCCATGGTGGGATAGACAAGGTTGCTTCTTCGTGGACCCTTCGTGGGTGGAGCCCTCCGTGGACTCGCATAGTCGTTACCCTTCGTGGGTTGAAGTCTCCATCAACGTGGATGTACGATAGCACCACCTATCAGAACCACGAAAAAACATCTGTGTCTCCTATTGCGTTTGAATCCTCCAAACCCTTCCCTTTACATTCTTGCAAGTTGCATGCTTTACTTTCCGCTGCTCATATACTCTTTTGCATGCTTGCTTGAATTGTGTGGAGATTGCTTGACTTGTGCTAAGATAGCTAAAATCTGCCAAGAACTAAAATTGGGAAAAGGATAAGTTTTATTTGATCAAGTAGTCTAATCACCCCCCCTCTAGACATACTTTCAATCCTACAACTGGTATCAGAGCTTTGGTCTCCATTTGCTTTGATTTCTATAGCTTTTGGTAGTCATAGCCTTGGTTTCACAACCTAGGATAGTATGGCGTCTAGCGAGGGAAATTACCACCGTAGAGGTCCTTACTTTGATGGTACTAATTTTGCTAGTTGGAAGCATAAGATGAAAATGCATATTCTTGGACATAACCCCGTCGTATGGGCTATTCTATGTATTGGCTTGCAAGGTGAATTCTTTGATGGGAGAGAACCGAACCGTGAAGCTACCGCGTAAGAGTTGAAGATGCTGCAATACAGTGCTCAAGCTTGTGATATCCTCTTCAACGGATTGTGCCCCAAAGAATTCAACAAAATCAGCCGTCTTGAGAATGCAAAGGAAAATTGGGATACTTTGATTGATATGCACGAAGGTACCGACTCCGTCAAGGAATCCAAGTTGGATGTGCTTCAAAGTCAACTTGACAAGTTCAAAATGAAGGATGGTGAAGGTGTCGCTGAAATGTACTCTAGGCTTGCTCTTATCACAAATGAGATTGTTGGCTTAGGAAGTGAAGAGATGACCGACAAATTCATCATCAAGAAGATCCTAAGAGCTTTGGACGGAAAATATGATACCGTATGCACATTGATCCAAATTATGCCCAATTACAAAGATCTCAAGCCAACGGAAGTCATTGGAAGAATTGTTTCTCATGAGATGTCACTCAAGGATAAGGAGGAGCTCCATAACAAGTCAAGTGGTGCTTACAAAGCCTCGTGTGAAGCTCCCACATCATCAAGTCAGAAACAAACCTTCAATGAAGAATTGAGCCTGATGGTGAAGAACTTCAACAAGTTCTACAAGAGTAGAAGCAAAGAGAGAAGTTCCAAGTCAAGGTCCTACAATGACAAAAGATCTTCTAGTCGAGAGCGAAATTGCTACAATTGTGGAAGACCTGGACACTATTCCAATGAGTGTACGGCACCCTACAAGAGAAGATAAGATTCTACAAAAAGAAGAAGTAGAAGAGAAGAATCACCATCAAGAGAGAGAAGGAGTAGAGATGATCGTTATGAACGAAGAACATCCCGGAGAACCAAGGATTCGGAAAGGAAGGACAAGTCATCAAGGAGCTACACAAAACGAAGACATCAAGCTTATGTTGGTGAATGGGTATCCGGCTCCGACTCCGACAATCACTCTGAGAGAAGCTATCACTCCGACTCCGAATATACTCAAGATGAAGGTGTTGCCGATCTAGCACTTGTGTCAACCAACTCCTACGACATATTTGATTCACCAAATGAAGGACTTAGAAGATGCTTCATGGCTAAAGGCCCAAAGGTATCACAGCCCGAGTATGTTGATTTCAATAGTGATGAAGATGACTTGTTAGGTGATGATGATCTACTTGTTGACAACTCTGGTGATGAATACTATGATGAAACGTCAATTAATCATGCTAATAAAGATAAAACGAATGACAGTGATAAGGAGAAGATTGAGTTTCTAACTAAAGAACTAAACACTCTTAAGTTAGCTCATGAAACTATCTTAGGAGATCATCGAGAACTTTTAAGGACTCATGAGAAATTACGTTTTGAAAAGCTCAACCTTGAGCAAGAATATGAGTTCTTAAAGGCAATCAATGATGATCTTCGCAAGAAAAGTTCTTCTTACATTGCCAAGCGTTTACTCTTATCCACTTAAATGCCTCAAGTCAAGTCTAGTAACAAGAACAAGAAAGATTCTTCCTCTAGTAGTAACAATAATCATGCTAAATCTAATGTTGTTGCTTCTAGTAGTTCTCTTGATTCCACTAATGATTCTCTTAGCCAAGTTACACTTGAGCAAGAAAATAGCTTATTGAAGGGAATTATAGAGAAAGGTGTTTACAAGAGCCTTGCCAGGAGTAAGCAATTCGAGGAAATTGTACGCAAGCAAGGAAGGCACCGGAAGAACCAAGGTGTTGGTTTTGAACGAAAGTTCAATGCCAATGGAGTTGAGTGGGAAGAAGATCAATACCCCAAGACAAAGTTTGTTCCTCAACAAAACAAGTATGATCCTACTTCCTCAAAGGGACACAAGCTCAAGATGATCTTCCACCACAAGACCACGAGCAAAAAGGCAAGGATAAGCTTCAAGAGGAAATTGATGCATTTGAAGAAGCACCCATAGCCTTAGTCAAGTGGGTTCCCAAGACTACATCAAGTTCTACTTCCTCAAGTATGACTACAACTCCAAGGATTCCCATCAAGATGATGTGGATCCCGAAGAAGAATAACTAGAGAGTTCCTGAGGGTGACTCCGCCACCATACTTCACTCTTATCATTTTGGCAAGAACAAGTGCAATCAACTTCCACATCTTGCACTAGTTCAAGGAGTCACAAACCCTCTTGTTGGTAAGTGTCGGTGTCAAAACCGGTGGATCTCGGGTAGGGGGTCCCGAACTATGCGTCTAGGCGGATGGTAACAGGAGGCAGGGGACATGATGTTTTACCCAGGTTCGGGCCCTCTCGATGGAGGTAAAACCCTACGTCCTGCTTGATTAATATTGATGATATGGGTAGTACAAGAGTAGATCTACCACGAGATCAAGGAGGCTAAACCCTAAAAGCTAGCCTATGGTCTGATTGTTGTTCGTCCTACGGACTAAAAACCCTCCGGTTTATATAGACACCGGAGAGGGCTAGGGTTACACAGAGTCGGTTACAATGGTAGGAGATCTACATATTCGTATCGCCAAGCTTGCCTTCCACGCCAAGGAAAGTCCCTTCCGGACACGGGACAAAGTCTTCAATCTTGTATCTTCATAGTCCAGGAGTCTGGCCGAAGGTATAGTCCGGCTATCCGGAAACCCCCTAAACCGGGACTCCCTCAGTAGCCCCTGAACCAGGTTTCAATGACGACGAGTCCGGCGCGCAGATTGTCTTCGGCATTGCAAGGAGGGTTCCTCCTCCAAGTACTTCATAGAAGATTTTGAACACAAAGGTAGTGTCCGGCTCTGCAAAACAAGTTTCCACATATTGCCATAGAGAGAATAATATTTACACAAATCTAATCTGCTGACGTATTCCGTAGCATGACATCACACCACGGCTAAGTCATTATTCGAATCATTTTACTGTCCCACCTCAACGCACTTAGCGAGGCGGTTTCCTTGGCACGTCTTGTCAAAGCAGAGATCATGTCCCCTTATTCTAGGATTCTCATCAATACGGGCGTGGGCAACCCAACCGTACCCGTTGGAATGTTTTCTCGATCCAAGGCGAGTCCCAAACGGTCACGGGGAAGGCCCTTGGTATTCAACCTCTTATAAAGAGACCAAGGCCTTACTCCTTTCTTTCAATCTCAAACGAGTTCGCCCTTCGCCTCGAGTTCCAACACCCAAGGCTCCAGATTTCAGGCGCTTCGGACCTTCGACAATGTTCGGTTTCGACCTTAGAGGCCGATGGATGCCCTCCTCCGTCACGGAGGAGGACGTGTTGAAGTTGAGAGAGGCCAGGTTCTTGACCGGCGAAATCTCGCATAGGCTGCCTGCTCAAGGGCAGGTCATTCCCACTCCCAAGCCTGGTGAGAGTGTGGTGTTCATGTCTCACTTCCTTCGGGGGCTAGGATTCCCGATGGATCCCTTCGTGAGGGGGCTCATGTTTTATTATGGGCTGGAATTTATCGACTTATCTCCGGAGTCCATCCTCCATATTTCCTCATTCATCATCGTGTGTGAAGCCTTCCTCCGTATTACTCCTCACTTCGGACTATGGCTCAAGACCTTCAAAGTAGAGCCGAAGATGATCGAGGGACGGCACGCGGAGTGCGGAGGTGCTTTTATAAGCAAGAATGCTGGTGCTCCATGGCCCGAGGGCTCTTTCCATGGGGAGTCCAACTTATGGCAACGAGAGTGGTTTTATATCACATCTCCCAGGAGCACCAAGTGGGTGGCGCTGCCTACTTTCCGCTCGGGTCCCCCGCCACGACTGGCGTCATGGGTCAATAAGGGGCTAGACTGGGGGCCAGCAAAGGACGTGCCTTTGTTGCAGGGCCGCATCTGAGATCTCCTAGAAAGAGACATCAGTCTGGTCATGGTGACGCAAGTTATGTAAATTCGTCGAGTTCTGCCCTGCAAACGTCGCCCCCTTTGCCTGTGGGAGTTCAACCCAGAGGGACCACGAGTTCTCAAACATTTTCTTGGCATGACGCCCGTGGAGATGTACAAATTGTTCTTCGGACCACAAATAGTGCGTCCGGATTCTACGGAGGACGCAGGTCTGAGCTGCAATCGTCCAGATACTCAAGTAAGTAGCCTTGTGCCCGGACTCGCTATCCGTATATTTATCATAAAATTGCCCCTAAAAGAGATGTCCTTCGAACAAGAGTGGATAGCGAAAGCAAAGCTAATCAGGTGTCCGGCCCCCCTTTCCGAGACCATGCCGGGTCCCGTTCTAGTCAGGATGTTGGAGGTTGTGCCTTCGGAGGAAAGCGAGGGAGGGGACAAGGAAGCTACAACCTCCTCGAAGAAGGTTGTCCGGAAGGGAGGAATCGAAAATTCCTCTCCTCAGGGGAAGAAGAGGACCACCTCTGACGACTCGGAGACCATGGCCTCAAAGCGGGGGAAGAAATCTTCGTCAGAGGGTCCTGCGCCGGGGGATACTTCAGCCGAATTATGCCCTCAAGGGGATCAGCCCTCCACCGAGCCGTAAGTAGAGAGGAGTTTTCTTTTTAAGAAACGAGAGAAATCCTTGCTTTATATCTGAGAAAAGTAATCGAAAATTTACCCTGTAGCTCAAACCTTAGCCCTTCTCAGCAGAGCTCGTCTTCGGGGGATCTTCTTCCGGAGATGATGGAGAGCGGAACGCCTCCCCCTGCCGTGCCGCCTTGCGAGGCGGGCGACCCTGAGGTATCGTCGCGCAGGGTTTCTCCGAATCCGGCAGGGTCGGAAGGTAGTCATATGCCCCCCCAAAGCCCTCCGTGCCCGGCCTTCAAAAAGGGCCATAGGATGAGTCCGCCACCGTCTAGTGCGCGATTGGAGGAGCTAAAGGATCTGCTAGGGCGAGCATCTATCTTAGAGGAGCACCGTGCATTGATGGGTACGGTGATCGAGAGGATTTCGTCCGTGGAGAGCGGATTGCAGGAGGCCGTCAGGAGTTTACTGACAGGTTTTGAGTTTACAGACAGGTTTTGAAGTATGTGAAATAATGTACCCTTTTTGGACAGTTGTGCATAAATAAGATGCGCCCTGTGTAGATAGTAGCCCCTAAGACTCTGTGCGTTGTCAAAAAGTGATGGCGCGCAGAGGATCATAATCCCAGGTCTAATATGCCGCCTTCATACGTAGGTGGCGAAGTGTCCGTTGGCCAGCCGGACTGACAAATTTGCCGAGCTAAAGCGGCAACTTGACGTGGCAGATACCGACATCGCGCTTGTCAACAAGCGGCTTGATGAGGCGCAAGGTATGTAATTCCTCCGGCGGCACCTGGTAAGAGGAGCTTTATGCCAGTATCCTACAATGTGTGCGCTTGATGCAGATGGTGCTGCTGCCATGGAGAATCTTCGGGCGGAACTTGCGAGAGCCAAAGAGCAAGCCAGGAAAAGTGATGCGGCTGCCGGAAAGGCAATTGAAGAGCTGAAAGCCGAACAGGTTTCTCACTTCCGAAGCAAGAAGGAAATGGCCAAGATGGCTGTGAAGCTAAAGAGCGCTTCTGACCATTGCAAGCTTATTGAAAAAGAAGATCAGGCTGAACAGACGGACTTGGAGAAGGCCATTGCCGATGCCAAGGATGCTCGCTCTGCGATGAGAGCTATGAAGGAGGAGATGCGTCAGGCCGGAGAGATCGCGGCTGAAAAGCCCTTTATGCTACGGAGGAAGTTCTGTGATCCCAAACATGCTCCGTTAGACCGGATGTGGAGTTCGGCGGACACCTATCTGGATTTGGCAGTGAGTGCCACAGATGCGGCCGAGCACTTTCGAGATCAAGAAGATCGCGAAGTGGAAAAGCTCTTTTGGTCGCAGTTCCACAATCCGGAGCGTCCACTGTCATTAGTCGATCGTTTGGCCGAGTGGGCCGAGCTAAATAGGTTGTCTGGACTCACCATGAAGTATGTCATGAGTCATCTGTGGCCAGAGAGGCCAGAGCCGACAAGTTATTTCAACTTGGTGCAGCAGTTCCTTGGTGCGGCGCCGCATATCAATCCGATGAAGAGGTCAGCGTGCATAGAGGGTGCGCGGATGGCTCTTGCCCATGTGAAGACATACTGGGCGGAAATGGACGCCACCGCTGTTGCATCCCCAAACTCGGGTGGAAGCCGAGTACCTGCCGAGCACTATTTTCAGGAAGTTCTGCAAGGCGCTCGTTTAATAGAGACGCAGTGCTCGAAGGATACTATATTCGAATAGCGTTTATTATTGTAAAACAATATTGTGATAAATTGTAGAAGCTTTTTTATACTTGTGCCTGCAAGTATTATAACACCTCCTGTGCAGCCGTTTAACATATATGTATATATAATATGAAAGATGGCAGTCATCGGCTTCAGCCCCCATGCACATAATGCGGGGGTGTTCGCAGAAGGCGCATTTTCACACTTGATCCAACGTCTTGGTCCTACAAAGGAGGTGATAGCACAGCGAACTAGGCAATCGGACTATGATGCTTTATCACTTTCACTTAGACATAGGAGTTTGACAGTGAGGCTACTTATATAGCCCCTGGTGGCACCTGCGCTCGCCCGAACTCGGGGTGCGTATGTGCCTGGCCGGGAAATGGCCCTTCATTAATGCGGAGGAATCCTAAAGATTCTGGTAAGTCATCGAGTGGTTGACCAGTCTCACGCTATATCATGACAGTCAGTTTTCGGCTTTCTCTACTGAGGTGCTCGCCTGGCTGAACTGGGGCACAATCGTAGTAGTTCTCCTGGTGCCGCCTTAGCCGATAGAGCGGAACGTAAGGCAGCAAAACATAGGAGCCGGGCAACCCAACATTTGACCAAAGACATGACTCGGAGCTGATGCATATAAGGCCAAACTCGCGACGCCGAACACTCCCTAGGGTATTCGGTCTTTATGAGGGCGGGCGGGATAACGCCCTTAGTAATAAGCCCCTAGTGTCCAGGTACGCTCAAAACTCTGACGTGGCCATATGCCAAAACGCCAGCCTCCTCCTTGGTTATACCAAGAAACCAGGGGATGTGTATCAACAAGAGATAGTAAAAAAGGTTTACGCAGGGTCTTAATCTGAAAAGAATCCTTGGAACGGGTCCCTGCTGCACGTCTGCGCCTGTGTCTCCGTTGTGCCATGTCTTGGACAGGCATAGCACGGTGTTCATCTGTAAAAGAGAGGAACTTAGTTAAAGAAAGATTGTGCTGAACATGAGTTATACTAAATAAACGAAGTATAAATTGAAATGGGTAAAATTGAGCTTTATTGTCTCTTGTTTTATATGTGCGAAGCCCCTAGTACAGGGGTATACGGCTATTAAGCCTTTATCAATTGTATGTTTATGCCGGACTCATCTAGTCGTGTCCGTGGTCTTAACGACCTGCTTAGGTGCTTTGGCTGGTGAAGCCGCTTTATTGTGGGGCTGTCGAGGCAGCCGCACTGTCTTCCGCGGGGGAGGAACACTCAATGTTTTCCCTTCAATGAGATGATGCCTCGTGGATCGGGCATCTTAAGCGTAAGAGATGCATAATGCGGTATTGCGTCAAAGTGGGCGAAAGCTTCGCGCCCCAGCAGTGCTTGATAGCTACTTGAGAATGGGGCGATGTGGAAAGTTAGCTGTTCGCGACGAAAGTTATCGGGGGAGCCGAACGTAACTTCTAGCCGGAGAGAACCCATACAACGGGCGTCCGGGCCTGGCGTTACCCCTTGAAAGGAGGTTTTGCTATGGCGAATTTTGTTGGGTCTATCCCCATGTTGCGGATTGTGTCCTGGTATAACAGGTTTAGGCCACTGCCGTCGTCCATCAGGACATTTGTGAAGTGGAGTTCGTCGATTATCGGATCTAATACCAAGGCAGTCCAGCCTGCGTTTCAGATACTTCTAGGGTAATCCTGATGGTCGAAGGTGATCGATTTTAACAACCATTGGAGAGATTCTTTTGGGATAGGCCGTATGGCGCGTATCTCAATTGGCGCCATTCTGTTCGTCACGTGAAGTAAGTTTACTGTTTTGACTTCTTGTGGGAAATCCTTTTGTTTCCTGGTGCTCTGCTTGTGGGGTTCGTCGTCGTCCTCACTTGGTGTGTCGAGCCCCTTGTGTTCGGTGTTGAGTTTGCCGGATTGCTTGAAAACCCAACAGTCTCTGTGGGTATGGTTCGCAGGCTTCCCGGGAGTACTGTGTCTTTGACATATCTTGTCCAAGATTTTGTTTAAGTTGGATAGCTCGTCCCTGTTATCCTTGATGGGCGGCTTTCTCTGATTCTGCCGCGAGCTTTTGAATCCGGCATTGACCGCCGTGCTCCTTGGGCTGTTTCTTTTATTCCGGCGCTGGTCCTTGCTGCGTCGGGGTTTTCCATTTTCATCCCTAACTTCGGATGTACTTGGGTCGCTGGTGCTACATCTTGCCAACCAGCTGTCCTCTCCTGCGCAAAAGTGGGTCTTGAGGCTTGTTAATGCGGCCATTGTTCTTGGCTTTTCTTGGCCGAGGTGTATGGCGAGCCATTCGTCTCGAACGTTATGTTTAAAAGCTGCTAGGGCTTTGGCGTCCGGACAGTCGACTATTTGATTCTTTTTAGTAAGAAATCTGTTCCAGAATTTCCGGGCTGACTCTCCGGGCTGCTGAGTTGTGTGACTGAGTTCGTCTGCATCCGGAGGGCGGACATAGGTCCCTTGAAAATTTGCCCGGAAAGCATTCTCAAGCTCTTCCCAACTTCCAATGGTGTTTTCGGGAAGGCTTTTGAGCCAATGCCGGGTTGGCCCTTTAAGCTTGAGGGGTAAGTATTTTATGGCGTGGAGGTCATCTCCTCTGGCCATGTGTATGTGGAGGATATAATCCTCGATCTAGACCCCAGGGTCTGTTGTTCCGTCGTACGTCTCTATGTTTACGGGCTTGAATCCTGCTGGAAATTCATGGTCCAGCACCTCATTGGTGAAGCATAGGGGGTGTCCGGCACCCCTGTATTTGGGTGTGCCGTGATGTTCGGATATTTGTTGTGTTGCATTGCTTACTAGAGCTTGCTTTCTTGGCCCGTAGATAGATCTGGCTGGGCCATCTTTTTGATGCGGATCCTTTAGTGGAGCGCGTGCCGGCTTGTGTGCGGCGCCATTTGCCGCTCCATGCTGGCCATGCGGTCGTCTATCCGTCCGGGTGGCCTTCATATTTTTTGACTGCGGGGGCTCTATGGCCTCCTTGTCAAATTCAGGCAGTAGCTTTCGCTTTGGATAGCTTTTTGTGCGGCGACTGCCGCCATATTTGTCTGCGGTGCTGTGTACATTGTTCCATCTGATTCTGAGTGCATCTTCCGCAGTTTTGAGCTTCCGCTTCTGCTTTTTCAAGCTACGCGCAGTGGCGATGAGCTTTTTATGGAGGTTCTTCTGCTCCAGGATCTTATCCGGCATAAGGTCGTCCGGGCTGTTGTTTTCACCGGGGACAGGGTGTTCGGTTTGTTTATCCAGGTTGCCCTCTTCGGACAGTTTCTCGAAGGCATGTTCGTCGTCCGCCGGCTCGTCCTGCTCTATGGCTGGGTTTGTATGGCTGTTGTCTCTGTTGAGGCGGGGCTTGGAGCGGCGCTTACATCGCCGCTTTGATTGCTTTTCGGGTGAACGATCCCTCATTGCATCCCCGTGCTCCTCGTAGTCGCTTCCTTTGGGTGTGTCCACCATGTATACATCATGAGATGAGGTGGCTTTCCAGTGCCCTATAGGTGCTGGTTCTTGATCGTCTCCTGCATCGGCGTCCATACCGTCGATGTCTTTGGAGTCGTAGTCGAGCATGTTGGTTAAATCATCGACAGTGGCTACGAAGTGGGTGGTGGGTGGGCTTTGAATTTCGTCATCCGTATCCCAACCTTGCTGACCATAGTCCGGCCAGGGCTCTCCTGATAAAGAGAGAGATTTTAGTGAATTCAGAATATCGCCAAAGGGCGAGTGCTGAATGATTTCCGCGGCGGTGAACTCCATGATCGGCGGCCAATCGGGTTCGATCGGTAGGGGCGCGGAGGGTTCAGAGTCTGGAGGGGAGTCTGGCTCCTTGGAGTCACTGGATTCGTAGAGAATAGGGCTGGTATTCGGCTCGATCGCCGTAGAGATTGCAGCCCCCGAGGCGGTGTCCAACCACCCATCCTCGATTGGCGCGGTTGGCTCCGAATCGAGGGTCGGAGCCGATGCGGGTGCGGCCTCCAGGGCACTGTTCGGCGGCAGAGCTAGATCATGCCCATCGTGATAGTGCGGCGCGCTCGGCTGTGGCTCGAATCCGTCAAAGATCAAGTCTCCGTAGATGTCAGCCGTGCAGTTCAAACTTCCAAATCTGACCTGATGGCCAGGGGCGTAGCTTTCGATCTGCTCCAGATGACCAAGCGAATTGGCCCACAGTGCAAAGCCGCCAAATATGAAGATCTATCCGGGGAGAAAAGTCTCACCCTGGATCGCATCGCAGTTGATGATCGGAGAAGCCATCGGGCCTAAAAGCGATGACACAGAGGAACTCTCAATGAAAGCACCAAAGTCGGTGTCAAAACCGGCGGATCTTGGGTAGGGGGTCCCGAACTGTGCGTCTAGGGATGGCAATGGGTACCCATTACCCAGGTACCTTGCGGTTAAAAACCCTATTAGGGTAAGGGTATGTGACAACAATTTACCCATGGGTACTTAAATGGGAAAATTTCATACCCATCGGGTAGAGAGGGTACGGGTATGGGATCGTATAATCCATGCCCACGTACCCATGTACCCATCTAAATTGTTGATAAGTGGGTTTCTGTTAATATCCCAATGTATTAATTTTCCACTCCTAATCTCTCTAGCTCAAAACTCTAATATGTAGTCAAATTATCTCAATAATTTATCATGATTTTGTGAACTTAATGTGTATGCCTATGTGTTGTTATTTTTGTGTCACTTTATAGGCAAGTATTTTTGTTTATGAGAATGTGTTGTTGTTACAATATGCTATTGTACATTGTTGTTTAAAATGTCCTGCTATTAATAATTTATGATTATATGTTTCCTTTTACAAATATTTTTTACTCAATTGATGTGTTGTAAACGCGGGTATTTTTACCCACGGGTACCCATATACCCTGTCGGGTGACGGGTATGGGAAAAAATTGTACCCTTGACGGGTATGGGTATGGGTGATGGGTAAATTCAGGGTGGACGGGTAAGGGTATGGGATAGCTCCACCTGTACCCATACCCTGCGGGTGCCATCCCTATGTGCGTCTAGGCGGATGGTAACAGGAGGCAGGGGACACGATGTTTTACCCAGGTTCGGGCCCTCTCGATGGAGGTAAAACCCTACGTCCTGCTTGATTAATATTGATGATATGGGTAGTACAAGAGTAGATCTACCACGAGATCAAGGAGGCTAAACCCTAAAAGCTAGCCTATGGTCTGATTGTTGTTCATCCTACGGACTAAAAACCCTCCGGTTTATATAGACACCGGAGAGGGCTAGGGTTACACAGAGTCGGTTACAATGGTAGGAGATCTACATATTCGTATCGCCAAGCTTGCCTTCCATGCCAAGGAAAGTCCCTTCCGGACACGGGACAAAGTCTTCAATCTTGTATCTTCATAGTCCAGGAGTCCGGCTGAAGGTATAGTCCGGCTATCCGGACACCCCCTAATCCGGGACTCCCTCAGTAAGACAAGGGACAAGGTAACCTAATGCTTTCATAGACATCATCTTGTGTGTGCATCACTCTATGTCTGTGGATATCCTTGTTTTTTTCCTTGTGGGACTAACCCGTGTAGGTATTGAAAGTGCAACTCACTCCAAAGGATTGCTCCAAATGATCTACATCAACATTGAGCATCCACATCTTCAACACCTACATGAAGTCATCATCGACAAAATCCAAGGTTAGTTCATCCCTATTAGGGGGGATCTCACATCTAGGGGAGCTTTACTCTAAGAATTGAGCTAAAGCAACTCTAATGGTGTGAACACAACAACGCTTTAGGTAAAAGTGGTAACCCCACTTGTGCTTAAACGATGAGTATGACGTATGATCAAATGTTCTCATTTGACTCCTAAGTCAATATACTCATATATAGATGACCTAGTCATCGCCAATTGCTTGATAGATGCTAGAATTGGTTGTGCATGCTTTGCCACATATTTCATTTGCCATTTTATTGTGTGAGCATGTTGGTTGCATAATTTACTCATTCGAGGACATCCACTTGTTGTTTTGATTGTTTGGTTCCTTTTTATTTTGCCAAGTGGATGGACAAGAATTCCTAAGAACCTTCTCTAGCTATCTATGATTTTCTTGTCTAGAACTCTATTCATGCTACATCACAAAGTTTGATCAAGTCAGATTCGAACCACTTTGTGTGAGGAGCACTCGGAGTCCCCGATTCGTCATAGACTTAAACTTCCAAAACTTCTTTGTGCGTTTCGGTCTGACTGATTCATCCATTTCGGTCATACCGAGATCACTAAGTCGATCTAGGTTTTCAATCTCGGTGCAACCGATTTGAACTTTTCGGTCACACCGAGTTGCAGTAACTGCTTGTAGTTATGCATCTCGGTGCCACCGAGTTGTTCCACTCGGTCACACCGACAGGGTCAGGCTATATATATCCCCGGGCCAAAATTTGGAAAATTTTCCGAACCTCTTCGCCCGCGCTCAGCCTGCTCTGCCTCTCTGGGTCTCCGGATCGTCCTCCTCATCGCCAGCTGCCTCCCGCCGCTGGTCTCCGTCGCCGTCAACGGAAATCATCTCTGCCGTTGCCATCGTAGCAGGTCCATCACCGCACTTAGGGTATGTACTTGATCCTTATGCTAATCTCACTCCGATTCCTAGCACATTGTTTTGCCATGTATCTTGCCACGATTGAGATCACTCTATCCAGTGAAATCACTCCGTAGTTTAGTTGTGGATTCAAAATTTAGGGTTAGGTTTCCGCAAAAATCATCTCGGACCAACCGAGTTGTTGAAATCGGTTCCACCGATTTGAGTAAGGCCATTGCACATGTGATTCTCGGTCTGACCGAGTTAAATTCTTTGTGAAACTCTAGCAGTCTCGGTGCCACCGAACTGTGACTCGGTCTGACCGAGTTCACTAGTTTAGGTTCCAACAGCTGCTTCGGTATCACCGAGTTTTCAAATCGGTAGATCCGAAATGCTTTCTGTGGAAAACTAAAACTAAGTTTTTGACTCATTCTTTTGCAAAAACCTCTATACTTTGTGATGCTCACCCAATCTACCTCATCTATAATCTATTCACAGGGTCTGCTATCAGTGTTTGCATTATGTCATATCAGAGTGACAGTCAGAACAAGTCTGAGGAAAAAGTTAACATGAGTGAGGGCACTAGTCCCTCTAGCCGCTTTGATGAGGGAAGCAGGAGTACACCCAACAACTTGCCTAAGGCAGCCACCAGGACCAGAAAGAAGAGAACCTCAGATTCTGAGGATGAGGACTATGTGGCTGTTGAAGAAGAGGCCACCTCAAAGAGGAAAGTCCTGAAAAAGGAATATGGCACAGATGCTGCCACTAAGCCAGGAATGAAGCAAAAGGTTCCTGCCAAGAGAGTTCCTATGTCAAAGGCCAGAACATCCACTCAAGGAACTTTGGGATCTGTACCCAAAGAACAGGTTGTGGCAGAGAAGAAAAGGAAGGAAATGGTCAAGAAGACCACTGCCAGAGTGCTTGGCAGATCATCAATTATGAGAGATTTTGAAGAAGAGGAAGAGGAACAGGATGCAGCACTAGCACCCAAAGCTCAAAAACTTATGGGAGATGCAATTAAGGCAGGGGCTGCTCCATCTAACCCCAAAACTGCTCCTAAGACTGCTGCTCCAGCTCCAAAGCCAAAATCCAAGAGGAGCACCAGGAACATCCCTGCTGAGGAGAAGAACAAGGCCCCGGTGCCTCAAGCTGCTGAAGAAGAAGAAGAGGATTCTGTTGTTTTGAGGAAGTTGAAGCCCAAAATCCCTGATCACAATGATGCACACCCAGTTGTAGAGAATATGAAAATCGGGAAAGATTCAGGATTGAGGCTATGGAGAGAGTCTGATCCATATGCCACCAGGAGAAGGACTGCTGTGGACTACAGGTTCCATACAAAGGAACACCAAGACTTCTATGAGACTGTTTTACTTGACAAGAATCCCATAGTGTGTGACATGAGATGGGTTGATTGGAAATTCGTTAAGGAAAATGAGGATCACTTCCCTGGTGTATATGACAGCTTCAAGGCATGTGGAGTTGATGAGTTTGTGGCACAGAAGCTCACAAAGTGGAATGATGAGCTTATTATGTAGTTCTACTCCACAACTCATTTCTACCCAGATGGAAGGATTGTCTGGATGTCTGAAGGTACTAGGTACCAGTAAACAGTTGAAGAATGGGCAAAATTGATCAATGCTCCTGAGGAGAATGAAGATGACTTGGATGTCTATGCCAAGAAGAAGAAGGGTCACAACACCATGACACATATGTACAAAGAGATCCCAGATACTGCTCTTGAGACACACAAATTTGGATCAGTACATTACCTTTTGTCAGGTTTGCCAACAATCAACTGGATCCTCAGGCACACTCTATTGCCAAAGTTAGGTGATCACAAGATGATCAGAGGCCATGCAATTAACCTGCTTCACATATTTGATGTGCCTCAAAAGTTCAAAGTCATGAGCCTAATTGTGGAAACCATAAAGAGAACAGCTGCAGATCAGAAGAGAAGTCGTGGGTATGCCCCACAGATCCAGGAGCTAATCAACTCCAAGATGGGCACTGGCACATATCTCTTGGACAAGGAACATATGCTCATCTACCCAGACTTTGAGGACAACACTGTGGTGATGGATGAGAATGAACTGTCTTCTGTGCAAGCACAAGCAAAGAGGGAGAAGGCAAGGACTGAAAAGGCTGCAAAGATGCCAACCATTGATGAGGCATCTCAGTATCTTCTGAAGAGCAAGCAAGATCAGCTTGGCTACTTGATTGCCTCCACTCCGAGGATTGAGAAGGGATTGGCCACCTTGACTCAAAACCAGGAGAGCTTGGAGAGGATCATGGAGCAGAAGTTCTATGATTTAGATGTGAAGATCACTGAGATACAGTTAGTTGTTCAGCAACTTCAGGATGAAGTGCAGGAGAAGAAGGGCAAGTCTACCACTGATGCTTTTGCTAGAGTGCCCAGAGGACAGAGATCTGCTGCAGTGCCAGTTACAGACACTAGAGCAACTTCATCTGCACCAGCTACAGCTTCAGTGCCACCAACTCCAGCACCCATTCCACAAGCTCCATCTACATCAACTGATGCCTTCATCCTTGGAGTTTTATCTACACCACCACCTGAAGACCAAGCCTGAGAGTCGATCTAGCACTATGCATTTTTTATGAACTTTTTGGTAACTTGTTGCCAAAGGGGGAGAAAATGTATAGATCATAGGCTTCGAGAGAGTGTGTAGCATTTTGTTATCTCTTATTTTTTGGTGGTTGAACTTTGTTATTTGCTTGTTTGAGATACTTTATGCTTTTGTGTGATACTTGGATGATCATGTGTTTGATCATATGCTACCTTAATGCTTGTTGGATGACATTATCCTTTTATATCCCGATATGATCATTCATTTTTCTTGGTGATGAGTGCATGTATTTAATTATTTTCATTTTGAGCGCTCCACCAAGATGTATGTGACATGGAAGAGTAACCCACGATCCTAACTCATTGTGCATTTGCAGTCCAAAGCAAATCTTAAACTATGCACAAATTTAGGGGGATCTCTTGCTTTTCACATACTTCTCAAAGCGACAATGTGTTTCACTCTTATTATCATTTGTCGAAGCTTTGATCTATATGTTGTCATCAATTACCAAAAAGGGGGAGATTGAAAGTGCAACTGTCCCTAGGTGGTTTTGGTAATTCCTAACAACATATAGCTCATTGAGCTAATGCTATTTCATGATTAATATATCAGGAAAGCTCAATGATTGGCATGGCATGGATGAGAAAAGTGGACCCCTCAAAATGCTAAGGACAAAAGGATTGGCTCAAGCTCAAAGCTCAAGACTACACATTTTCTATTTTAGTGATCCAAGATCACATTGAGTCTATAGGAAAAGCCAATACTATCAAGGAGGGATGAGGTGTTGCTTAATGAGGCTCTTGCTCAAAATGCTTAGTGATATGCTCCAAAGCCCTCAACTACTTTCTCACATCCACATATGACCTAAACCAAAAGTCAAACTCAGCCCCACCAATTCTTTCTATTCGGCGCCACCGAGTTCAGATGTCATAGCCAGTGCCACAAACCCTAGGCAAATCGGTCTCACCGATAGGGATCTCGGTCTCACCGAGATGGGATTGTAATCTCTCTGTTTCCCTTCGTAACATTTTGGTCCCACCGAGATGGGCGATCGGTCCCACCGAGATTGCAATGTAAACTCTCTGTTTCCCTTTCGTAACATTTTGGTCTCACCGAGATGAGCGAATCGGTCCCACAGAGTTTACCTGACCAACTCTCTGGTTAGCTTATTACCAAAATCGGTCTCACCGAGTTTGTGTAATCGGTCTCACCGAGATTACGTTATGCCCTAACCCTAACCATATCGGTCCTACCGAGTTGCATGTCGGTCCCACCGAAAATCCTAACAGTCACTAGCTTTGCTGAATCGGTCCGACCGAGTTTATCAATTCGGTCCCACCGAGATTTGCAAGTTGTGTGTAACGGTTAGATTTTGTGTGGAGGCTATATATACCCCTCCACCTACTCTTCATTCGTGGAGAGAGTCATCAAAAGGAACCTACACTTCCAACTTACTTTTTCTGAGAGAGAACCACCTACACTTGTGTTGAGGCCAAGATATTCCATTCTTACCATATGAATCTTGATCTCTAGCCTACCTGTCGGAGTCAAAACCGGCAGATCTCGGGTAGGGTGTCCCGAACTGTGCTTCTTGGCTGGATGGTAACAGGAGGCAGGGGACACGATGTTTTACCCAGGTTCGGGTCCTCTTGATGGAGGTAAAACCCTATGTCCTACTTGATTAATATTGATGATATGGGTAGTACAAGAGTAGATCTACTACGAGATCAAAGAGGCTAAACCCTAGAAGCTAGCCTATGGTATGATTGTATGTTGTGATTGTTGTCCTACGGACTAAAAACCCTTCGGTTTATATAGACACCGGAGAGGGTTAGGATTACACAAGGTCGGTTACAAAGGAGGAGATATCCATATATGTATTGCCTAGCTTGCCTTGCACGCCAAGTAGAGTCCCATCCGGACATGAGACGAAGTCTTCAATCTTATATCTTCATAGTCCAATAGTCCGGCCAAAGGATATAGTCCGGCTGTCCGGAGACCCCCTAATCCAGGACTCCCTCAGTAGCCCCCGAACCAGGCTTCAATGACGATGAATCCGGCGCGCAGTATTGTCTTTGGCATTGCAAGGCGGGCTCCACTCCGAATTCTGTGTACCTGTCGAAATAATGTCTGGTTTCTTGTGAATGTTGCACTGCTTGGCTTCCACGCCCAATAATGGCCACTTTCCACGTGTCGAGCGAATGTGAAGAGCCAGGGTGTTTTCACATTTACCCCCCTAGTTGTGTGAATGAGCCGCCTATTTAAAAAGACGAGGATTCAGATCCAAATCACACCATCCTCCCTTGGCAAGCCTTCATCGGAGTGCACCTGACAGAGATCCATTCCATCATGGCCGGTCGACGCAGCTCCTCCTCTCGCACCCCTAGCTCCAAGCCTGGAGATTGGGAGAGATGTTCCATCCGCACAGCAAATTAGTGATGCTTCAGTCCAAGGGATTTCTTCCCCCAGTGTGCATGGTCCCGGTTCGAGCCGGGCTCGCCACCTATAATGGCAGCGAGCAAGCGGAGAGCCTTCCCAATCCCTCCAAGGGAGAGCGGGTATGCCTTGTCCCTTATTTAGTACGAGGGCTCGGATTTCCCATTCATCTGTTTCTCCGGGGACTCCTGGAGTTCTATGGCCTCTAGTTGCACAATCTTACGCCTGCCTCCCTGCTGCATATCGCGGGATTCGTAGCCCTTTGCAAGTTGTTTTTGGGCTGTGAGGCTCATTTCGCTCTGTGGAAGAAGTTGTTCTGCCTTGTGCCCCGTTCTCAGAAGGGGTCAATATATCAAGTGGGCGGAGCCGAAGTGTGGCATATTGCCGGGACCGGATACCTGTTCGGGACCCCAAAGAAGACGTCCGAAGACTGGCCTTCAGAATGGTTTTATATAGAAGACGTCCCCCTCTCGGATCCTATTTGGATCGGCCTTCCTGAGTTTGACAACGCCCCTTTGAAGAAGCGTTGGAGCTGGCGTCCACAGAGCTCCCTGGAGGAAGATGACATGGACATTCTTTACCTGATGAGCCGGATAAGTTTTTTAGCTCGATCCGGATTGACCATGATCGAGGTGATGGCCACATGCATCATGCGGGGGGTGCAGCCGCTTCAGTATAGAGGCCACCCCATGTGGGATTTCAACGGGGAGGATGACGCCACCCGCCACGGCCGCAAAGGGCTGGGATCGGCTGCTCATCTAATAAAGATCTTATCCACTTTGTACAAGGGAGAAGAGGAGGAATTCCTTCGTGTCAACCCGCAGGGCGGATTTTCTATGTACAATCCTCCGAGCTGGGTAAGGGGAGACTTTTTATCGCCCATCCATTTCGTATTCCCGTAGTTAAGTATTCATTCTAGCGATTTCATCGCAGGAGCTGCGCCAAGCTGTAAAGGAGATAAACATCCCTCCTCCACAACCCGAGGACCCTAGACGGTCCCTTGACCCGGCCTCCCAGGAGGATCCGGACATATCTGTGGAGCTGATCGATGTGGTATTTTACCAATCGAGTAAGACAATGCTTTGGTGGCCATTACGGCCGATTACCCTGGGCTAGTTCCAGCCTCACAGGTGACTGAGACCGAAGTCCCAGCAGTTCAAAAAGGGATCCATCCTTGCGTGTTTTTGATCGCCGTATAACAGCCGTGTTTTGTAGGGGAGGTCCTCGAGGCCGAAGGCCGAGCCTGCGGCGACTGGCCAACAAGGGGCCGCGAGGCCAAGCAGGCTGAAAAGAACCGCAGTCCGGATTGAGACACCGGTGCAGCGGTATGGCGCGCCGTCCTTATTGCAAGACATCATTCTCATAGACATATTAACGCCCATGCCTTCTTTTCAGGAAAAAGAGCGCTCGCCGGACTATACCCGGAGAGGCTACCAATCGCGCCTCCACAAGCCAGGCTCCAAGGACGGATTCGGAGGCGGGGACGAATACAAGGCGTGCGCCGGGTGCTCCTCCGACAGAGGATGCGGATAAACTGTCCGCCACCCATTCCGAGGTGGAAAGTGCCATGAACCACAGGCGTCGCCGGACTGTTCTTCGTGATGCTTGTTTCTCCCAAGCAGCATTGGATGCCTTCAACTCGGGATACGTGCACCTTCGTGCCGCTCAAAATGGTCTAGCCAGAGCCACGGAGCAGTATGTGAAAGACATACGGGTGAGAAAATTTGGTGATTATATATATCAGTAGCCCCTGAGACTTGAAACAGTTAGGATAACTGATTTAAGGATCATTTGTTATGCAGGTTCTTACAGAAAAGAATACTCAACTGTCCCAGGAGCTGGAAGTGTGCAAAGCCCAACTTCAGGCCGCACTGGCCGCAGCAGGGGAGCCCAAAGAGACCCCCTCTGGTAACATATCCTTCAAATGATAAGTATCATATAGAATGCGGCGTGTATGCAGATCTGACGATAAAATTGCAGATGACACTGGAGTAAATCCGGATAAGCAGCAGCTCCAACGCCAGCTGAAGGCCGGTGAGAACGTGCTTACGAGGGTGAGGCGGGAGAAAAATGATCTCCAAGATGCCAACACCAAGCTGGGCGTGGAACTACAAGATGTTCATGCCCAACTGTCGGACTCTGTTAAGGAAAATCGGCGGCTTCGACGCGGCATATTTAGTAAGTGCTTGAACGAACTTTGAAAAAAAAATCGGTGAGGAAGCTGGCTGACAGAGTTATGTCTGTAGGTATGCTAACAGGTTGTCCTGCCGAGGAAATGCCCGGTTCAATGGGTGACCTCCTTCCCAAGCTCTCACAGCTGCACGAACGAGTTCGGCAGGTGATGCAAGGCGTCGCCCAGGCCTTGTGGCCATCCGTCTCCATACCCGAAGGCCTTGGAGAGCTTGCGGAAAAGCTAAAGGGGGCACGGCGGCGCTTCCGATTATGGAAGATATCGGCCTGCCGTCAGGGCGCCAGGGAAGCCTGGGCAATGGTGAAGACACGGTACATGAAGGCTGACCCGAACCACATGGCCGAAGTCGGACCTGTGGGGCCTGATGGGAAGGAGATCCCTATGAGCTTAGTGTACGGCCAAGTAGAATTGGTTGCAAAGTATTCCCAACAGGACTATAGACTAGACAGCCTATTGGATGGTATTGAAGAGGAATTCAACCAGTCAAATTGACTATGTAATTTTAAAGTGACATGTGTAATGCCTTCTAGCCGGATTGTAGATCGTTTGGCGTGGCAGACCTTTTCGCTTCAACCTCGGGACCCGACAGTCCGGAGTGTATCCGAATTCCCTCTCGGTTATGTAAGAACCGGGGCATGCGTGGAGACCAGGCGTAGGGGTCATTAGTGCTTTATCAGACAAGTGCACAACTACTTATGTTATATTACATGGGTAGTAAGAAACATCTTCCAGGGAGAATAGTTCCATTAAGGGTTCCTTTCCCTGGGTAAGCATGCCCTAAAGTGCATGTCCGGACTACGATAAGAAGCATAGAAAAATCATCTGGGGGAAGATATGAATAATAAAAATCATCTTTTGTTCACCGACCGAATATTCCCTTAAGAACGCTAGCTTTTGGCTTCACCCAGTCTGAGGTACACGTTCGACTGACCCAGCGGTAACAATCGCAGAGGTGCTCCCCTTATGCCCTAGTCAAATTAACGGGAAAGTAGGGCATAAATACAAGAGCCAGGCAACCCAGCTTGGCCAAAACTTAAGTCATATCGATGCATATAATGGTGAAAAAAGGTACATGCGGAAGTATAACACATGTGTTGGGCGTGAGGCCCAGGAAAATAACTTAAGCTTCTGTGAAACAAGCCCCCAGGTATGAAGAGTGCGGATAGCGCATCTGTAATGTACGAGTGAGGCACAAGGTGACCCTTGAAGGTGTAGAGAAATAAAAGAAAGAAAGGGAAACAAGACAGATGATGCATATGCGGAAAATGGACAAAGGGAGGAGACTAACATAGAGTCCGCTGCTAAGCGTAGAATCTTCGAAGCCTGGCTGCGTTCCATGGGTAAGGCTCAAGTCGACTAGTTGATGCATCCCACAGTCGGTACGCTCCACCGGTCAGAACTTGGTCGATAATGAAGGGACCTTCCCATTTGGGCTCGAGCTTGTTCTTTTTCTTATCCGGCAGCCGTAGAACTAGTTCGCCAACGTTATAATTTTTGGCCCGTACTTCTCTGCTTTGGTATCTGCGAGCCTGTTGCTGGTAAAATGCGGAACGGGCTTTGGCTACGTCGCGCTCTTCTTCCAAGGTGTCGAGACTGTCCTGCCGATCGAGCTCAGCTTCTCTTTCTTCGTACATGCGCACTCAAGGTGAGTCATGAATTATGTCACGGGGCAGGACTGTCTCTGTGCCGTACACCATAAAAACGGTGTATATCCGATACTATGATTCGGCGTGGTCCGCAACCCCCAGAGTACGGAGTCGAGCTCCTCTACCCAGTGGGTGTCAGACTCCATTAAGGAGCGCACTAATCTGGGTTTAATGCCGCTCATTATGAGACCATTTGCTCGTTCGACTTGACCGTTGGTTTGTGGGTGATAGACTGAAGTATAATCGAGCTTGATGCCCATTTTGCTGCACCAAAGTTTTACCTCGTCGGCCGTGAAGTTCGTGCCGTTATCAGTGATGATGCTGTGGGGGACGCTGTAATGGTGTACAACCCCGGATATGAAATCTATCACCGGTCCGGATTCGGCTGTTTTAACCGGTTTAGCCTCTATCCATTTGGTGAATTTATCCACCATGACCAATAAGTATTTTTTTCTTTTGGGTTCCCCCTTTAAGGGGTCCAACCTTGTCAAGCCCCCAGACCGCGAAGGGCCATGTAATGGGGATATTTTGGAGGGCGGTGGGTGGCATGTGGCTTTGATTTGCAAAGAGCTGGCAACCGGCGCAACGTTGGACCAAGTCCTATGCATCTGCCTGGGCCGTTGGCCAATAGAATCATGTACAGAAGGCCTTGCTTACAAGAGCTCGGGTTGCGGCGTGATGACCGCCGAGTCCGGCGTGAATTTCTGCCAAAAGGTTCCGCGCTTCATCTTCGGAGATGCTCCTTTGAAGGACTCCGGTAGCGCTTTTTTTGTACAATTCTCCCTCATGGACCCTGTAAGCCTTGGATCGCCGCACTATGCACCGTGCCTCATTTTGGTCCTCCGAAAGTTCCTGTCTAGTTAGGTAGGCCAGGAATGGTTCTGTCCACGGGGCAATAATGGCCATTATTTCGTGGGCTGAATGTGTTATTTCGGTGGTGGAGCCTCCGATTGTGTCAGAGAGTTCGGTATCGGGTATTTGGCCGGGTCCGGACTGTTGTTACCAGCGTCCCCTTCCCATGCTACGGATGGCTTGAAGAGCCGTTCCAGAAATATGTTGGGAGGGACCGCGTCGCGTTTTGTGCCGATGCGGGCGAGGATATCCGCCGCCTGATTGTTTTCCCGAACCACATGGTGAAATTCGAGCCCCTCGAACCGAGCTGACATTTTGAGGATGGCATTGCGATAAGCTGCCATTTTCAGATCCTTGGCATCGAAGTCTCCATTTATCTGGGATATCGCGAGGTTCGAATCCCCGCGCACCTCTAGGCGTTGAATGCCCATGGATACTGCCATCCGGAGACCATGTAGAAGGGCCTCATATTCGGTTGCATTGTTGGAGTCTGTATACATTATATGTAGTACGTATTGAATGGTATCTCCTGTTGGGGACATCAAAACGACGCCAGCCCCCAGACCAGCCAACATTTTAGAGCCGTCGAAGTGCATGATCCAGTTTGAATATGTGCCGTACTCTTTAGGGAGTTCGGCTTCCGTCCACTCAGCGACGAAGTCAGCCAAAACTTGCGACTTGATAGCTCGCCACGGCGTGTAAGTTATGTAGAACGGGAGGAGCTCAATGGCCCATTTGGCAATCCGGCCCGTCGCGTCGCGGTTGTTTACAATATCGTTAAGTGGTACTTCCGAGGCTACTGTTATCGAACACTCTTGAAAGTAGTGTCGCAGCTTCCGGGATTCCATAAATACCGCGTATGCTATCTTTTGATAATGCGAGTACCGTGATTTGCATGGAGTAAGGATAGTGGACACATAGTAAACCGGCTTTTGAAGGGGGAATTTGTGTCCGTCCAATTCTCGCTCGACAACGAGCACTGCGCTTGCTACTTGATGAGTTGCCACAATGTATAATAGCATTGGTTCGTCAATGTTTGGCGCGGCCAGGACTGGGTTTGTTGCCAATATGGCTTTTATTTCATTGAGTCCGGCCGAGGCGGCATCCGTCCACTCGAAGTGTTCGGTGCGCCGGAGGAGGCGATAAAGGGGTAATGCCTTTTCTCCCAAGCGGGAGATAAAGCGGCTTAGAGCCGCCACGCATCCAGTCAATTTTTGTATTTGTTTGAGGTCTTTTGGGGTAGCCAACTGTGACAACACTCGGATTTTGGCCGGATTAGCTTCAATACCTCTACTGGAGACAATGAATCCCGGGAGCTTTCTGGCTGGTGTGCCGAAAACGCATTTTTCTGGATTAAGCTTGATGTCATATGTTCGGAGGTTGTCGAATGTGAGCCTCAAGTCGTCTACTAGAGTTTCGACATGCTTGGTTTTAACGACCAAGTCATCCACGTATGCCTCCACTCTTTTGCCAATCTGGTTTGCCAGACATGTCTGAATCATGCGCTGATATGTTGCACCGGCGTTTTTGAGCCCGAAGGGCATTGTGTTGAAGCAGAATGGGCCGTATGGTGTGATGAATGCCGTTGCGGCTTGGTCTGGCTCCGCCATTTTAATTTGATGGTAGCCGGAGTATGCGTCAAGGAAACACAATGAATCGTGTCTTATGGTAGCATCGATGATTTGATCGATGCGAGGTCTTTTATGTAAATATTATTATGTGCATGTTTGGTTTCCATTCGCGTATGCTTTTTATCCTTAGGCTTTTTCCTTTGCCGCCTTCCCTGTTTGGGGAGGCAAGTACTCGAGCTTTCTTGGATTGAAGTGAAGTGAATGGAAACCGGCCGGCCGGCTAGTCTAGTAGTCGGTCGGTGGTAGGCGGCAAACCGGCTTTCGTTATATTAGTCCATTGGTCCCTGGCCATTTTTCGTGTGGGCATCCTTTCCTGCTTTTGATTCCTGCCAGCTGGACAGCCGGTTCTTCGAACTGCGACTTTGGCAAGAGCTAAGCCTGGGTGTCAGCACACTACTTGTCTGACCGCGGGTAGGACTTCTAATATAACTCCAGTCGGCCAGTCCCCGGGCCGACTAGTCGAACCCGGTGCCGGACGGAACAAGTAAATGAAATGACAAGGTCATAAGCATGATACTTTTCATTCATAGATAAAAGATGGCAGTCCCCGAGCCCTCCTCGGGGGGCCTATTGTCTCGTATTTAGTACAAAAGTTAGTGTGATACATACTGCATTTCAACTGTAAAATCTTCGAAGGAGGTTGGCGTTCCATGGTCGTTCCGACTCCTTGCTAGAGTCGTCTCTCTTTCGTGCCTTCGGCTTCTGCGCATCGATCAGGTAGTAGGAGTCGTTGCCTAGAGCTCTGCTGATGACAAAGGGGCCCTCCCAAGGGGCCGAGAGCTTGTGCTGGCCGGCTGTTCGCTGGATCAGCCGGAGCACAAGATCGCCCTCTTGGAAAGATCTTGGCCTGACCTTCCGACTGTGGTAGCGGCACAAACCCTGCTGGTAGATGGCAGACTGGCTGAGGGCTCACAGCCGACCTTCTTCCAGCAGGTCGACGCGGTCTTCTCGTGCTTCCTTGGCCTCCGCCTCCGTGTACATGGTTACCCGGGGCGAGTCGAACTCGATGTCGGTTGGGATGATCGCCTCGGCACCGTACACGAGGAAGAAAGGAGTGAAGCCGGTTGACTTGTTTGGTGTAGTGCGCAGACTCCAGAGGACAGCCGGCAGATCATCGAGCCAACAGCCGGCTGAACGCTCCAGTGGTACGACCAGTCGGGGCTTGATGCCGGAGAGGATGAGGCCGTTGGCTCGCTCGACCTGGTCGTTTGACTGCGGGTGGGTGACGGACGCTAAGTCCAGCCGGATACCTTGGGCTGCGCAAAAACGTGCCAAGGCTCCTTTGGCAAAATTCGTTCCATTGTCGGTGATGATGCTGTGTGGCACGCCGTATCGAGTTGTTATGTCTGCGATGAATGTCACAGCAGTCGGCCCATTCAGCTTCTTGATCGGCTTTGCCTCAATCCACTTGGTGAATTTGTCCACGACGACGAGCAAATGCGTCATGCCGCCGCGCGCCGTCTTGAATGGGCCCACCATGTCCAGTCCCCAAACGGCGAAGGGCCATGTGAGGGGAATGGTCTTGAGTGTCGAAGCCGGCATGTGTTGCTTGGAGCTGAAGAGTTGGCACCCTTTGCAATATTTAACTAATTCTTTGGCGTCATCCAAAGCAGTCGGCCAGAAGAAACCATGGCGGAAAGCTTTGGCGAAGAGTGATCTTGAAGCCGCATGGTGGCCGCATTCTCCTTGGTGAATGTCTCTGAGGATTGCATTGCCCTTCTCTTGCTCGACGCACTGTTGGAGGACTCCAGTGACACTGCGCTTGACGAGTTCTCTGTTGACGATTGTGTATGCTCCGGCTCGACGTTGGACTTGTCTTGCCTCTGTTTCGTCAGCCGGCAGATCTTGGTTTACTAGGAAGTTGAGGATGGACTGAGCCCATGACGGAGCCGCGACTTCTCCTACTGCCAATGTGGCTACTGCCACCAGGGGGGCGGGCTGGGTGGTGAAATGCTGGAGTCGGCCACCGGCTGTTGTGCTGGTGCAGTCCCCGAGCCGGGTGTGGCAGTCCCCGAGCCGGTTGCCGAAGTCCCCGGGCCGATTACTGAAGTCCCGGGGTCGCCTGCTTGGTTCTTTGAGCCGGACCCGGCCGCGTCGGGGTCAGGCGGTACGAAGATGGAATCGGACTCTGGAGACAACTTGATGGAAGGCTTGAGGAGGCGTTGTAGAGCGACGCCGGTTGGTATTGCTTGCCGAGTGGAACCTATTCGAGCCAGGGCATCGGCTGGCTCGTTGTCGGCTCGCGGTACGTGGAGGAACTCGCATCCTTCAAAGTATCCGCTGAGTTGTTGAACCAGGAAGCGGTAGCTTGCCATATTTGCATCCTTGGCGTCCCAGTCGCCGAATGATTGCTGAACCACCAAGTCTGAGTCGCCATAACATAGGATCCGGCGGATGCCGAGTTCCTTGGCAAGCCGGAGCCCGTGTATGAGTGCCTCGTACTCGGCTACATTGTTGGAGGCGGCAAAGTGAATCTGCAGCGTGTATCTGAGCTTGTCACCTTTGGGAGAGGTAAGGACGACGCCGGCTCCCAAGCCGGTGCGCATCTTGGACCCGTCAAAGTGCATGCGCCAATGGGTGGAGTCGGGAGCCGGCGGCAGGTACTGGGTCTCGGCCCAGTCAACGAGGAAGTCGGCCAGTGCTTGGGACTTGATGGCGGTGCAGGGCTGGTAGAAGATTGTGTAAGGGGCCAGCTCGATGGCCCATTTCGCCACCCGGCCGGATGCGTCCCGGCTGCCTATGATCTCGGCCAGCGGGGCGGTGCATACGACCGTGACGGGATGCTCTTGAAAGTAGGGCTTCAGCTTCTTGGCGGTGAAGTACACGCCGTAACACATCTTCTGGTAGTGCGGGTAGTTCTGCTTTGAAGCGGACAGCACCTCGCTCAAATAATACACCGGCCTCTAGACCGGCTGGGCTCGGCCTTCTTCTGGGCGTTGGACTACGATGACGGTGCTGACCACCCGGCTGGTTGCGGCAATGTAAAGGAGCATGGGCTCTTTCTCAGTCGGCGCCGCTAGGACGGGCGGCGTGGCCAGCATCTTCTTCAGCTCGTGAAAAGCTTGGTCGGCCTGGTCGTTCCACTCGAAGTGAGTGCTCTTCTTCATGAGGCGGTAGAGGGGGAGAGCTTTCTCTCCGAGCCGGCTGATGAAGCGGTTCAAGGAGGCCAAGCATCCGGTGAACTTTTGGATGTCTCAAAGCTTGGTGGGGATCGCCATTCTCTCGATGGCCTTGATCTTCACTGGTTTGCATTCGATGCCGCGTTCGGAGACCGGGGAGCCTAGGAGCTGGCCGACTGGCACTCCGAACACGCATTTCTCGGGGTTGAGCTTGATTTGGAACCGGCGTAGGTTCTCAAACGTTTCTTTGAGGTCTTCCAACAAGGTGCCGCGTTGCTTGACAATGCCGGCCCGGCTTGGCCCGCCCGGGGCCGGCGTGCCGAAGGCGGCGCGGTCAGCTTCGCGCTGGTAGGCCTCAGTGAGGCGTCTCACAGAAGCCAGCCTCCGGCCCTCTGCAAGGAGGGCGAGGCGGCGCGCCTCCAGTGCTTCGTCGTCGGCATCAGCCGGGAGGGGGGTGGACAAGTCGTGGGCCGCCGCGTGCGGGGCGTCGTGGGCGCTCTCGTCGGCCGGGCCACCGTGGCCGACGACCATCACTTCGGTGGTGACAGTATCGCGGCCGTCGGTCCGAGGAAGCGGGTCGTTGTAGATCGCGACGTTGGTGGGGAAGGTGTCGAAGGAGGCCGTGTCGGAGTCGACAGGCATCGGGTCGGTGGAGCCAACCGACTCCAGATCCACAGTGGGCTCGCTGGAGACATGGAGCTGGCCGAGGAGGTTGGTGAGGTGGTCGGTGCCCGCATCGGAGGCGAGCTCGTCGGAGATGAGGGTTTCGTCGAGGAGATTGGCGAGGCTGCTCGCCGCGCAGATGCTGGTGACGCCTTGCAGCGCGTCGTGGCAAGCGCCATCGGGCGTGCCGGGCTGGCTACGCTCGCTAGGGAGCAAGAGGGTTCCCGTCCAGAACAGTTCTCCGGACGACGGTGCACCTGGCCCCACGGTGGCGCCAAATGTCGGGTGGTAGGTGCGACATATGCCAACGGGTGGCTTATCATTGTGGGAGCCAGTAAGACGTCGCCGGTGCTTGGAAACGGGATGAGGCGAAGACATGCACGCCGGCGAATCTTACCCAGCTTCGGGGCTCTCCGTGGAGATAACACCCCTACTGCTGCTCTGCGGGGTCTCTGCATGATCACTAGATGGACAAGTAGCTACACAATGCTCCTTGAGCTATACGGTGGGAGGAGGAAGAAGGGCACGGCTAGCTTGCTTCTTCTCCTTGTGTGGTGTCTAAAACTAGCTGGGGGTCCAACCATTTGCATGGGTGTCCCGGGGGGTTTATATAGGCCTACCCCCCGGGGGTACAATGGTAATCCGATTGGGCGCGGGGCCCAGCCATCTGTGACTGCGCTCGCCGGCTTCTGCGCCGGCTGCTGGGGCCTGCCGACTGGTGGGTCCCGCCGGCTGCCGGCCCCTTGTCGACAGGCAGGCCCCACTGTCCAGGACCTGGTCGGCAGCTGGTTACTATTACCCCATCTTGGTGACGTGGGCTTCGTTGTGGTAGGCGTGGCTATAGTGCCGCCGTCCGGCGGGCGATCGCTGTAGCCTCACCGCGTCTTGTCTCCTTAATGGGGTGTCTCCTTCGAGGAAGATGGCAAGCTGGCTGCGGGGAGCCGGCTCTCTCTTGGGCCGACTGGGGGAGGTGTGGCCGCCTTCGGGTGTCTCTCTGCCCGAAGGGACCCACCGCCCGTGAGCCGTACTGGCAGCCCATCGTGGATGGCATCAGGGCCATCATGGCAACAGTGTTGCGCCGGACGGGTCATGGTCACCCGTACGGTGCACTGTGCCGATCGCGCTCTGGGATTTGGGGGTGGCAGGCTTTACTGTAGCCACGCCCCGTCTCATCGCCGCTAGGTGGATGCAAACTTTGAGGGTACGGTCTCGACCTCTTTACCGGAGCTGGCTTCTTGGAGTCGGCCTCCTCGCGGCCGGCTTCTCGAAGTCAGCCCTCCCATGGCTTTCTTCATGAGGGCCAAAGTCGGGCCGCCTTCCGAAAGCCAGCCTGGGTGACAGCCATCAAGGGGAAGGCAGCCCCATGTCTTGGATTCTTGAGAGCCGGACGGGCTCGTAATTTTTTCAGAAGGGCCAGGGGAAGCCGGCTAGGCTACCCATGGCTATTTACTCCGACAGAACCCGAGTAATGTAGCGCAGTAAGTGAAGTACAAAGGCACAAATAGTATGAACATGCGTGAAATATAGGCATTTGTCTCTTACTACCACTAAATGTTGATCTAAAAAAATGTTGTACGTGCAATGCCCGGTGATGTTATGGAGTACGTGCCTACTCTCCTACTACTATATTAATTGGAGGCACATATTAGGTTTTATAATTGTTTACGTATATGTCCCGAGACCTTCCAACTATACGTGTCTTTCTCTTCGGGTCGCACTTTGTATCGTTCATACCACTAGTACTACTACATATGGTCTCCATCCCAGAAGTGGAGACGCTCTACCACGCTGTTCATGTCCCACTCCTTTCGCTGACGTGTGGGACATCCAGCACGTGTCGTATTTGGCACTCCTTCGTTGTAAGAGTTGAAACGCTAGCATTCACCAGAAACAAAAAATAAATATAAATCAGTAGTGATACTATACCATGTGGTTTCCTTGCTCCTCGATATCGGAAAGAATACTTCCGTTCACCGATAAGTGGGACGTCGACCATCCTGGTCCACTTGCCATGCTCGTAGAACTCCAAGGGAGAGTCACCCCGGTCGTCGCGCCGCTGAAAGTGCAACTATCCCTTGATGGTTTTGGTAATTCCTAACAACATATAGCTCATTGAGCTAATGCTATTTCAAGATATATCTCAGGAAAGCTCAATGATTGGCATGGCATGGATGACAAAAGTGGACCCCTCAAAATGCTAAGAACAAAAGGATTGGCTCAAGCTCAAACCTCAAGACTCTACATTTTCTATTTTAGTGATCCAAGATCACATTGAGTCTATAGGAAAAGCCAATACTATCAAGGAGGGATGAGGTGTTGCTTAATGAGGCTCTTGCTCAAAATGCTTAGTGATATGCTCCAAAGCCCTCCACTACTTCCTCACATCCACATATGACCTAAACCAAAAGTTAAACTCGGCCCCACCGATTCTTTCTATCCGGCGCCACCGAGTTCAGATGTCATAGCCACTGCCACAAACCCTAGGCAAATCGGTCTCACCGATAGGGATCTCGGTCTCCCCGAGATGGGATTGTAATCTCTCTGTTTCTCTTCGTAACGTTTCGGTCCCACCGAGATGAGCGATCGGTCCCACCGAGGTTGCAATGTAAACTCTCTGTTTCCCTTTCATAACATTTCGGTCTCACCGAGATGAGCGAATCGGTCCCACCGAGTTTACCTGACCAACTCTCCGGTTAGCTTATTACCAAAATCGGTCTCACCGAGTTTGTGTAATCGGTCTCACCGAGATTACGTTATGCCCTAACCCTAACCATATCGGTCCTACTGAGTTGCATGTCAGTCCCACTGAAAATCCTAACGGTCACTAGCTTTGCTGAATCGGTCCGACTGAGTTTATCAATTCGTTCCCACCGAGATTGGCAAGTTGTGTGTAACAGTTAGATTTTGTGCCCCTCCACCTACTCTTCATTCGTGGAGAGAGCCATCAGAACGAACCTACACTTCCAACTTACTTTTTCTGAGAGAGAGAACCACCTACACTTGTGTTGAGGCCAAGATATTCCATTCTCACCATATGAATCTTGATCTCTAGCCTTCCCCAAGTAGCTTTCCACTCAAATCTTCTTTCCACCAAATCCATATCCTGTGAGAGAGAGTTGAGTGTTGGGGAGACTATCATTTGAAGCACAAGAGCAAGGAGTTCATCATCAACACACCATTTGTTACTTCTTGGAGAGTGGTGTCTCCTAGATTGGCTAGGTGTCACTTGGGAGCCTCCAACAAGATTGTGGAGTTGAACCAAGGAGTTTGTAAGGGCAAGGAGATCGCCTACTTCGTGAAGATCTACCGCTAGTGAGGCAAGTCCTTCGTGGGCGATGGCCATGGTGGGATAGACAAGGTTGCTTCTTCGTGGACCCTTCGTGGGTGGAGCCCTCCGTGGACTCGCATAGTCGTTACCCTTCGTGGGTTGAAGTCTCCATCAACGTGGATGTACGATAGCACCACCTATCAGAACCACGAAAAAAACATCTGTGTCTCCTATTGCGTTTGAATCCTCCAAACCCTTCCCTTTACATTCTTGCAAGTTGCATGCTTTACTTTCCGCTGCTCATATACTCTTTTGCATGCTTGCTTGAATTGTGTGGAGATTGCTTGACTTGTGCTAAGATAGCTAAAATCTGCCAAGAACTAAAATTGGGAAAAGGATAAGTTTTATTTGATCAAGTAGTCTAATCACCCCCCCTCTAGACATACTTTCAATCCTACAACTGGTATCAGAGCTTTGGTCTCCATTTGCTTTGATTTCTATAGCTTTTGGTAGTCATAGCCTTGGTTTCACAACCTAGGATAGTATGGCGTCTAGCGAGGGAAATTACCACCGTAGAGGTCCTTACTTTGATGGTACTAATTTTGCTAGTTGGAAGCATAAGATGAAAATGCATATTCTTGGACATAACCCCGTCGTATGGGCTATTCTATGTATTGGCTTGCAAGGTGAATTCTTTGATGGGAGAGAACCGAACCGTGAAGCTACCGCGTAAGAGTTGAAGATGCTGCAATACAGTGCTCAAGCTTGTGATATCCTCTTCAACGGATTGTGCCCCAAAGAATTCAACAAAATCAGCCGTCTTGAGAATGCAAAGGAAAATTGGGATACTTTGATTGATATGCACAAAGGTACCGACTCCGTCAAGGAATCCAAGTTGGATGTGCTTCAAAGTCAACTTGACAAGTTCAAAATGAAGGATGGTGAAGGTGTCGCTGAAATGTACTCTAGGCTTGCTCTTATCACAAATGAGATTGTTGGCTTAGGAAGTGAAGAGATGACCGACAAATTCATCATCAAGAAGATCCTAAGAGCTTTGGACGGAAAATATGATACCGTATGCACATTGATCCAAATTATGCCCAATTACAAAGATCTCAAGCCAACGGAAGTCATTGGAAGAATTGTTTCTCATGAGATGTCACTCAAGGATAAGGAGGAGCTCCATAACAAGTAAAGTGGTGCTTACAAAGCCTCGTGTGAAGCTCCCACATCATCAAGTCAGAAACAAACCTTCAATGAAGAATTGAGCCTGATGGTGAAGAACTTCAACAAGTTCTACAAGAGTAGAAGCAAAGAGAGAAGTTCCAAGTCAAGGTCCTACAATGACAAAAGATCTTCTAGTCGAGAGCGAAATTGCTACAATTGTGGAAGACCTGGACACTATTCCAATGAGTGTACGGCACCCTACAAGAGAAGATAAGATTCTACAAAAAGAAGAAGTAGAAGAGAAGAATCACCATCAAGAGAGAGAAGGAGTAGAGATGATCGTTATGAACGAAGAACATCCCGGAGAACCAAGGATTCGGAAAGGAAGGACAAGTCATCAAGGAGCTACACAAAACGAAGACATCAAGCTTATGTTGGTGAATGGGTATCCGGCTCCGACTCCGACAATCACTCTGAGAGAAGCTATCACTCCGACTCCGAATATACTCAAGATGAAGGTGTTGCCGATCTAGCACTTGTGTCAACCAACTCCTACGACATATTTGATTCACCAAATGAAGGACTTAGAAGATGCTTCATGGCTAAAGGCCCAAAGGTATCACAGCCCGAGTATGTTGATTTCAATAGTGATGAAGATGACTTGTTAGGTGATGATGATCTACTTATTGACAACTCTGGTGATGAATACTATGATGAAACGTCAATTAATCATGCTAATAAAGATAAAACGAATGACAGTGATAAGGAGAAGATTGAGTTTCTAACTAAAGAACTAAACACTCTTAAGTTAGCTCATGAAACTATCTTAGGAGATCATCGAGAACTTTTAAGGACTCATGAGAAATTACGTTTTGAAAAGCTCAACCTTGAGCAAGAATATGAGTTCTTAAAGGCAATCAATGATGATCTTCGCAAGAAAAGTTCTTCTTACATTGCCAAGCGTTTACTCTTATCCACTTAAATGCCTCAAGTCAAGTCTAGTAACAAGAACAAGAAAGATTCTTCCTCTAGTAGTAACAATAATCATGCTAAATCTAATGTTGTTGCTTCTAGTAGTTCTCTTGATTCCACTAATGATTCTCTTAGCCAAGTTACACTTGAGCAAGAAAATAGCTTATTGAAGGGAATTATAGAGAAAGGTGTTTACAAGAGCCTTGCCGGGAGTAAGCAATTCGAGGAAATTGTACGCAAGCAAGGAAGGCACCGGAAGAACCAAGGTGTTGGTTTTGAACGAAAGTTCAATGCCAATGGAGTTGAGTGGGAAGAAGATCAATACCCCAAGACAAAGTTTGTTCCTCAACAAAACAAGTATGATCCTACTTCCTCAAAGGGACACAAGCTCAAGATGATCTTCCACCACAAGACCACGAGCAAAAAGGCAAGGATAAGCTTCAAGAGGAAATTGATGCATTTGAAGAAGCACCCATAGCCTTAGTCAAGTGGGTTCCCAAGACTACATCAAGTTCTACTTCCTCAAGTATGACTACAACTCCAAGGATTCCCATCAAGATGATGTGGATCCCGAAGAAGAATAACTAGAGAGTTCCTGAGGGTGACTCCGCCACCATACTTCACTCTTATCATTTTGGCAAGAACAAGTGCAATCAACTTCCACATCTTGCACTAGTTCAAGGAGTCACAAACCCTCTTGTTGGTAAGTGTCGGTGTCAAAACCGGTGGATCTCGGGTAGGGGGTCCCGAACTATGCGTCTAGGCGGATGGTAACAGGAGGCAGGGGACACGATGTTTTACCCAGGTTCGGGCCCTCTCGATGGAGGTAAAACCCTACGTCCTGCTTGATTAATATTGATGATATGGGTAGTACAAGAGTAGATCTACCACGAGATCAAGGAGGCTAAACCCTAAAAGCTAGCCTATGGTCTGATTGTTGTTCGTCCTACGGACTAAAAACCCTCCGGTTTATATAGACACCGGAGAGGGCTAGGGTTACACAGAGTCGGTTACAATGGTAGGAGATCTACATATTCGTATCGCCAAGCTTGCCTTCCACGCCAAGGAAAGTCCCTTCCGGACACGGGACAAAGTCTTCAATCTTGTATCTTCATAGTCCAGGAGTCTGGCCGAAGGTATAGTCCGGCTATCCGGAAACCCCCTAAACCGGGACTCCCTCAGTAGCCCCTGAACCAGGTTTCAATGACGACGAGTCCGGCGCGCAGATTGTCTTCGGCATTGCAAGGAGGGTTCCTCCTCCAAGTACTTCATAGAAGATTTTGAACACAAAGGTAGTGTCCGGCTCTGCAAAACAAGTTTCCACATATTGCCATAGAGAGAATAATATTTACACAAATCTAATCTGCTGACGTATTCCGTAGCATGACATCACACCACGGCTAAGTCATTATTCGAATCATTTTACTGTCCCACCTCAACGCACTTAGCGAGGCGGTTTCCTTGGCACGTCTTGTCAAAGCAGAGATCATGTCCCCTTATTCTAGGATTCTCATCAATACGGGCGTGGGCAACCCAACCGTACCCGTTGGAATGTTTTCTCGATCCAAGGCGAGTCCCAAACGGTCACGGGGAAGGCCCTTGGTATTCAACCTCTTATAAAGAGACCAAGGCCTTACTCCTTTCTTTCAATCTCAAACGAGTTCGCCCTTCGCCTCGAGTTCCAACACCCAAGGCTCCAGATTTCAGGCGCTTCGGACCTTCGACAATGTTCGGTTTTGACCTTAGAGGCCGATGGATGCCCTCCTCCATCACGGAGGAGGACGTGTTGAAGTTGAGAGAGGCCAGGTTCTTGACTGGCGAAATCTCGCATAGGCTGCCTGCTCAAGGGCAGGTCATTTCCACTCCCAAGCCTGGTGAGAGTGTGGTGTTCATGTCTCACTTCCTTCGGGGGCTAGGATTCCCGATGGATCCCTTCGTGAGGGGGCTCATGTTTTATTATGGGCTGGAATTTCACGACTTAGCTCCGGAGTCCATCCTCCATATTTCCTCATTCATCATCGTGTGTGAAGCCTTCCTCCGTATTACTCCTCACTTTGGACTATGGCTCAAGACCTTCAAAGTAGAGCCGAAGATGATCGAGGGACGGCACGCGGAGTGCGGAGGTGCTTTTATAAGCAAGAATGCTGGTGCTCCATGGCCCGAGGGCTCTTTCCAAGGGGAGTCCAACTTATGGCAACGAGAGTGGTTTTATATCACATCTCCCAGGAGCACCAAGTGGGTGGCGCTGCCTACTTTCCGCTCGGGTCCCCCGCCACGACTGGCGTCATGGGTCAATAAGGGGCTAGACTGGGGGCCAGCAAAGGACGTGCCTTTGTTGCAGGGCCGCATCTGAGATCTCCTAGAAAGAGACATCAGTCTAGTCATGGTGACGCAAGTTATGTAAATTCGTCGAGTTCTGCCCTGCAAACGTCGCCCCCTTTGCCTGTGGGAGTTCAACCCAGAGGGACCACGAGTTCTCAAACATTTTCTTGGCATGACGCCCGTGGATATGTACAAATTGTTCTTCGGACCACAAATAGTGCGTCCGGATTCTACGGAGGACGCAGGTCTGAGCTGCAATCGTCCAGATACTCAAGTAAGTAGCCTTGTGCCCGGACTCGCTATCCGTATATTTATCATAAAATTGCCCCTAAAAGAGATGTCCTTCGAACAAGAGTGGATAGCGAAAGCAAAGCTAATCAGGTGTCCGGCCCCCCTTTTCGAGACCATGCCGGGTCCCGTTCTAGTCAGGATGTTGGAGGTTGTGCCTTCGGAGGAAAGCGAGGGAGGGGACAAGGAAGCTACAACCTCCTCGAAGAAGGTTGTCCGGAAGGGAGGAATCGAAAATTCCTCTCCTCAGGGGAAGAAGAGGACCACCTCTGACGACTCGGAGACCATGGCCTCAAAGCGGGGGAAGAAATCTTCGTCAGAGGGTCCTGCGCCGGGGGATACTTCAGCCGAATTATGCCCTCAAGGGGATCAGCCCTCCACCGAGCCGTAAGTAGAGAGGAGTTTTCTTTTTAAGAAACGAGAGAAATCCTTGCTTTATATCTGAGAAAAGTAATCGAAAATTTACCCTGTAGCTCGAACCTTAGCCCTTCTCAGCAGAGCTCGTCTTCGGGGGATCTTCTTCCGGAGATGATGGAGAGCGGAACGCCTCCCCCTGCCGTGCCGCCTTGCGAGGAGGGCGACCCTGAGGTATCGTCGCGCAGGGTTTCTCCGAATCCGGCAGGGTCGGAAGGTAGTCATATGCCCCCCCAAAGCCCTCCGTGCCCGGCCTTCAAAAAGGGCCATAGGATGAGTCCGCCACCATCTAGTGCGCGATTGGAGGAGCTAAAGGATCTGCTAGGGCGAGCATCTATCTTAGAGGAGCACCGTGCATTGATGGGTACGGTGATCGAGAGGATTTCGTCCGTGGAGAGCGGATTGCAGGAGGCCGTCAGGAGTTTACTGACAGGTTTTGAGTTTACAGACAGGTTTTGAAGTACGTGAAATAATGTACCCTTTTTGGACAGTTGTGCATAAATAAGATGCGCCCTGTGTAGATAGTAGCCCCTAAGACTCTGTGCGTTGTCAAAAAGTGACGGCGCGCAGAGGATCATAATCCCAGGTCTAATATGCCGCCTTCATACGTAGGTGGCGAAGTGTCCGTTGGCCAGCCGGACTGACAAATTTGCCGAGCTAAAGCGGCAACTTGACGTGGCAGATACCGACATCGCGCTTGTCAACAAGCGGCTTGACGAGGCGCAAGGTATGTAATTCCTCCGGCGGCACCTGGTAAGAGGAGCTTTATGCCAGTATCCTACAATGTGTGCGCTTGATGCAGATGGTGCTGCTGCCATGGAGAATCTTCGGGCGGAACTTGCGAGAGCCAAAGAGCAAGCCAGGAAAAGTGATGCGGCTGCCGGAAAGGCAATTGAAGAGCTGAAAGCCGAACAGGTTTCTCACTTCCGAAGCAAGAAGGAAATGGCCAAGATGGCTGTGAAGCTAAAGAGCGCTTCTGACCATTGCAAGCTTATTGAAAAAGAAGATCAGGCTGAACAGACGGACTTGGAGAAGGCCATTGCCGATGCCAAGGATGCTCGCTCTGCGATGAGAGCTATGAAGGAGGAGATGCGTCAGGCCGGAGAGATCGCGACTGAAAAGCCCTTTATGCTACGGAGGAAGTTCTGTGATCCCAAACATGCTCCGTTAGACCGGATGTGGAGTTCGGCGGACACCTATCTGGATTTGGCAGTGAGTGCCACAGATGCGGCCGAGCACTTTCGAGATCAAGAAGATCGCGAAGTGGAAAAGCTCTTTTGGTCGCAGTTCCACAATCCGGAGCGTCCACTGTCATTAGCCGATCGTTTGGCCGAGTGGGCCGAGCTAAATAGGTTGTCTGGACTCACCATGAAGTATGTCATGAGTCATCTGTGGCCAGAGAGGCCAGAGCCGACAAGTTATTTCAACTTGGTGCAGCAGTTCCTTGGTGCGGCGCCGCATATCAATCCGATGAAGAGGTCAGCGTGCATAGAGGGTGCGCGGATGGCTCTTGCCCATGTGAAGACATACTGGGCGGAAATGGACGCCACCGCTGTTGCATCCCCAAACTCGGGTGGAAGCCGAGTACCTGCCGAGCACTATTTTCAGGAAGTTCTGCAAGGCGCTCGTTTAATAGAGACGCAGTGCTCGAAGGATACTATATTCGAATAGCGTTTATTATTGTAAAACAATATTGTGATAAATTGTAGAAGCTTTTTTATACTTGTGCCTGCAAGTATTATAACACCTCCTGTGCAGCCGTTTAACATATATGTATATATAATATGAAAGATGGCAGTCATCGGCTTCAGCCCCCATGCACATAATGCGGGGGTGTTCGCAGAAGGCGCATTTTCACACTTGATCCAACGTCTTGGTCCTACAAAGGAGGTGATAGCACAGCGAACTAGGCAATCGGACTATGATGCTTTATCACTTTCACTTAGACATAGGAGTTTGACAGTGAGGCTACTTATATAGCCCCTGGTGGCACCTGCGCTCGCCCGAACTCGGGGTGCGTATGTGCCTGGCCGGGAAATGGCCCTTCATTAATGCGGAGGAATCCTAAAGATTCTGGTAAGTCATCGAGTGGTTGACCAGTCTCACGCTATATCATGACAGTCAGTTTTCGGCTTTCTCTACTGAGGTGCTCGCTTGGCCGAACTGGGGCACAATCGTAGTAGTTCTCCTGGTGCCGCCTTAGCCGATAGAGCGGAACGTAAGGCAGCAAAACACAGGAGCCGGGCAACCCAACATTTGACCAAAGACATGACTCGGAGCTGATGCATATAAGGCCAAACTCGCGACGCCGAACACTCCCTAGGGTATTAGGTCTTTATGAGGGCGGGCGGGATAACGCCCTTAGTAATAAGCCCCTAGTGTCCAGGTACGCTCAAAACTCTGACGTGGCCATATGCCAAAACGCCAGCCTCCTCCTTGGTTATACCAAGAAACCAGGGGATGTGTATCAACAAGAGATAGTAAAAAAGGTTTACGCAGGGTCTTAATCTGAAAAGAATCCTTGGAACGGGTCCCTGCTGCACGTCTGCGCCTGTGTCTCCGTTGTGCCATGTCTTGGACAGGCATAGCACGGTGTTCATCTGTAAAAGAGAGGAACTTAGTTAAAGAAAGATTGTGCTGAACATGAGTTATACTAAATAAACGAAGTATAAATCGAAATGGGTAAAATTGAGCTTTATTGTCTCTTGTTTTATATGTGCGAAGCCCCTAGTACAGGGGTATACGGCTATTAAGCCTTTATCAATTGTATGTTTATGCCGGACTCATCTAGTCGTGTCCGTGGTCTTAACGACCTGCTTAGGTGCTTTGGCTGGTGAAGCCGCTTTATTGTGGGGCTGTCGAGGCAGCCGCACTGTCTTCCGCGGGGGAGGAACACTCAATGTTTTCCCTTTAATGAGATGATGCCTCGTGGATCGGGCATCTTAAGCGTAAGAGATGCATAATGCGGTATTGCGTCAAAGTGGGCGAAAGCTTCGCGCCCCAGCAGTGCTTGATAGCTACTTGAGAATGGGGCGATGTGGAAAGTTAGCTGTTCGCGACGAAAGTTATCGGGGGAGCCGAACGTAACTTCTAGCCGGAGAGAACCCATACAACGGGCGTCCGGGCCTGGCGTTACCCCTTGAAAGGAGGTTTTGCTATGGCGAATTTTGTTGGGTCTATCCCCATGTTGCGGATTGTGTCCTGGTATAACAGGTTTAGGCCACTGCCGTCGTCCATCAGGACATTTGTGAAGTGGAGTCCGTCGATTATCGGATCTAATACCAAGGCAGTCCAGCCTGCGTTTCAGATACTTCTAGGGTAATCCTGATGGTCGAAGGTGATCGATTTTAACAACCATTGGAGAGATTCTTTTGGGATAGGCCGTATGGCGCGTATCTCAATTGGCGCCATTCTGTTCGTCACGTGAAGTAAGTTTACTGTTTTGACTTCTTGTGGGAAATCCTTTTGTTTCCTGGTGCTCTGCTTGTGGGGTTCGTCGTCGTCCTCACTTGGTGTGTCGAGCCCCTTGTGTTCGGTGTTGAGTTTGCCGGATTGCTTGAAAACCCAACAGTCTCTGTGGGTATGGTTCGCAGGCTTCCCGGGAGTACTGTGTCTTTGACATATCTTGTCCAAGATTTTGTTTAAGTTGGATAGCTCGTCCCTGTTATCCTTGATGGGCGGCTTTCTCTGATTCTGCCGCGAGCTTTTGAATCCGGCATTGACCGCCGTGCTCCTTGGGCTGTTTCTTTTATTCCGGCGCTGGTCCTTGCTGCGTCGGGGTTTTCCATTTTCATCCCTAACTTCGGATGTACTTGGGTCGCTGGTGCTACATCTTGCCAACCAGCTGTCCTCTCCTGCGCAAAAGTGGGTCTTGAGGCTTGTTAATGCGGCCATTGTTCTTGGCTTTTCTTGGCCGAGGTGTATGGCGAGCCATTCGTCTCGAACGTTATGTTTAAAAGCTGCTAGGGCTTTGGCGTCCGGACAGTCGACTATTTGATTCTTTTTAGTAAGAAATCTGTTCCAGAATTTCCGGGCTGACTCTCTGGGCTGCTGAGTTGTGTGACTGAGTTCGTCTGCATCCGGAGGGCGGACATAGGTCCCTTGAAAATTTGCCCGGAAAGCATTCTCAAGCTCTTCCCAACTTCCAATGGTGTTTTCGGGAAGGCTTTTGAGCCAATGCCGGGTTGGCCCTTTAAGCTTGAGGGGTAAGTATTTTATGGCGTGGAGGTCATCTCCTCTGGCCATGTGTATGTGGAGGATATAATCCTCGATCTAGACCCCAGGGTCTGTTGTTCCGTCGTACATCTCTATGTTTACGGGCTTGAATCCCGCTGGAAATTCATGGTCCAGCACCTCATTGGTGAAGCATAGGGGGTGTCCGGCACCCCTGTATTTGGGTGTGCCGTGATGTTCGGATATTTGTTGTGTTGCATTGCTTACTAGAGCTTGCTTTCTTGGCCCGTAGATAGATCTGGCTGGGCCATCTTTTTGATGCGGATCCTTTAGTGGATCGCGTGCCGGCTTGTGTGCGGCGCCGTTTGCCGCTCCATGCTGGCCATGCGGTCGTCTATCCGTCCGGGTGGCCTTCATATTTTTTGACTGCGGGGGCTCTATGGCCTCCTTGTCAAATTCAGGCAGTAGCTTTCGCTTTGGATAGCTTTTTGTGCGGCGACTGCCGCCATATTTGTCTGCGGTGCTGTGTACATTGTTCCATCTGATTCTGAGTGCATCTTCCGCAGTTTTGAGCTTCCGCTTCTGCTTTTTCAAGCTACGCGCAGTGGCGATGAGCTTTTTATGGAGGTTCTTCTGCTCCAGGATCTTATCCGGCATAAGGTCGTCCGGGCTGTTGTTTTCACCGGGGACAGGGTGTTCGGTTTGTTTATCCAGGTTGCCCTCTTCGGACAGTTTCTCGAAGGCATGTTCGTCGTCCGCCGGCTTGTCCTGCTCTATGGCTGGGTTTGTATGGCTGTTGTCTCTGTTGAGGCGGGGCTTGGAGCGGCGCTTACATCGCCGCTTTGATTGCTTTTCGGGTGAACGATCCCTCATTGCATCCCCGTGCTCCTCGTAGTCGCTTCCTTTGGGTGTGTCCACCATGTATACATCATGAGATGAGGTGGCTTTCCAGTGCCCTATAGGTGCTGGTTCTTGATCGTCTCCTGCATCGGCGTCCATACCGTCGATGTCTTTGGAGTCGTAGTCGAGCATGTTGGTTAAATCATCGACAGTGGCTACGAAGTGGGTGGTGGGTGGGCTTTGAATTTCGTCATCCGTATCCCAACCTTGCTGACCATAGTCCGGCCAGGGCTCTCCTGATAAAGAGAGAGATTTTAGTGAATTCAGAATATCGCCGAAGGGCGAGTGCTGAATGATGTCCGCGGCGGTGAACTCCATGATCGGCGCCCAATCGGGTTCGATCGGTAGGGGCGCGGAGGGTTCAGAGTCTGGAGGGGAGTCTGGCTCCTTGGAGTCACTGGATTCGTAGAGAATAGGGCTGGTATTCGGCTCGATCGCCGTAGAGATTGCAGCCCCCGAGGCGGTGTCCAACCACCCATCCTCGATTGGCGCGGTTGGCTCCGAATCGAGGGTCGGAGCCGATGCGGGTGCGGCCTCCAGGGCACTGTTCGGCGGCAGAGCTAGATCATGCCCATCGTGATAGTGCGGCGCGCTCGGCTGTGGCTCGAATCCGTCAAAGATCAAGTCTCCGTAGATGTCAGCCGTGCAGTTCAAACTTCCAAATCTGACCTGATGGCCAGGGGCGTAGCTTTCGATCTGCTCCAGATGACCAAGCGAATTGGCCCACAGTGCAAAGCCGCCAAATATGAAGATCTATCCGGGGAGAAAAGTCTCACCCTGGATCGCATCGCAGTTGATGATCGGAGAAGCCATCGGGCCTAAAAGCGACGACACAGAGGAACTCTCAATGAAAGCACCAATGTCGGTGTCAAAACTGGCGGATCTTGGGTAGGGGGTCACGAACTGTGCGTCTAGGGATGGCAATGGGTACCCATTACCCAGGTACCTTGCGGTTAAAAACCCTATTAGGGTAAGGGTATGTGACAACAATTTACCCATGGGTACTTAAATGGGAAAATTTCATACCCATCGGGTAGAGAGGGTACGGGTATGGGATCGTATAATCCATGCCCACGTACCCATGTACCCATCTAAATTGTTGATAAGTGGGTTTCTGTTAATATCCCAATGTATTAATTTTCCACTCCTAATCTCTCTAGCTCAAAACTCTAATATGTAGTCAAATTATCTCAATAATTTATCATGATTTTGTGAACTTAATGTGTATGCCTATGTGTTGTTATTTTTGTGTCACTTTATAGGCAAGTATTTTTGTTTATGAGAATGTGTTGTTGTTACAATATGCTATTGTACATTGTTGTTTAAAATGTCCTGCTATTAATAATTTATGATTATATGTTTCCTTTTACAAATATTTTTTACTCAATTGATGTGTTGTAAACGCGGGTATTTTTACCCACGGGTACCCATATACCCTGTCGGGTGACGGGTATGGGAAAAAATTGTACCCTTGACGGGTATGGGTATGGGTGATGGGTAAATTCAGGGTGGTCGAGTAAGGGTATGGGATAGCTCCACCCGTACCCATACCCTGCGGGTGCCATCCCTATGTGCGTCTAGGCGGATGGTAACAGGAGGCAGGGGACACGATGTTTTACCCAGGTTCGGGCCCTCTCGATGGAGGTAAAACCCTACGTCCTGCTTGATTAATATTGATGATATGGGTAGTACAAGAGTAGATCTACCACGAGATCAAGGAGGCTAAACCCTAAAAGCTAGCCTATGGTCTGATTGTTGTTCATCCTACGGACTAAAAACCCTCCGGTTTATATAGACACCGGAGAGGGCTAGGGTTACACAGAGTCGGTTACAATGGTAGGAGATCTACATATCCGTATCGCCAAGCTTGCCTTCCATGCCAAGGAAAGTCCCTTCCGGACACGGGACAAAGTCTTCAATCTTGTATCTTCATAGTCCAGGAGTCCGGCTGAAGGTATAGTCCGGCTATCCGGACACCCCCTAATCTGGGACTCCCTCAGTAAGACAAGGGACAAGGTAACCTAATGCTTTCATAGACATCATCTTGTGTGTGCATCACTCTATGTCTGTGGATATCCTTGTTTTTTTCCTTGTGGGACTAACCCGTGTAGGTATTGAAAGTGCAACTCACTCCAAAGGATTGCTCCAAATGATCTACATCAACATTGAGCATCCACATCTTCAACACCTACATGAAGTCATCATCGACAAAATCCAAGGTTAGTTCATCCCTATTAGGGGGGATCTCACATCTAGGGGAGCTTTACTCTAAGAATTGAGCTAAAGCAACTCTAATGGTGTGAACACAACAACGCTTTAGGTAAAAGTGGTAACCCCACTTGTGCTTAAACGATGAGTATGACGTATGATCAAATGTTCTCATTTGACTCCTAAGTCAATATACTCATATATAGATGACCTAGTCATCGCCAATTGCTTGATAGATGCTAGAATTGGTTGTGCATGCTTTGCCACATATTTCATTTGCCATTTTATTGTGTGAGCATGTTGGTTGCATAATTTACTCATTCGAGGACATCCACTTGTTGTTTTGATTGTTTGGTTCCTTTTTATTTTGCCAAGTGGATGGACAAGAATTCCTAAGAACCTTCTCTAGCTATCTATGCTTTTCTTGTCTAGAACTCTATTCATGCTACATCACAAAGTTTGATCAAGTCAGATTCGAACCACTTTGTGTGAGGAGCACTCGGAGTCCCCGATTCGTCATAGACTTAAACTTCCAAAACTTCTTTGTGCGTTTCGGTCTGACTGATTCATCCATTTCGGTCATACCGAGATCACTAAGTCGATCTAGGTTTTCAATCTCGGTGCAACCGATTTGAACTTTTCGGTCACACCGAGTTGCAGTAACTGCTTGTAGTTATGCATCTCGGTGCCACCGAGTTGTTCCACTCGGTCACACCGACAGGGTCAGGCTATATATATCCCCGGGCCAAAATTTGGAAAATTTTCCGAACCTCTTCGCCCGCGCTCAGCCTGCTCTGCCTCTCTGGGTCTCCGGATCGTCCTCCTCATCGCCAGCTGCCTCCCGCCGCTGGTCTCCGTCGCCGTCAACGGAAATCATCTCTGCCGTTGCCATCGTAGCAGGTCCATCACCGCACTTAGGGTATGTACTTGATCCTTATGCTAATCTCACTCCGATTCCTAGCACATTGTTTTGCCATGTATCTTGCCACGATTGAGATCACTCTATCCAGCGAAATCACTCCGTAGTTTAGTTGTGGATTCAAAATTTAGGGTTAGGTTTCCGCAAAAATCATCTCGGACCAACCGAGTTGTTGAAATCGGTTCCACCGATTTGAGTAAGGCCATTGCACATGTGATTCTCGGTCTGACCGAGTTAAATTCTTTGTGAAACTCTAGCAGTCTCGGTGCCACCGAACTGTGACTCGGTCTGACCGAGTTCACTAGTTTAGGTTCCAACAGCTGCTTCGGTATCACCGAGTTTTCAAATCGGTAGATCCGAAATGCTTTCTGTGGAAAACTAAAACTAAGTTTTTGACTCATTCTTTTGCAAAAACCTCTATACTTTGTGATGCTCACCCAATCTACCTCATCTATAATCTATTCACAGGGTCTGCTATCAGTGTTTGCATCATGTCATATCAGAGTGACAGTCAGAACAAGTCTGAGGAGAAAGTTAACATGAGTGAGGGCACTAGTCCCTCTAGCCGCTTTGATGAGGGAAGCAGGAGTACACCCAACAACTTGCCTAAGGCAGCCACCAGGACCAGAAAGAAGAGAACCTCAGATTCTGAGGATGAGGACTATGTGGCTGTTGAAGAAGAGGCCACCTCAAAGAGGAAAGTCCTGAAAAAGGAATATGGCATAGATGCTGCCACTAAGCCAGGAATGAAGCAAAAGGTTCCTGCCAAGAGAGTTCCTATGTCAAAGGCCAGAACATCCACTCAAGGAACTTTGGGATCTGTACCCAAAGAACAGGTTGTGGCAGAGAAGAAAAGGAAGGAAATGGTCAAGAAGACCACTGCCAGAGTGCTTGGCAGATCATCAATTATGAGAGATTTTGAAGAAGAGGAAGAGGAACAGGATGCAGCACTAGCACCCAAAGCTCAAAAACTTATGGGAGATGCAATTAAGGCAGGGGCTGCTCCATCTAACCCCAAAACTGCTCCTAAGACTGCTGCTCCAGCTCCAAAGCCAAAATGCAAGAGGAGCACCAGGAACATCCCTGCTGAGGAGAAGAACAAGGCCCCAGTGCCTCAAGCTGCTGAAGAAGAAGAGGATTCTGTTGTTTTGAGGAAGTTGAAGCCCAAAATCCCTGATCACAATGATGCACACCCAGTTGTAGAGAATATGAAAATCGGGAAAGATTCAGGATTGAGGCTATGGAGAGAGTCTGATCCATATGCCACCAGGAGAAGGAGTGCTGTGGACTACAGGTTCCATACAAAGGAACAGCAAGACTTCTATGAGACTGTTTTACTTGACAAGAATCCCATAGTGTGTGACATGAGATGGGTTGATTGGAAATTCATTAAGGAAAATGAGGATCACTTCCCTGGTGTATATGACAGCTTCAAGGCATGTGGAGTTGATGAGTTTGTGGCACAGAAGCTCACAAAGTGGAATGATGAGCTTATTATGTAGTTCTACTCCACAACTCATTTCTACCCAGATGGAAGGATTGTCTGGATGTCTGAAGGTACTAGGTACCAGTAAACAGTTGAAGAATGGGCAAAATTGATCAATGCTCCTGAGGAGAATGAAGATGACTTGGATGTCTATGCCAAGAAGAAGAAGGGTCACAACACCATGGCACATATGTACAAAGAGATCCCAGATACTGCTCTTGAGACACACAAATTTGGATCAGTACATTACCTTTTGTCAGGTTTGCCAACAATCAACTGGATCCTCAGGCACACTCTATTGCCAAAGTCAGGTGATCACAAGATGATCAGAGGCCATGCAATTAACCTGCTTCACATATTTGATGTGCCTCAAAAGTTCAAAGTCATGAGCCTAATTGTGGAAACCATAAAGAGAACAGCTTCAGATCAGAAGAGAAGTCGTGGGTATGCCCCACAGATCCAGGAGCTAATCAACTCCAAGATGGGCACTGGCACATATCTCTTGGACAAGGAACATATGCTCATCTACCCAGACTTTGAGGACAACACTGTGGTGATGGATGAGAATGAACTGTCTTCTGTGCAAGCACAAGCAAAGAGGGAGAAGGCAAGGACTGAAAAGGCTGCAAAGATGCCAACCATTGATGAGGCATCTCAGTATCTTCTGAAGAGCAAGCAAGATCAGCTTGGCTACTTGATTGCCTCCACTCCGAGGATTGAGAAGGGATTGGCCACCTTGACTCAAAACCAGGAGAGCTTGGAGAGGATCATGGAGCAGAAGTTCTATGATTTAGATGTGAAGATCACTGAGATACAGTTAGTTGTTCAGCAACTTCAGGATGAAGTGCAGGAGAAGAAGGGCAAGTCTACCACTGATGCTTTTGCTAGAGTGCCCAGAGGACAGAGATCTGCTGCAGTGCCAGTTACAGACACTAGAGCAACTTCATCTGCACCAGCTACAGCTTCAGTGCCACCAACTCCAGCACCCATTCCACAAGCTCCATCTACATCAACTGATGCCTTCATCCTTGGAGTTTTATCTACACCACCACCTGAAGACCAAGCCTGAGAGTCGATCTAGCACTATGCATTTTTTATGAACTTTTTGGTAACTTGTTGCCAAAGGGGGAGAAAATGTATAGATCATAGGCTTCGAGAGAGTGTGTAGCATTTTGTTATCTCTTATTTTTTGGTGGTTGAACTTTGTTATTTGCTTGTTTGAGATACTTTATGCTTTTGCGTGATACTTGGATGATCATGTGTTTGATCATATGCTACCTTAATGCTTGTTGGATGACATTATCCTTTTATATCCCGATATGATCATTCATTTTTCTTGGTGATGAGTGCATGTATTTAATTATTTTCATTTTGAGCGCTCCACCAAGATGTATGTGACATGGAAGAGTAACCCACGATCCTAACTCATTGTGCATTTGCAGTCCAAAGCAAATCTTAAACTATGCACAAATTTAGGGGGAGCTCTTTCTTTTCACATACTTCTCAAAGCGACAATGTGTTTCACTCTTATTATCATTTGTCGAAGCTTTGATCTATATGTTGTCATCAATTACCAAAAAGGGGGAGATTGAAAGTGCAACTGTCCCTAGGTGGTTTTGGTAATTCCTAACAACATATAGCTCATTGAGCTAATGCTATTTCATGATTAATATATCAGGAAAGCTCAATGATTGGCATGGCATGGATGAGAAAAGTGGACCCCTCAAAATGCTAAGGACAAAAGGATTGGCTCAAGCTCAAAGCTCAAGACTACACATTTTCTATTTTAGTGATCCAAGATCACATTGAGTCTATAGGAAAAGCCAATACTATCAAGGAGGGATGAGGTGTTGCTTAATGAGGCTCTTGCTCAAAATGCTTAGTGATATGCTCCAAAGCCCTCAACTACTTTCTCACATCCACATATGACCTAAACCAAAAGTCAAACTCGGCCCCACCAATTCTTTCTATTCGGCGCCACCGAGTTCAGATGTCATAGCCAGTGCCACAAACCCTAGGCAAATCGGTCTCACCGATAGGGATCTCGGTCTCACCGAGATGGGATTGTAATCTCTCTGTTTCCCTTCGTAACGTTTTGGTCCCACCGAGATGGGCGATCGGTCCCACCGAGATTGCAATGTAAACTCTCTGTTTCCCTTTCGTAACATTTCGGTCTCACCGAGATGAGCGAATCGGTCCCACAGAGTTTACCTGACCAACTCTCTGGTTAGCTTATTACCAAAATCGGTCTCACCGAGTTTGTGTAATCGGTCTCACCGAGATTACGTTATGCCCTAACCCTAACCATATCGGTCCTACCGAGTTGCATGTCGGTCCCACCGAAAATCCTAACAGTCACTAGCTTTGCTGAATCGGTCCGACCGAGTTTATCAATTCGGTCCCACCGAGATTTGCAAGTTGTGTGTAACGGTTAGATTTTGTGTGGAGGCTATATATACCCCTCCACCTACTCTTCATTCGTGGAGAGAGTCATCAAAAGGAACCTACACTTCCAACTTACTTTTTCTGAGAGAGAACCACCTACACTTGTGTTGAGGCCAAGATATTCCATTCTTACCATATGAATCTTGATCTCTAGCCTACCTGTCGGAGTCAAAACCGGCAGATCTCGGGTAGGGTGTCCCGAACTGTGCTTCTTGGCTGGATGGTAACAGGAGGCAGGGGACACGATGTTTTACCCAGGTTCGGGTCCTCTTGATGGAGGTAAAACCCTATGTCCTACTTGATTAATATTGATGATATGGGTAGTACAAGAGTAGATCTACTACGAGATCAAAGAGGCTAAACCCTAGAAGCTAGCCTATGGTATGATTGTATGTTGTGATTGTTGTCCTACGGACTAAAAACCCTTCGGTTTATATAGACACCGGAGAGGGTTAGGATTACACAAGGTCGGTTACAAAGGAGGAGATATCCATATATGTATTGCCTAGCTTGCCTTGCACGCCAAGTAGAGTCCCATCCGGACATGAGATGAAGTCTTCAATATTATATCTTCATAGTCCAATAGTCCGGCCAAAGGATATAGTCCGGCTGTCCGGAGACCCCCTAATCCAGGACTCCCTCAGTAGCCCCCGAACCAGGCTTCAATGACGATGAATCCGGCGCGCAGTATTGTCTTCGGCATTGCAAGGCGGGCTCCACTCCGAATTCTGTGTACCTGTCGAAATAATGTCTGGTTTCTTGTGAATGTTGCACTGCTTGGCTTCCACGCCCAATAATGGCCACTTTCCACGTGTCGAGCGAATGTGAAGAGCCAGGGTGTTTTCACATTTACCCCCCTAGTTGTGTGAATGAGCCGCCTATTTAAAAAGACGAGGATTCAGATCCAAATCACACCATCCTCCCTTGGCAAGCCTTCATCGGAGCGCACCCGACAGAGATCCATTCCATCATGGCCGGTCGACGCAGATCCTCCTCTCGCACCCCTAGCTCCAAGCCTGGAGATTGGGAGAGATGTTCCATCCGCACAGCAAATTAGTGATGCTTCAGTCCAAGGGATTTCTTCCCCCAGTGTGCATGGTCCCGGTTCGAGCCGGGCTCGCCACCTATAATGGCGGCGAGCAAGCGGAGAGCCTTCCCAATCCCTCCAAGGGAGAGCGGGTATGCCTTGTCCCTTATTTAGTACGAGGGCTCGGATTTCCCATTCATCTGTTTCTCCGGGGACTCCTGGAGTTCTATGGCCTCTAGTTGCACAATCTTACGCCTGCCTCCCTGCTGCATATCGCGGGATTCGTAGCCCTTTGCAAGTTGTTTTTCGGCTGTGAGGCTCATTTCGCTCTGTGGAAGAAGTTGTTCTGCCTTGTGCCCCGTTCTCAGAAGGGGTCAATATATCAAGTGGGCGGAGCCGAAGTGTGGCATATTGCCGGGACCGGATACCTGTTCGGGACCCCAAAGAAGACGTCCGAAGACTGGCCTTCAGAATGGTTTTATATAGAAGACTTCCCCCTCTCGGATCCTATTTGGATCGGCCTTCCTGAGTTTGACAACGCCCCTTTGAAGAAGCGTTGGAGCTGGCGTCCACAGAGCTCCCTGGAGGAAGATGACATGGACATTCTTTACCTGATGAGCCGGATAAGTTTTTTAGCTCGATCCGGATTGACCATGATCGAGGTCATGGCCACATGCATCATGCGGGGGGTGCAGCCGCTTCAGTATAGAGGCCACCCCATGTGGGATTTCAACGGGGACGATGACGCCACCCGCCACGGCCGCAAAGGGCTGGGATCGGCTGCTCATCTAATAAAGATCTTATCCACTTTGTACAAGGGAGAAGAGGAGGAATTCCTTCGTGTCAACCCGCAGGGCGGATTTTCTATGTACAATCCTCCGAGCTGGGTAAGGGGAGACTTTTTATCGCCCATCCATTTCGTATTCCCGTAGTTAAGTATTCATTCTAGCGATTTCATCGCAGGAGCTGCGCCAAGCTGTAAAGGAGATAAACATCCCTCCTCCACAACCCGAGGACCCTAGACGGTCCCTTGACCCGGCCTCCCAGGAGGATCCGGACATATCTGTGGAGCTGATCGATGTGGTATTTTACCAATCGAGTAATGACAATGCTTTGGTGGCCATTACGGCCGATTACCCTGGGCTAGTTCCAGCCTCACAGGTGACTGAGACCGAAGTCCCAGCAGTTCAAAAAGGGATCCATCCTTGCGTGTTTTTGATCGCCGTATAACAGCCGTGTTTTGTAGGGGAGGTCCTCGAGGCCGAAGGCCGAGCCTGCGGCGACTGGCCAACAAGGGGCCGCGAGGCCAAGCAGGCTGAAAAGAACCGCAGTCCGGATTGAGACACCGGTGCAGCGGTATGGCGCGCCGTCCTTATTGCAAGACATCATTCTCATAGACATATTAACGCCCATGCCTTCTTTTCAGGAAAAAGAGCGCTCGCCGGACTATACCCGGAGAGGCTACCAATCGCGCCTCCACAAGCCAGGCTCCAAGGACGGATTCGGAGGCGGGGACGAATACAAGGCGTGCGCCGGGTGCTCCTCCGACAGAGGATGCGGATAAACTGTCCGCCACCCGTTCCGAGGTGGAAAGTGCCATGAACCACAGGCGTCGCCGGACTGTTCTTCGTGATGCTTGTTTCTCCCAAGCAGCATTGGATGCCTTCAACTCGGGATACGTGCACCTTCGTGCCGCTCAAAATGGTCTAGCCAGAGCCACGGAGCAGTATGTGAAAGACATACGGGTGAGAAAATTTGGTGATTATATATATCAGTAGCCCCTGAGACTTGAAACAGTTAGGATAACTGATTTAAGGATCATTTGTTATGCAGGTTCTTACAGAAAAGAATACTCAACTGTCCCAGGAGCTGGAAGTGTGCAAAGCCCAACTTCAGGCCGCACTGGCCGCAGCAGGGGAGCCCAAAGAGACCCCCTCTGGTAACATATCCTTCAAATGATAAGTATCATATAGAATGCGACGTGTATGCAGATCTGACGATAAAATTGCAGATGACACTGGAGTAAATCCGGATAAGCAGCAGCTCCAACGCCAGCTGAAGGCCGGTGAGAACGTGCTTACGAGGGTGAGGCGGGAGAAAAATGATCTCCAAGATGCCAACACCAAGCTGGGCGTGGAACTACAAGATGTTCATGCCCAACTGTCGGACTCTGTTAAGGAAAATCGGCGGCTTCGACGCGGCATATTTAGTAAGTGCTTGAACGAACTTTGAAAAAAAATTCGGTGAGGAAGCTGGCTGACAGAGTTATGTCTGTAGGTATGCTAACAGGTTGTCCTGCCGAGGAAATGCCCGGTTCAATGGGTGACCTTCTTCCCAAGCTCTCACAGCTACACGAACGAGTTCGGCAGGTGATGCAAGGCGTCGCCCAGGCCTTGTGGCCATCCGTCTCCATACCCGAAGGCCTTGGAGAGCTTGCGGAAAAGCTAAAGGGGGCACGGCGGCGCTTCCGATTATGGAAGATATCGGCCTGCCGTCAGGGCGCCAGGGAAGCCTGGGCAATGGTGAAGACACGGTACATGAAGGCTGACCCGAACCACATGGCCGAAGTCGGACCTGTGGGGCCTGATGGGAAGGAGATCCCTGTGAGCTTAGTGTACGGCCAAGTAGAATTGGTTGCAAAGTATTCCCAACAGGACTGTAGACTAGACAGCCTATTGGATGGTATTGAAGAGGAATTCAACCAGTCAAATTGACTATGTAATTTTAAAGTGACATGTATAATGCCTTCTAGCCGGATTGTAGATCGTTTGTCGTGGCAGACCTTTTCGCTTCAACCTCGGGACCCGACAGTCCGGAGTGTATCCGAATTCCCTCTCGGTTATGTAAGAACCGGGGCATGCGTGGAGACCAGGCGTAGGGGTCATTAGTGCTTTATCAGACAAGTGCACAACTACTTATGTTATATTACATGGGTAGTAAGAAACATCTTCCAGGGAGAATAGTTCCATTAAGGGTTCCTTTCCCTGGGTAAGCATGCCCTAAAGTGCATGTCCGGACTACGATAAGAAGCATAGAAAAATCATCTGGGGGAAGATATGAATAATAAAAATCATCTTTTGTTCACCGACCGAATATTCCCTTAAGAACGCTAGCTTTTGGCTTCACCCAGTCTGAGGTACACGTTTGGCTGACCCAGCGGTAACAATCGCAGAGGTGCTCCCCTTATGCCCTAGTCAAATTGATGGGAAAGTAGGGCATAAATACAAGAGCCAGGCAACCCAGCTTGGCCAAAACTTAAGTCATATCGATGCATATAATGGTTAAAAAAGGTACATGCGGAAGTATAACACATGTGTTGGGCGTGAGGCCCAGGAAAATAACTTAAGCTTCTGTGAAACAAGCCCCCAGGTATGAAGAGTGCGGATAGCGCATCTGTAATGTACGAGTGAGGCACAAGGTGACCCTTGAAGGTGTAGAGAAATAAAAGAAAGAAAGGGAAACAAGACAGATGATGCATATGCGGAAAATGGACAAAGGGAGGAGACTAACATAGAGTCCGCTGCTAAGCGTAGAATCTTCGAAGCCTGGCTGCGTTCCATGGGTAAGGCTCGAGTCGACTAGTTGATGCATCCCACAGTCGGTACGCTCCACCGGTCAGAACTTGGTCGATAATGAAGGGACCTTCCCATTTGGGCTCGAGCTTGTTCTTTTTCTTATCCGGCAGCCGTAGAACTAGTTCGCCAACGTTATAATTTTTGGCCCGTACTTCTCTGCTTTGGTATCTGCGAGCCTGTTGCTGGTAAAATGCGGAACGGGCTTCGGCTACGTCGCGCTCTTCCTCCAAGGTGTCCAGACTGTCCTGCCGATCGAGCTCAGCTTCTCTTTCTTCGTACATGCGCACTCAAGGTGAGTCATGAATTATGTCACGGGGCAGGACTGTCTCTGTGCCGTACACCATAAAAACGGTGTATATCCGATACTATGATTCGGCGTGGTCCGCAACCCCCAGAGTACGGAGTCGAGCTCCTCTACCCAGTGGGTGTCAGACTCCATTAAGGAGCGCACTAATCTGGGTTTAATGCCGCTCATTATGAGACCATTTGCTCGTTCGACTTGACCGTTGGTTTGTGGGTGATAGACTGAAGTATAATCGAGCTTGATGCCCATTTTGCTGCACCAAAGTTTTACCTCGTCGGCCGTGAAGTTCGTGCCGTTATCAGTGATGATGCTGTGGGGGACGCTGTAATGGTGTACAACCCCGGATATGAAATCTATCACCGGTCCGGATTCAGCTGTTTTAACCGGTTTAGCCTCTATCCATTTGGTGAATTTATCCACCATGACCAATAAGTATTTTTTCTTTTGGGTTCCCCCTTTAAGGGGTCCAACCTTGTCAAGCCCCCAGACCGCGAAGGGCCATGTAATGGGGATATTTTGGAGGGCGATGGGTGGCATGTGGCTCTGATTTGCAAAGAGCTGGCAACCGGCGCAACGTTGGACCAAGTCCTGTGCATCTGCCCGGGCCGTTGGCCAATAGAATCATGTACGGAAGGCCTTGCTTACAAGAGCTCGGGTTGCGGCGTGATGACCGCCGAGTCCGGCGTGAATTTCTGCCAAAAGGTTCCGCCCTTCATCTTCGGAGATGCTCCTTTGAAGGACTCCGGTAGCGCTTTTTTTGTACAATTCTCCCTCATGGACCCTGTAAGCCTTGGATCGCCGCACTATGCACCGTGCCTCATTTTGGTCCTCCGAAAGTTCCTGTCTAGTTAGGTAGGCCAGGAATGGTTCTGTCCAGGGGGCAATAATGGCCATTATTCCGTGGGCTGAATGTGTTATTTCGGTGGCGGAGCCTCCGATTGTGTCAGAGAGTTCGGTATCGGGTATTTGGCCGGGTCCGGACTGTTGTTACCAGCGTCCCCTTCCCATGCTACGGATGGCTTGAAGAGCCGTTCCAGAAATATGTTGGGAGGGACCGCGTCGCGTTTTGTGCCGATGCGGGCGAGGATATCCGCCGCCTGATTGTTTTCCCGAACCACATGGTGAAATTCGAGCCCCTCGAACCGAGCTGACATTTTGAGGATGGCATTGCGATAAGCTGCCATTTTCAGATCCTTGGCATCGAAGTCTCCATTTATCTGGGATATCGCGAGGTTCGAATCCCCGCGCACCTCTAGGCGTTGAATGCCCATGGATACTGCCATCCGGAGACCATGTAGAAGGGCCTCATATTCGGTTGCATTGTTGGAGTCTGTATACATTATATGTAGTACGTATTGAATGGTATCTCCTGTTGGGGACATCAAAACGACGCCAGCCCCCAGACCAGCCAACATTTTAGAGCCGTCGAAGTGCATGATCCAGTTTGAATATGTGCCGTACTCTTTAGGGAGTTCGGCTTCCGTCCACTCAGCGACGAAGTCAGCCAAAACTTGCGACTTGATAGCTCGCCACGGCTTGTAAGTTATGTAGAACGGGAGGAGCTCAATGGCCCATTTGGCAATCCGGCCCGTCGCGTCGCGGTTGTTTACAATATCGTTAAGTGGTACTTCCGAGGCTACTGTTATCGAACACTCTTGAAAGTAGTGTCGCAGCTTCCGGGATTCCATAAATACCGCGTATGCTATCTTTTGATAATGCGAGTACCATGATTTGCATGGAGTAAGGATAGTGGACACATAGTAAACCGGCTTTTGAAGGGGGAATTTGTGTCCGTCCAATTCTCGCTCGACAACGAGCACTGCGCTTGCTACTTGATGAGTTGCCACAATGTATAATAGCATTGGTTCGTCAATGTTTGGCGCGGCCAGGACTGGGTTTGTTGCCAATATGGCTTTTATTTCATTGAGTCCGGCCGAGGCGGCATCCGTCCACTCGAAGTGTTCGGTGCGCCGGAGGAGGCGATAAAGGGGTATTGCCTTTTCTCCCAAGCGGGAGATAAAGCGGCTTAGAGCCGCCACGCATCCAGTCAATTTTTGTATTTGTTTGAGGTCTTTTGGGGTAGCCAACTGTGACAACACTCGGATTTTGGCCGGATTAGCTTCAATACCTCTACTGGAGACAATGAATCCCAGGAGCTTTCTGGCTGGTGTGCCGAAAACGCATTTTTCTGGATTAAGCTTGATGTCATATGTTCGGAGGTTGTCGAATGTGAGCCTCAAGTCGTCTACTAGAGTTTTGACATGCTTGGTTTTAACGACCACGTCATCCACGTATGCCTCCACTCTTTTGCCAATCTGGTTTGCCAGACATGTCTGAATCATGCGCTGATATGTTGCACCGGCGTTTTTGAGCCCGAAGGGCATTGTGTTGAAGCAGAATGGGGCGTATGGTGTGATGAATGCCGTTGCGGCTTGGTCTGGCTCCGCCATTTTAATTTGATGGTAGCCGGAGTATGCGTCAAGGAAACACAATGAATCGTGTCTTATGGTAGCATCGATGATTTGATCGATGCGAGGTCTTTTATGTAAATATTATTATGTGCATGTTTGGTTTCCATTCGCGTATGCTTTTTATCCTTAGGCTTTTTCCTTTGCCGCCTTCCCTGTTTGGGGAGGCAAGTACTCGAGCTTTCTTGGATTGAATTGAAGTGAATGGAAACCGGCCGGCCGGCTAGTCTAGTAGTCGGTCGGTGGTAGGCGGCAAACCGGCTTTCGTTATATTAGTCCATTGGTCCCTGGCCATTTTTCGTGTGGGCATCCTTTCCTGCTTTTGATTCTTGCCAGCTGGACAGCCGGTTCTTCGAACTGCGACTTTGGCAAGAGCTAAGCCTGGGTGTCAGCACACTACTTGTCTGACCGCGGGTAGGACTTCTAATATAACTCCAGTCGGCCAGTCCCCGGGCCGACTAGTCGAACCCGGTGCCGGACGGAACAAGTAAATGAAATGACAAGGTCATAAGCATGATACTTTTCATTCATAGATAAAAGATGGCAGTCCCCGAGCCCTCCTCGGGGGGCCCATTGTCTCGTATTTAGTACAAAAGTTAGCGTGATACATACTGCATTTCAACTGTAAAATCTTCGAAGGAGGTTGGCGTTCGATGGTCGTTCCGACTCCTTGCTAGAGTCGTCTCTCTTTCGTGCCTTCGGCTTCTGCGCATCGATCAGGTAGTAGGAGTCGTTGCCTAGAGCTCTGCTGATGACAAAGGGGCCCTCCCAAGGGGCCGAGAGCTTGTGCTGGCCGGCTGTTCGCTGGATCAGCCGGAGCACAAGATCGCCCTCTTGGAAAGATCTTGGCCTGACCTTCCGACTGTGGTAGCGGCACAAACCCTGCTGGTAGATGGCAGACCGGCTGAGGGCTAACAGCCGACCTTCTTCCAGCAGGTCGACGCCGTCTTCTCGTGCTTCCTTGGCCTCCGCCTCCGTGTACATGGTTACCCGGGGCGAGTCGAACTCGATGTCGGTTGGGATGATCGCCTCGGCACCGTACACGAGGAAGAAAGGAGTGAAGCCGGTTGACTTGTTTGGTGTAGTGCGCAGACTCCAGAGGACAGCCGGCAGATCATCGAGCCAACAGCCGGCTGAACGCTCTAGTGGTACGACCAGTCGGGGCTTGATGCCGGAGAGGATGAGGCCGTTGGCTCGCTCGACCTGGCCATTTGACTGCGGGTGGGTGACGGACGCTAAGTCCAGCCGGATACCTTGGGCTGCGCAAAAACGTGCCAAGGCTCCTTTGGCAAAATTCGTTCCATTGTCGGTGATGATGCTGTGTGGCACGCCGTATCGAGTTGTTATGTCTGCGATGAATGTCACAGCAGTCGGCCCATTCAGCTTCTTGATCGGCTTTGCCTCAATCCACTTGGTGAATTTGTCCACGACGACGAGCAAATGCGTCATGCCGCCGCGCGCCGTCTTGAATGGGCCCACCATGTCCAGTCCCCAAACGGCGAAGGGCCATGTGAGGGGAATGGTCTTGAGTGCCGAAGCCGGCATGTGTTGCTTGGAGCTGAAGAGTTGGCACCCTTTGCAATATTTAACTAATTCTTTGGCGTCATCCAAAGCAGTCGGCCAGAAGAAACCATGGCGGAAAGCTTTGGCGAAGAGTGATCTTGAAGCCGCATGGTGGCCGCATTCTCCTTGGTGAATGTCTCTAAGGATTGCATTGCCCTTCTCTTGCTCGACGCACTGTTGGAGGACTCCAGTGACACTGCGCTTGACGAGTTCTCTGTTGACGATTGTGTATGCTCCGGCTCGACGTTGGACTTGTCTTGCCTCTGTTTCGTCAGCCGGCAGATCTTGGTTTACTAGGAAGTTGAGGATGGACTGAGCCCATGACGGAGCCGCGACTTCTCCTACTGCCAATGTGGCTACTGCCACCAGGGGGGCGGGCTGGGTGGTGAAATGCTGGAGTCGGCCACCGGCTGTTGTGCTGGTGCAGTCCCCGAGCCGGGTGTGGCAGTCCCCGAGCCGGTTGCCGAAGTCCCCGGGCCGATTACTGAAGTCCCGGGGTCGCCTGCTTGGTTCTTTGAGCCGGACCCGGCCCCGTCGGGGTCAGGCGGTACGAAGATGGAATCGGACTCTGGAGACAACTTGATGGACGGCTTGAGGAGGCGTTGTAGAGCGACGCCGGTTGGTATTGCTTGCCGAGTGGAACCTATTCGAGCCAGGGCATCGGCTGGCTCGTTGTCGGCTCGCGGTACGTGGAGGAACTCGCATCCTTCAAAGTATCCGCTGAGTTGTTGAACCAGGAAGCGGTAGCTTGCCATATTTGCATCCTTGGCGTCCCAGTCGCCGAATGATTGCTGAACCACCAAGTCTGAGTCGCCATAACATAGGATCCGGCGGATGCCGAGTTCCTTGGCAAGCCGGAGCCCGTGTATGAGTGCCTCGTACTCGGCTACATTGTTGGAGGCGGCAAAGTGAATCTGCAGCGTGTATCTGAGCTTGTCACCTTTGGGAGAGGTAAGGACGACGCCGGCTCCCAAGCCGGTGCGCATCTTGGACCCGTCAAAGTGCATGCGCCAATGGGTGGAGTCGGGAGCCGGCGTCAGGTACTGGGTCTCGGCCCAGTCAACGAGGAAGTCGGCCAGTGCTTGGGACTTGATGGCGGTGCAGGGCTGGTAGAAGATTGTGTAAGGGGCCAGCTCGATGGCCCATTTCGCCACCCGGCCGAATGCGTCCCGGCTGCCTATGATCTCGGCCAGCGGGGCGGTGCATACGACCGTGACGGGATGCTCTTGAAAGTAGGGCTTCAGCTTCTTGGCGGTGAAGTACACGCCGTAACACATCTTCTGGTAGTGCGGGTAGTTCTGCTTTGAAGCGGACAACACCTCGCTCAAATAATACACCGGCCTCTAGACCGGCTGGGCTCGGCCTTCTTCTGGGCGTTGGACTACGATGACGGTGCTGACCACCCGGCTGGTTGCGGCAATGTAAAGGAGCATGGGCTCTTTCTCAGTCGGCGCCGCTAGGACGGGCGGCGTGGCCAGCATCTTCTTCAGCTCGTGAAAAGCTTGGTCGGCCTGGTCGTTCCACTCGAAGTGAGTGCTCTTCTTCATGAGGCGGTAGAGGGGGAGAGCTTTCTCTCCGAGCCGGCTGATGAAGCGGTTCAAGGAGGCCAAGCATCCGGTGAACTTTTGGATGTCTCGAAGCTTGGTGGGGATCGCCATTCTCTCGATGGCCTTGATCTTCACTGGGTTGCATTCGATGCCGCGTTCGGAGACCGGGAAGCCTAGGAGCTGGCCGGCTGGCACTCTGAACACGCATTTCTCGGGGTTGAGCTTGATTTGGAACCGGCGTAGGTTCTCAAACGTTTCTTTGAGGTCTTCCAACAAGGTGCCGCGTTGCTTGACAATGCCGGCCCGGCTTGGCCCGCCCGGGGCCGGCGTGCCGAAGGCGGCGCGGTCAGCTTCGCACTGGTAGGCCTCAGTGAGGCGTCTCACAGAAGCCAGCCTCCGGCCCTCTGCGAGGAGGGCAAGGCGGCGCGCCTCCAGTGCTTCGTCGTCGGCATCAGCCGGGAGGGGGGTGGACAAGTCGTGGGCCGCCGCGTGCGGGGCGTCGTGGGCGCTCTCGTCGGCCGGGCCGCCGTGGCCGACGACCATCACTTCGGTGGTGACAGTATCGCGGCCGTCGGTCCGAGGAAGCGGGTCGTTCTAGATCGCGACGTTGGTGGGGAAGGTGTCGAAGGAGGCCGTGTCGGAGTCGACAGGCATCGGGTCGGTGGAGCCAACCGACTCCAGATCCACAGCGGGCTCGCTGGAGACATGGAGCTGGCCGAGGAGGTTGGTGAGGTGGTCGGTGCCCGCATCGGAGGCGAGCTCGTCGGAGATGAGGGTTTCGTCGAGGAGATTGGCGAGGCTGCTCGCCGCGCAGATGCTGGTGACGCCTTGCAGCGCGTCGTGGCAAGCGCCATCGGGCGTGCCGGGCTGGCTACGCTCGCTAGGGAGCAAGAGGGTTCCCGTCCAGAACAGTTCTCCGGACGACGGTGCACCTGGCCCCACGGTGGCGCCAAATGTCGGGTGGTAGGTGCGACATATGCCAACGGGTGGCTTATCATTGTGGGAGCCAGTAAGACATCGCCGGTGCTTGGAAACGGGATGAGGCGAAGACATGCACGCCGGCGAATCTTACCCAGCTTCGGGGCTCTCCGTGGAGATAACACCCCTACTGCTGCTCTGCGGGGTCTCTGCATGATCACTAGATGGACAAGTAGCTACACAATGCTCCTTGAGCTATACGGTGGGAGGAGGAAGAAGGGCACGGCTAGCTTGCTTCTTCTCCTTGTGTGGTGTCTAAAACTAGCTGGGGGTCCAACCCTTTGCATGGGTGTCCCGGGGGGTTTATATAGGCCTACCCCCCGGGGGTACAATGGTAATCCGATTGGGCGCGGGGCCCAGCCATCTGTGACTGCGCTCGCCGGCTTCTGCGCCGGCTGCTGGGGCCTGCCGACTGGTGGGTCCCGCCGGCTGCCGGCCCCTTGTCGACAGGCAGGCCCCACTGTCCAGGACCTGGTCGGCGGCTGGTTACTATTACCCCATCTTGGTGACGTGGGCTTCGTCGTGGTAGGCGTGGCTATAGTGCCGCCGTCCGGCGGGCGATCGCTGTAGCCTCACCGCGTCTTGTCTCCTTAATGGGGCGTCTCCTTCGAGGAAGATGGCAAGCTGGCTGCGGGGAGCCGGCTCTCTCTTGGGCCGACTGGGGGAGGTGTGGCCACCTTCGGGTGTCTCTCTGCCCGAAGGGACCCACCGCCCGTGAGCCGTACTGGCAGCCCATCGTGGATGGCATCAGGGCCATCATGGCAACAGTGTTGCGCCGGACGGGTCATGGTCACCCGTACGGCGCACTGTGCCGATCGCGCTCTGGGATTTGGGGGTGGCAGGCTTTACTGTAGCCACGCCCCGTCTCATCGCCGCTAGGTGGATGCAAACTTTGAGGGTACGGTCTCGACCTCTTTACCGGAGCTGGCTTCTTGGAGTCGGCCTCCTCGCGGCCGGCTTCTCGAAGTCAGCCCTCCCATGGCTTTCTTCATGAGGGCCAAAGTCGGGCCGCCTTCCGAAAGCCAGCCTGGGTGACAGCCAGCAAGGGGAAGGCGGCCCCATGTCTTGGATTCTTGAGAGCCGGACGGGCTCGTAATTTTTTCAAAAGGGCCAGGGGAAGCCGGCTAGGCTACCCATGGCTATTTACTCCGACAGAACCCGAGTAATGTAGCGCAGTAAGTGAAGTACAAAGGCACAAATAGTATGAACATGCGTGAAATATAGGCATTTGTCTCTTACTACCACTAAATGTTGATCTAAAAAAAATGTTGTACGTGCAATGCCCGGTGATGTTATGGAGTACGTGCCTACTCTCCTACTACTATATTAATTGGAGGCACATATTAGGTTTTATAATTGTTTACGTATATGTCCCGAGACCTTCCAACTATACGTGTCTTTCTCTTCGGGTCGCACTTTGTATCGTTCATACCACTAGTACTACTACATATGGTCTCCATCCCAGAAGTGGAGACGCTCTACCACGCTGTTCATGTCCCACTCCTTTTGCTGACGTGTGGGACATCCAGCACGTGTCGTATTTGGCACTCCTTCGTTGTAAGAGTTGAAACGCTAGCATTCACCAGAAACAAAAAATAAATATAAATCAGTAGTGATACTATACCATGTGGTTTCCTTGCTCCTCGATATCGGAAAGAATACTTCCGTTCACCGATAAGTGGGACGTCGACCATCCTGGTCCACTTGCCATGCTCGTAGAACTCCAAGGGAGAGTCACCCCGGTCGTCGCGCCGCTGAAAGTGCAACTATCCCTTGATGGTTTTGGTAATTCCTAACAACATATAGCTCATTGAGCTAATGCTATTTCAAGATATATCTCAGGAAAGCTCAATGATTGGCATGGCATGGATGACAAAAGTGGACCCCTCAAAATGCTAAGAACAAAAGGATTGGCTCAAGCTCAAACCTCAAGACTCTACATTTTCTATTTTAGTGATCCAAGATCACATTGAGTCTATAGGAAAAGCCAATACTATCAAGGAGGGATGAGGTGTTGCTTAATGAGGCTCTTGCTCAAAATGCTTAGTGATATGCTCCAAAGCCCTCCACTACTTCCTCACATCCACATATGACCTAAACCAAAAGTTAAACTCGGCCCCACCGATTCTTTCTATCCGGCGCCACCGAGTTCAGATGTCATAGCCACTGCCACAAACCCTAGGCAAATCGGTCTCACCGATAGGGATCTCGGTCTCCCCGAGATGGGATTGTAATCTCTCTGTTTCTCTTCGTAACGTTTCAGTCCCACCGAGATGAGCGATCGGTCCCACCGAGGTTGCAATGTAAACTCTCTGTTTCCCTTTCATAACATTTCGGTCTCACCGAGATGAGCGAATCGGTCCCACCGAGTTTACCTGACCAACTCTCCGGTTAGCTTATTACCAAAATCGGTCTCACCGAGTTTGTGTAATCGGTCTCACCGAGATTACGTTATGCCCTAACCCTAACCATATCGGTCCTACTGAGTTGCATGTCAGTCCCACTGAAAATCCTAACGGTCACTAGCTTTGCTGAATCGGTCCGACCGAGTTTATCAATTCGTTCCCACCGAGATTGGCAAGTTGTGTGTAACAGTTAGATTTTGTGCCCCTCCACCTACTCTTCATTCGTGGAGAGAGCCATCAGAACGAACCTACACTTCCAACTTACTTTTTCTGAGAGAGAGAACCACCTACACTTGTGTTGAGGCCAAGATATTCCATTCTCACCATATGAATCTTGATCTCTAGCCTTCCCCAAGTAGCTTTCCACTCAAATCCTCTTTCCACCAAATCCATATCCTGTGAGAGAGAGTTGAGTGTTGGGGAGACTATCATTTGAAGCACAAGAGCAAGGAGTTCATCATCAACACACCATTTGTTACTTCTTGGAGAGTGGTGTCTCCTAGATTGGCTAGGTGTCACTTGGGAGCCTCCAACAAGATTGTGGAGTTGAACCAAGGAGTTTGTAAGGGCAAGGAGATCGCCTACTTCGTGAAGATCTACCGCTAGTGAGGCAAGTCCTTCGTGGGCGATGGCCATGGTGGGATAGACAAGGTTGCTTCTTCGTGGACCCTTCGTGGGTGGAGCCCTCCGTGGACTCGCATAGTCGTTACCCTTCGTGGGTTGAAGTCTCCATCAACGTGGATGTACGATAGCACCACCTATCAGAACCACGAAAAAAACATCTGTGTCTCCTATTGCGTTTGAATCCTCCAAACCCTTCCCTTTACATTCTTGCAAGTTGCATGCTTTACTTTCTGCTGCTCATATACTCTTTTGCATGCTTGCTTGAATTGTGTGGAGATTGCTTGACTTGTGCTAAGATAGCTAAAATCTGCCAAGAACTAAAATTGGGAAAAGGATAAGTTTTATTTGATCAAGTAGTCTAATCACCCCCCCTCTAGACATACTTTCAATCCTACAACTGGTATCAGAGCTTTGGTCTCCATTTGCTTTGATTTCTATAGCTTTTGGTAGTCATAGCCTTGGTTTCACAACCTAGGATAGTATGGCGTCTAGCGAGGGAAATTACCACCGTCGAGGTCCTTACTTTGATGGTACTAATTTTGCTAGTTGGAAGCATAAGATGAAAATGCATATTCTTGGACATAACCCCGTCGTATGGGCTATTCTATGTATTGGCTTGCAAGGTGAATTCTTTGATGGGAGAGAACCGAACCGTGAAGCTACCGCGTAAGAGTTGAAGATGCTGCAATACAGTGCTCAAGCTTGTGATATCCTCTTCAACGGATTGTGCCCCAAAGAATTCAACAAAATCAGCCGTCTTGAGAATGCAAAGGAAAATTGGGATACTTTGATTGATATGCACGAAGGTACCGACTCCGTCAAGGAATCCAAGTTGGATGTGCTTCAAAGTCAACTTGACAAGTTCAAAATGAAGGATGGTGAAGGTGTCGCTGAAATGTACTCTAGGCTTGCTCTTATCACAAATGAGATTGTTGGCTTAGGAAGTGAAGAGATGACCGACAAATTCATCATCAAGAAGATCATAAGAGCTTTGGACGGAAAATATGATACCGTATGCACATTGATCCAAATTATGCCCAATTACAAAGATCTCAAGCCAACGGAAGTCATTGGAAGAATTGTTTCTCATGAGATGTCACTCAAGGATAAGGAGGAGCTCCATAACAAGTCAAGTGGTGCTTACAAAGCCTCGTGTGAAGCTCCCACATCATCAAGTCAGAAACAAACCTTCAATGAAGAATTGAGCCTGATGGTGAAGAACTTCAACAAGTTCTACAAGAGTAGAAGCAAAGAGAGAAGTTCCAAGTCAAGGTCCTACAATGACAAAAGATCTTCTAGTCGAGAGCAAAATTGCTACAATTGTGGAAGACCTGGACACTATTCCAATGAGTGTACGGCACCCTACAAGAGAAGATAAGATTCTCCAAAAAGAAGAAGTAGAAGAGAAGAATCACCATCAAGAGAGAGAAGGAGTAGAGATGATCGTTATGAACGAAGAACATCCCGGAGAACCAAGGATTCGGAAAGGAAGGACAAGTCATCAAGGAGCTACACAAAACGAAGACATCAAGCTTATGTTGGTGAATGGGTATCCGGCTCCGACTCTGACAATCACTCTGAGAGAAGCTATCACTCCGACTCCGAATATACTCAAGATGAAGGTGTTGCCGATCTAGCACTTGTGTCAACCAACTCCTACGACATATTTGATTCACCAAATGAAGGACTTAGAAGATGCTTCATGGCTAAAGGCCCAAAGGTATCACAGCCCGAGTATGTTGATTTCAATAGTGATGAAGATGACTTGTTAGGTGATGATGATCTACTTGTTGACAACTCTGGTGATGAATACTATGATGAAACGTCAATTAATCATGCTAATAAAGATAAAACGAATGACAGTGATAAGGAGAAGATTGAGTTTCTAACTAAAGAACTAAACACTCTTAAGTTAGCTCATGAAACTATCTTAGGAGATCATCGAGAACTTTTAAGGACTCATGAGAAATTACGTTTTGAAAAGCTCAACCTTGAGCAAGAATATGAGTTCTTAAAGGCAATCAATGATGATCTTCGCAAGAAAAGTTCTTCCTACATTGCCAAGCGTTTACTCTTATCCACTTAAATGCCTCAAGTCAAGTCTAGTAATAAGAACAAGAAAGATTCTTCCTCTAGTAGTAACAATAATCATGCTAAATCTAATGTTGTTGCTTCTAGTAGTTCTCTTGATTCCACTAATGATTCTCTTAGCCAAGTTACACTTGAGCAAGAAAATAGCTTATTGAAGGGAATTATAGAGAAAGGTGTTTACAAGAGCCTTGCCGGGAGTAAGCAATTCGAGGAAATTGTACGCAAGCAAGGAAGGCACCGGAAGAACCAAGGTGTTGGTTTTGCACGAAAGTTCAATGCCAATGGAGTTGAGTGGGAAGATGATCAATACCCCAAGACAAAGTTTGTTCCTCAACAAAACAAGTATGATCCTACTTCCTCAAAGGGACACAAGCTCAAGATGATCTTCCACCACAAGACCACGAGCAAAAAGGCAAGGATAAGCTTCAAGAGGAAATTGATGCATTTGAAGAAGCACCCATAGCCTTAGTCAAGTGGGTTCCCAAGACTACATCAAGTTCTACTTCCTCAAGTATGACTACAACTCCAAGGATTCCCATCAAGATGATGTGGATCCCAAAGAAGAATAACTAGAGAGTTCCTGAGGGTGACTCCGCCACCATACTTCACTCTTATCATTTTGGCAAGAACAAGTGCAATCAACTTCCACATCTTGCACTAGTTCAAGGAGTCACAAACCCTCTTGTTGGTAAGTGTCGGTGTCAAAACCGGCGGATCTCGGGTAGGGGGTCCCGAACTATGCGTTTAGGCGGATGGTAACAGGAGGCAGGGGACACGATGTTTTACCCAGGTTCGGGCCCTCTCGATGGAGGTAAAACCCTACGTCCTGCTTGATTAATATTGATGATATGGGTAGTACAAGAGTAGATCTACCACGAGATCAAGGAGGCTAAACCCTAAAAGCTAGCCTATGGTCTAATTGTTGTTCGTCCTACGGACTAAAAACCCTCCGGTTTATATAGACACCGGAGAGGGCTAGGGTTACACAGAGTCGGTTACAATGGTAGGAGATCTATATATTCGTATCGCCAAGCTTGCCTTCCATGCCAAGGAAAGTCCCTTCCGGACACGGGACAAAGTCTTCAATCTTGTATCTTCATAGTCCAGGAGTCTGGCCGAAGGTATAGTCCGGCTATCCAGAAACCCCCTAAACCGGGACTCCCTCAGTAGCCCCTGAACCAGGTTTCAATGACGACGAGTCCGGCGCGCAGATTGTCTTCGGCATTGCAAGGAGGGTTCCTCCTCCAAGTACTTCATAGAAGATTTTGAACACAAAGGTAGTGTCCGGCTCTGCAAAACAAGTTTCCACATATTGCCATAGAGAGAATAATATTTACACAAATCTAATCTGCTGACGTATTCCGTAGCATGACATCACACCACGGCTAAGTCATTATTCGAATCATTTTACTGTCCCACCTCAACGCACTTAGCGAGGCGGTTTCCTTGGCACGTCTTGTCAAAGCAGAGATCATGTCCCCTTATTCTAGGATTCTCATCAATACGGGCGTGGGCAACCCCACCGAACCCGTTGGAATGTTTTCTCGATCCAAGGCGAGTCCCAAACGGTCACGGGGAAGGCCCTTGGTATTCAACCTCTTATAAAGAGACCAAGGCCTTACTCCTTTCTTTCAATCTCAAACGAGTTCGCCCTTCGCCTCGAGTTCCAACACCCAAGGCTCCAGATTTCAGGCGCTTCGGACCTTCGACAATGTTCGGTTTCGACCTTAGAGGCCGATGGATGACGGAGGAGGACGTGTTGAAGTTGAGAGAGGCCAGGTTCTTGACCGGCGAAATCTCGCATAGGCTACCTGCTCAAGGGCAGGTCATTCCCACTCCCAAGCCTGGTGAGAGTGTGGTGTTCATGTCTCACTTCCTTCGGGGGCTAGGATTCCCGATGGATCCCTTCGTGAGGGGGCTCATGTTTTATTATGGGCTGGAATTTCACGACTTAGCTCCGGAGTCCATCCTCCATATTTCCTCATTCATCATCGTGTGTGAAGCCTTCCTCCGTATTACTCCTCACTTCGGACTATGGCTCAAGACCTTCAAAGTAGAGCCGAAGATGATCGAGGGACGGCACGCGGAGTGCGGAGGTGCTTTTATAAGCAAGAATGCTGGTGCTCCATGGCCCGAGGGCTCTTTCCAAGGGGAGTCCAACTTATGGCAACGAGAGTGGTTTTATATCACATCTCCCAGGAGCACCAAGTGGGTGGCGCTGCCTACTTTCCGCTCGGGTCCCCCGCCACGACTGGTGTCATGGGTCAATAAGGGGCTAGACTGGGGGCCAGCAAAGGACGTGCCTTTGTTGCAGGGCCGCATCTGAGATCTCCTAGAAAGAGACATCAGTCTGGTCATGGTGACGCAAGTTATGTAAATTCGTCGAGTTCTGCCCTGCAAACGTCGCCCCCTTTGCCTGTGGGAGTTCAACCCAGAGGGACCACGAGTTCTCAAACATTTTCTTGGCATGACGCTCGTGGAGATGTACAAATTGTTCTTCGGACCACAAATAGTGCGTCCGGATTCTACGGAGGACGCAGGTCTGAGCTGCAATCGTCCAGATACTCAAGTAAGTAGCCTTGTGCCCGGACTCGCTATCCGTATATTTATCATAAAATTGCCCCTAAAAGAGATGTCCTTCGAACAAGAGTGGATAGCGAAAGCAAAGCTAATCAGGTGTCCGGCCCCCCTTTCCGAGACCATGCCGGGTCCCGTTCTAGTCAGGATGTTGGAGGTTGTGCCTTCGGAGGAAAGCGAGGGAGGGGACAAGGAAGCTACAACCTCCTCGAAGAAGGTTGTCCGGAAGGGAGGAATCGAAAATTCCTCTCCTCAGGGGAAGAAGAGGACCACCTCTGACGACTCGGAGACCATGGCCTCAAAGCGGGGGAAGAAATCTTCGTCAGAGGGTCCTGCGCCGGGGGATACTTCAGCCGAATTATGCCCTCAAGGGGATCAGCCCTCCACCGAGCCGTAAGTAGAGAGGAGTTTTCTTTTTAAGAAACGAGAGAAATCCTTGCTTTATATCTGAGAAAAGTAATCGAAAATTTACCCTGTAGCTCGAACCTTAGCCCTTCTCAGCAGAGCTCGTCTTCGGGGGATCTTCTTCCGGAGATGATGGAGAGCGGAACGCCTCCCCCTGCCGTGCCGCCTTGCGAGGCGGGCGACCCTGAGGTATCGTCGCGCAGGGTTTCTCCGAATCCGGCAGGGTCGGAAGGTAGTCATATGCCCCCCCAAAGCCCTCCGCGCCCGGCCTTCAAAAAGGGCCATAGGATGAGTCCGCCACCGTCTAGTGCGTGATTGAGGAGCTGAAGGATCTGCTAGGGCGAGCATCTATCTTAGAGGAGCACCGTGCATTGATGGGTACGGTGATCGAGAGGATTTTGTCCGTGGAGAGCGGATTGCAGGAGGCCGTCAGGAGTTTACTGACAGGTTTTGAGTTTACTGACAGGTTTTGAAGTACGTGAAATAATGTACCCTTTTTGGATAGTTGTGCATAAATAAGATGCGCCCTGTGTAGATAGTAGCCCCTAAGACTCTGTGAGTTGTCAAAAAGTGACGGTGCGCAGAGGATCATAATCCCAGGTCTAATATGCCGCCTTCATACGTAGGTGGCGAAGTGTCCGTTGGCCAGCCGGACTGACAAATTTGCCGAGCTAAAGCGGCAACTTGACGTGGCAGATACCGACATCGCGCTTGTCAACAAGCGGCTTGACGAGGCGCAAGGTATGTAATTCCTCCGGCGGCACCTGGTAAGAGGAGCTTTATGCCAGTATCCTACAATGTGTGCGCTTGATGCAAATGGTGCTGCTGCCATGGAGAATCTTCGGGCGGAACTTGCGAGAGCCAAAGAGCAAGCCAGGAAAAGTGATGCGGCTGCCGGAAAGGCAATTGAAGAGTTGAAAGCCGAACAGGTTTCTCACTTCCGAAGCAAGAAGGAAATGGCCAAGATGGCTGTGAAGCTAAAGAGCGCTTCTGACCATTGCAAGCTTATTGAAAAAGAAGATCAGGCTGAACAGACGGACTTGGAGAAGGCCATTGCCGATGCCAAGGATGCTCGCTCTGCGATGAGAGCTATGAAGGAGGAGATGCGTCAGGCCGGAGAGATCGCGGCTGAAAAGCCCTTTATGCTACGGAGGAAGTTCTGTGATCCCAAACATGCTCCGTTAGACCGGATGTGGAGTTCGGCGGACACCTATCTGGATTTGGCAGTGAGTGCCGCAGATGCGGCCGAACACTTTCGAGATCAAGAAGATCGCGAAGTGGAAAAGCTCTTTTGGTCGCAGTTCCACAATCCGGAGCGTCCACTGTCGTTAGCCGATCGTTTGGCCGAGTGGGCTGAGCTAAATAGGTTGTCTGGACTCACCATGAAGTATGTCATGAGTCATCTGTGGCCAGAGAGGCCAGAGCCGACAAGTTATTTCAACTTGGTGCAGCAGTTCCTTGGTGCGGCGCCGCATATCAATCCGATGAAGAGGTCAGCGTGCATAGAGGGTGCGCGGATGGCTCTTGCCCATGTGAAGACATACTGGGCGGAAATGGACGCCACCGCTGTTGCATCCCCAAACTCGGGTGGAAGCCGAGTACCTGCCGAGCACTATTTTCAGGAAGTTCTGCAAGGCGCTCGTTTAATAGAGACGCAGTGCTCGAAGGATACTATATTCGAATAGCGTTTATTATTGTAAAACAATATTGTGATAAATTGTAGAAGCTTTTTTATACTTGTGCCTGCAAGTATTATAACACCTCCTGTGCAGCCATTTAACATATATGTATATATAATATGAAAGATGGCAGTCATCGGCTTCAGCCCCCATGCACATAATGCGGGGGTGTTCGCAGAAGGCGCATTTTCACACTTGATCCAACGTCTTGGTCCTACAAAGGAGGTGATAGCACAGCGAACTAGGCAATCGGACTATGATGCTTTATCACTTTCACTTAGACATAGGAGTTTGACAGTGAGGCTACTTATATAGCCCCTGGTGGCACCTGCGCTCGCCCGAACTCGGGGTGCGTATGTGCCTGGCCAGGAAATGGCCCTTCATTAATGCGGAGGAATCCTAAAGATTCTGGTAAGTCATCGAGTGGTTGGCCAGTCTCACGCTATATCATGACAGTCAGTTTTCGGCTTTCTCTACTGAGGTGCTTGCCTGGCCGAACTGGGGCACAATCGTAGTAGTTCTCCTGGTGCCGCCTTAGCCAATAGAGCGGAACGTAAGGCAGCAAAACACAGGAGCCGTGCAACCCAACATTTGACCAAAGACATGACTCGGAGCTGATGCATATAAGGCCAAACTCGCGACGCCGAACACTCCCTAGGGTATTCGGTCTTTATGAGGGCGGGCGGGATAACGCCCTTAGTAATAAGCCCCTAGTGTCCAGGTACGCTCAAAACTCTGACGTGGCCATATGCCAAAACGCCAACCTCCTCCTTGGTTATACCAAGAAACCAGGGGATGTGTATCAACAAGAGATAGTAAAAAAGGTTTACGCAGGGTCTTAATCTGAAAAGAATCCTTGGAACAGGTCCCTGCTGCACGTCTGCGCCTGTGTCTCCGTTGTGCCATGTCTTGGACAGGCATAGCACGGTGTTCATCTGTAAAAGAGAGGAACTTAGTTAAAGAAAGATTGTGCCGAACATGAGTTATACTAAATAAACGAAGTATAAATCGAAATGGGTAAAATTGAGCTTTATTGTCTCTTGTTTTATATGTGCGAAGCCCCTAGTACAGGGGTATACGGCTATTAAGCCTTTATCAATTGTATGTTTATGCCGGACTCATCTAGCCGTGTCCGTGGTCTTAACGACTTGCTTAGGTGCTTTGGCTGGTGAAGCCGCTTTATTGTGGGGCTGTCGAGGCAGCCGCACTGTCTTCCGCGGGGGAGGAACACTCAATGTTTTCCCTTTAATGAGATGATGCCTCGTGGATCGGGCATCTTAAGCGTAAGAGATGCATAATGCGGTATTGCGTCAAAGTGGGCGAAAGCTTCGCGCCCCAGCAGTGCTTGATAGCTACTTGAGAATGGGGCGATGTGGAAAGTTAGCTGTTCGCGACGAAAGTTATCGGGGGAGCCGAACGTAACTTCTAGCCGGAGAGAACCCATACAACGGGCGTCCGGGCCTGGTGTTACCCCCTGAAAGGAGGTTTTGCTATGGCGAATTTTGTTGGGTCTATCCCCATGTTGCGGATTGTGTCCTGGTATAACAGGTTTAGGCCACTGCCGTCGTCCATCAGGACATTTGTGAAGTGGAGTCCGTCGATTATCGGATCTAATACCAAGGCAGTCCAGCCTGCGTTTCAGATACTTCTAGGGTAATCCTAATGGTCGAAGGTGATCGATCTTAACAACCATTGGAGAGATTCTTTTGGGATAGGCCGTATGGCGCGTATCTCAGTTGGCGCCATTCTGTTCGTCACGTGAAGTAACTTTACTGTTTTGACTTCTTGTGGGAAATCCTTTTGTTTCCTGGTGCTCTGCTTGTGGGGTTCGTCGTCGTCCTCACTTGGTGTGTCGAGCCCCTTGTGTTCGGTGTTGAGTTTGCCAGATTGCTTGAAAACCCAACAGTCTCTGTGGGTATGGTTCGCAGGCTTCCCGGGAGTACTGTGTCTTTGACATATCTTGTCCAAGATTTTGTTTAAGTTGGATAGCTCGTCCCTGTTATCCTTGATGGGCGGCTTTCTCTGATTCTGCCGCGAGCTTTTGAATCCGGCATTGACCGCCGTGCTCCTTGGGCTGTTTCTTTTATTCCGGCGCTGGTCCTTGCTGCGTCGGGGTTTTCCATTTTCATCCCTAACTTCGGATGTACTTGGGTCGCTGGTGCTACATCTTGCCAACCAGCTGTCCTCTCCTGCGCAAAAGTGGGTCTTGAGGCTTGTTAATGCGGCCATTGTTCTTGGCTTTTCTTGGCCGAGGTGTATGGCGAGCCATTCGTCTCGAACGTTATGTTTAAAAGCTGCTAGGGCTTTGGCGTCCGGACAGTCGACTATTTGATTCTTTTTAGTAAGAAATCTGTTCCAGAATTTCCGGGCTGACTCTCCGGGCTGCTGAGTTATGTGACTGAGTTCGTCTGCATCCGGAGGGTGGACATAGGTCCCTTGAAAATTTGCCCGGAAAGCATTCTCAAGCTCTTCCCAACTTCCAATGGTGTTTTCGGGAAGGCTTTTGAGCCAATGCCGGGTTGGCCCTTTAAGCTTGAGGGGTAAGTATTTTATGGCGTGGAGGTCATCTCCTCTGGCCATGTGTATGTGGAGGATATAATCCTCGATCTAGACCCCAGGGTCTGTTGTTCCGTCGTACGTCTCTATGTTTACGGGCTTGAATCCCGCTGGAAATTCATGGTCCAGCACCTCATTGGTGAAGCATAGGGGGTGTCCGGCACCCCTGTATTTGGGTGTGCCGTGATGTTCGGATATTTGTTGTGTTGCATTGCTTACTAGAGCTTGCTTTCTTGGCCCGTAGATAGATCTGGCTGGGCCATCTTTTTGATGCGGATCCTTTAGTGGATCGCGTGCCGGCTTGTGTGCGGCGCCGTTTGTCGCTCCATGCTAGCCATGCGGTCGTCTATCCGTCCGGGTGGCCTTCATATTTTTTGACTGCGGGGGCTCTATGGCCTCCTTGTCAAATTCAGGCAGTAGCTTTCGCTTTGGATAGCTTTTTGTGCGGCGACTGCCGCCATATTTGTCTGCGGTGCTGTGTACATTGTTCCATCTGATTCTGAGTGCATCTTCCGCAGTTTGGAGCTTCCGCTTCTGCTTTTTCAAGCTACGCGCAGTGGCGATGAGCTTTTTATGGAGGTTCTTCTGCTCCAGGATCTTATCCGGCATAAGGTCGTCCGGGCTGTTGTTTTCACCGGGGACGGGGTGTTCGGTTTGTTTATCCAGGTTGCCCTCTTCGGACAGTTTCTCGAAGGCATGTTCGTCGTCCGCCGGCTCGTCCTGCTCTATGGCTGGGTCTGTATGGCTGCTGTCTCTGTTGAGGCGGGGCTTGGAGCGGCGCTTACATCGCCGCTTTGATTGCTTTTTGGGTGAACGATCCCTCATTGCATCCCCGTGCTCCTCGTAGTCGCTTCCTTTGGGTGTGTCCACCATGTATACATCATGAGATGAGGTGGCTTTCCAGTGCCCTATAGCTGCTGGTTCTTGATCGTCTCCTGCATCGGTGTCCATACCGTCGATGTCTTTGGAGTCGTAGTCGAGCATGTTGGTTAAATCATCGACAGTGGCTACGAAGTGGGTGGTGGGTGGGCTTTGAATTTCATCATCCGTATCCCAACCTTGCTGACCATAGTCCGGCCAGGGCTCTCCTGATAAAGAGAGAGATTTTAGTGAATTCAGAATATCGCCGAAGGGCGAGTGCTGAATGATGTCCGCGGCGGTGAACTCCATGATCGGCGCCCAATCGGGTTCGATCGGTAGGGGCGCGGAGGGTTCAGAGTCTGGAGGGGAGTCTGGCTCCTTGGAGTCACTGGATTCGTAGAGAATAGGGCTGGTATTCGGCTCGATCGCCGTAGAGATTGCAGCCCCCGAGGCAGTGTCCAACCACCCATCCTCGATTGGCGCGGTTGGCTCCGAATCGAGGGTCGGAGCCGATGCGGGTGCGGCCTCCAGGGCACTGTTCGGCGGCAGAGCTAGATCATGCCCATCGTGATAGTGCGGCGCGCTCGGCTGTGGCTCGAATCCGTCAAAGATCAAGTCTCCGTAGATGTCAGCCGTGCAGTTCAAACTTCCAAATCTGACCTGATGGCCAGGGGCGTAGCTTTCGATCTACTCCAGATGACCAAGCGAATTGGCCCACAGTGCAAAGCCGCCAAATATGAAGATCTATCCGGGGAGAAAAGTCTCACCCTGGATCGCATCGCAGTTGATGATCGGAGAAGCCATCGGGCCTAAAAGCGACGACACAGAGGAACTCTCAATGAAAGCACCAATGTCGGTGTCAAAACCGGCGGATCTCGGGTAGGGGGTCCCGAACTGTGCGTCTAGGGATGGCAATGGGTACCCATTACCTAGGTACCTTGCGGTTAAAAACCCTATTAGGGTAAGGGTATGTGACAACAATTTACCCATGGGTACTTAAATGGGAAAATTTCATACCCATCGGGTTGAGAGGGTACGGGTATGGGATCGTATAATCCATGCCCACGTACCCATGTACCCATCTAAATTGTTGATAAGTGGGTTTCTATTAATATCCCAATGTATTAATTTTCCACTCCTAATCTCTCTAGCTCAAAACTATAATATGTAGTCAAATTATCTCAATAATTTATCATGATTTTGTGAACTTAATGTGTATGCCTATGTGTTGTTATTTTTGTGTCACTTTATAGGCAAGTATTTTTGTTTATGAGAATGTGTTGTTGTTACAATACGCTATTGTACATTGTTGTTTAAAATGTCCTGCTATTAATAATTTATGATTATATGTTTCCTTTTACAAATATTTTTTACTCAATTGATGTGTTGTAAACGCGGGTATTTTTACCCACGGGTACCCATATACCCTGTCGGGTGACGGGTATGGGAAAAAATTGTACCCTTGACGGGTATGGGTATGGGTGATGGGTAAATTCAGGGTGGACGGGTAAGGGTATGGGATAGCTCCACCCGTACCCATACCCTGCGGGTGCCATCCCTATGTGCGTCTAGGCGGATGGTAACAGGAGGCAGGGGACACAATGTTTTACCCAGGTTCGGGCCCTCTCGATGGAGGTAAAACCCTACGTCCTGCTTGATTAATATTGATGATATGGGTAGTACAAGAGTAGATCTACCACGAGATCAAGGAGGCTAAACCCTAAAAGCTAGCCTATGGTCTGATTGTTGTTCATCCTACGGACTAAAAACCCTCTGGTTTATATAGACACCGGAGAGGGCTAGGGTTACACAGAGTCGGTTACAATGGTAGGAGATCTACATATCCGTATCGCCAAGCTTGCCTTCCATGCCAAGGAAAGTCCCTTCCGGACACGGGACAAAGTCTTCAATCTTGTATCTTCATAGTCCAGGAGTCCGGCTGAAGGTATAGTCCGGCTATCCGGACACCCCCTAATCCGGGACTCCCTCAGTAAGACAAGGGACAAGGTAACCTAATGCTTTCATAGACATCATCTTGTGTGTGCATCACTCTATGTCTGTGGATATCCTTGTTTTTTCCTTGTGGGACTAACCCGTGTAGGTATTGAAAGTGCAACTCACTCCAAAGGATTGCTCCAAATGATCTACATCAACATTGAGCATCCACATCTTCAACACCTACATGAAGTCATCATCGACAAAATCCAAGGTTAGTTCATCCCTATTAGGGGGGATCTCACATCTAGGGGAGCTTTACTCTAAGAATTGAGCTAAAGCAACTCTAATGGTGTGAACACAACAATGCTTTATGTAAAAGTGGTAACCCCACTTGTGCTTAAACGATGAGTATGACCTATGATCAAATGTTCTCATTTGACTCCTAAGTCAATATACTCATATATAGATGACCTAGTCATCGCCAATTGCTTGATAGATGCTAGAACTGGTTGTGCATGCTTTGCCACATATTTCATTTGCCATTTTATTGTGTGAGCATGTTGGTTGCATAATTTACTCATTCGAGGACATCCACTTGTTGTTTTGATTGTTTGGTTCCTTTTTCTTTTGCCAAGTGGATGGACAAGAATGCCTAAGAACCTTCTCTAGCTATCTATGCTTTTCTTGTCTAGAACTCTATTCATGCTACATCACAAAGTTTGATCAAGTCAGATTCGAACCACTTTGTGTGAGGAGCACTCGGAGTCCCCGATTCGTCATAGACTTAAACTTCCAAAACTTCTTTGTGCGTTTCGGTCTGACTGATTCATCCATTTCGGTCATACCGAGATCACTAAGTCGATCTAGGTTTTCAATCTCGGTGCAACCGATTTGAACTTTTCGGTCACACCGAGTTGCAGTAACTGCTTGTAGTTATGCATCTCGGTGCCACCGAGTTGTTCCACTCGGTCACACCGACAGGGTCAGGCTATATATATCCCCGGGCCAAAATTTGGAAAATTTTCCGAACCCCTTCGCCCGCGCTCAGCCTGCTCTGCCTCTCTGGGTCTCCGGATCGTCCTCCTCATCGCCAGCTGTCTCCCGCCGCTGGTCTCCGTCGCCGTCAACGGAAATCATCTCTGCCGTTGCCATCGTAGCAGGTCCATCACCGCACTTAGGGTATGTACTTGATCCTTATGCTAATCTCACTCCGATTCCTAGCACATTGTTTTGCCATGTATCTTGCCACGATTGAGATCACTCTATCCAGCGAAATCACTCCGTAGTTTAGTTGTGGATTCAAAATTTAGGGTTAGGTTTCCGCCAAAATCATCTCGGACCAACCGAGTTGTTGAAATCGGTTCCACCGATTTGAGTAAGGCCATTGCACATGTGATTCTCGGTCTGACCGAGTTAAATTCTTTGTGAAACTCTAGCAGTCTCGGTGCCACCGAACTGTGGCTCGGTCTGACCGAGTTCACTAGTTTAGGTTCCAACAGCTGCTTCGGTATCACCGAGTTTTCAAATCGGTAGATCCGAAATGCTTTCTGTGGAAAACTAAAACTAAGTTTTTGACTCATTCTTTTGCAAAAACCTCTATACTTTGTGATGCTCACCCAATCTACCTCATCTATAATCTATTCACAGGGTCTGCTATCAGTGTTTGCATCATGTCATATCAGAGTGACAGTCAGAACAAGTCTGAGGAGAAAGTTAACATGAGTGAGGGCACTAGTCCCTCTAGCCGCTTTGATGAGGGAAGCAGGAGTACACCCAACAACTTGCCTAAGGCAGCCACCAGGACCAGAAAGAAGAGAACCTCAGATTCTGAGGATGAGGACTATGTGGCTGTTGAAGAAGAGGCCACCTCAAAGAGGACAGTCCTGAAAAAGGAATATGGCACAGATGCTGCCACTAAGCCAGGAATGAAGCAAAAGGTTCCTGCCAAGAGAGTTCCTTTGTCAAAGGCCAGAACATCCACTCAAGGAACTTTGGGATCTGTACCCAAAGAACAGGTTGTGGCAGAGAAGAAAAGGAAGGAAATGGTCAAGAAGACCACTGCCAGAGTGCTTGGCAGATCATCAATTATGAGAGATTTTGAAGAAGAGGAAGAGGAACAAGATGCAGCACTAGCACCCAAAGCTCAAAAACTTATGGGAGATGCAATTAAGGCAGGGGCTGCTCCATCTAACCCCAAAACTGCTCCTAAGACTGCTGCTCCAGCTCCAAAGCCAAAATCCAAGAGGAGCACCAGGAACATCCCTGCTAAGGAGAAGAACAAGGCCCCAGTGCCTCAAGCTGCTGAAGAAGAAGAGGATTCTGTTGTTTTGAGGAAGTTGAAGCCCAAAATCCCTGATCACAATGATGCACACCCAGTTGTAGAGAATATGAAAATCGGGAAAGATTCAGGATTGAGGCTATGGAGAGAGTCTGATCCATATGCCACCAGGAGAAGGACTGTTGTGGACTACAGGTTCCATACAAAGGAACAGCAAGACTTCTATGAGACTGTTTTACTTGACAAGAATCCCATAGTGTGTGACATGAGATGGGTTGATTGGAAATTCGTTAAGGAAAATGAGGATCACTTCCCTGGTGTATATGACAGCTTCAAGGCATGTGGAGTTGATGAGTTTGTGGCACAGAAGCTCACAAAGTGGAATGATGAGCTTATTATGTAGTTCTACTCCACAACTCATTTCTACCCAGATGGAAGGATTGTCTGGATGTCTGAAGGTACTAGGTACCAGTTAACAGTTGAAGAATCGGCAAAATTGATCAATGCTCCTGAGGAGAATGAAGATGACTTGGATGTCTATGCCAAGAAGAAGAAGGGTCACAACACCATGGCACATATGTACAAAGAGATCCCAGATACTGCTCTTGAGACACACAAATTTGGATCAGTACATTACCTTTTGTCAGGTTTGCCAACAATCAACTGGATCCTCAGGCACACTCTATTGCCAAAGTCAGGTGATCACAAGATGATCAGAGGCCATGCAATTAACCTGCTTCACATATTTGATGTGCCTCAAAAGTTCAAAGTCATGAGCCTAATTGTGGAAACCATAAAGAGAACAGCTGCAGATCAGAAGAGAAGTCGTGGGTATGCCCCACAGATCCAGGAGCTAATCAACTCCAAGATGGGCACTGGCACATATCTCTTGGACAAGGAACATATGCTCATCTACCCAGACTTTGAGGACAACACTGTGGTGATGGATGAGAATGAACTGTCTTTTGTGCAAGCACAAGCAAAGAGGGAGAAGGCAAGGACTGAAAAGGCTGCAAAGATGCCAACCATTGATGAGGCATCTCAGTATCTTCTGAAGAGCAAGCAAGATCAGCTTGGCTACTTGATTGCCTCCACTCCGAGGATTGAGAAGGGATTGGCCACCTTGACTCAAAACCAGGAGAGCTTGGAGAGGATCATGGAGCAGAAGTTCTATGATTTAGATGTGAAGATCACTGAGATACAGTTAGTTGTTCAGCAACTTCAGGATGAAGTGCAGGAGAAGAAGGGCAAGTCTACCACTGATGCTTTTGCTAGAGTGCCCAGAGGACAGAGATCTGCTGCAGTGCCAGTTACAGACACTAGAGCAACTTCATCTGCACCAGCTACAGCTTCAGTGCCACCAACTCCAGCACCCATTCCACAAGCTCCATCTACATCAACTGATGCCTTCATCCTTGGAGTTTTATCTACACCACCACCTGAAGACCAAGCCTAAGAGTCGATCTAGCACTATGCATTTTTTATGAACTTTTTGGTAACTTGTTGCCAAAGGGGGAGAAAATGTATAGATCATAGGCTTCGAGAGAGTGTGTAGCATTTTGTTATCTCTTATTTTTTGGTGGTTGAACTTTGTTATTTGCTTGTTTGAGATACTTTATGCTTTTGTGTGATACTTGGATGATCATGTGTTTGATCATATGCTACCTTAATGCTTGTTGGATGACATTATCCTTTTATATCCCGATATGATCATTCATTTTTCTTGGTGATGAGTGCATGTATTTAATTATTTTCATTTTGAGCGCTCCACCAAGATGTATGTGACATGGAAGAGTAACCCACGATCCTAACTCATTGTGCATTTGCAGTCCAAAGCAAATCTTAAACTATGCACAAATTTAGGGGGAGCTCTTGCTTTTCACATACTTCTCAAAGCGACAATGTGTTTCACTCTTATTATAATTTGTCGAAGCTTTGATCTATATGTTGTCATCAATTACCAAAAAGGGGGAGATTGAAAGTGCAACTGTCCCTAGGTGGTTTTGGTAATTCCTAACAACATATAGCTCATTGAGCTAATGCTATTTCATGATTAATATATCAGGAAAGCTCAATGATTGGCATGGCATGGATGAGAAAAGTGGACCCCTCAAAATGCTAAGGACAAAAGGATTGGCTCAAGCTCAAAGCTCAAGACTACACATTTTCTATTTTAGTGATCCAAGATCACATTGAGTCTATAGGAAAAGCCAATACTATCAAGGAGGGATGAGGTGTTGCTTAATGAGGCTCTTGCTCAAAATGCTTAGTGATATGCTCCAAAGCCCTCCACTACTTCCTCACATCCACATATGACCTAAACCAAAAGTTAAACTCGGCCCCACCGATTCTTTCTATCCGGCGCCACCGAGTTCAGATGTCATAGCCACTGCCACAAACCCTAGGCAAATCGGTCTCACCGATAGGGATCTCGGTCTCCCCGAGATGGGATTGTAATCTCTCTGTTTCTCTTCGTAACGTTTCGGTCCCACCGAGATGAGCGATCGGTCCCACCGAGATTGCAATGTAAACTCTCTGTTTCCCTTTCGTAACATTTCGGTCTCACCGAGATGAGCGAATCGGTCCCACAGAGTTTACCTGACCAACTCTCTGGTTAGCTTATTACCAAAATCGGTCTCACCGAGTTTGTGTAATCGGTCTCACCGAAAATCCTAACAGTCACTAGCTTTGCTGAATCGGTCCGACCGAGTTTATGAATTCGGTCCCACCGAGATTTGCAAGTTGTGTGTAACGGTTAGATTTTGTGTGGAGGCTATATATACCCCTCCACCTACTCTTCATTCGTGGAGAGAGTCATCAAAAGGAACCTACACTTCCAACTTACTTTTTCTGAGAGAGAACCACCTACACTTGTGTTGAGGCCAAGATATTCCATTCTTACCATATGAATCTTGATCTCTAGCCTACCTGTCGGAGTCAAAACCGGCAGATCTCGGGTAGGGTGTCCCGAACTGTGCTTCTAGGCTGGATGGTAACAGGAGGCAGGGGACACGATGTTTTACCCAGGTTCGGGTCCTCTTGATGGAGGTAAAACCCTATGTCCTACTTGATTAATATTGATGATATGGGTAGTACAAGAGTAGATCTACTACGAGATCAAAGAGGCTAAACCCTAGAAGCTAGCCTATGGTATGATTGTATGTTGTGATTGTTGTCCTACGGACTAAAAACCCTTCGGTTTATATAGACACCGGAGAGGGTTAGGATTACACAAGGTCGGTTACAAAGGAGGAGATATCCATATATGTATTGCCTAGCTTGCCTTGCACGCCAAGTAGAGTCCCATCCGGACATGAGACGAAGTCTTCAATCTTGTATCTTCATAGTCCAATAGTCCGGCCAAAGGATATAGTCCGGCTGTCCGGAGACCCCCTAATCCAGGACTCCCTCAGTAGCCCCCGAACCAGGCTTCAATGACGATGAATCCGGCATGCAGTATTGTCTTCGGCATTGCAAGGCGGGCTCCACTCCGAATTCTGTGTACCTGTCGAAATAATGTCTGGTTTCTTGTGAATGTTGCACTGCTTGGCTTCCACGCCCAATAATGGCCACTTTCCACGTGTCGAGCGAATGTGAAGAGCCAGGGTGTTTTCACATTTACCCCCTGGTTGTGTGAATGAGCCGCCTATTTAAAAAGACGAGGATTCAGATCCAAATCACACCATCCTCCCTTGGCAAGCCTTCATCGGAGCGCGCCCGACAGAGATCCATTCCATCATGGCCGGTCGACGCAGCTCCTCCTCTCGCACCCCTAGCTCCAAGCCTGGAGATTGGGAGAGATGTTCCATCCGCACAGCAAATTAGTGATGCTTCAGTCCAAGGGATTTCTTCCCCCAGTGTGCATGGTCCCGGTTCGAGCCGGGCTCGCCACCTATAATGGCGGCGAGCAAGTGGAGAGCCTTCCCAATCCCTCCAAGGGAGAGCGGGTATGCCTTGTCCCTTATTTAGTAAGAGGGCTCGGATTTCCCATTCATCTGTTTCTCCGGGGACTCCTGGAGTTCTATGGCCTCTAGTTGCACAATCTTACGCCTGCCTCCCTGCTGCATATCGCGGGATTCGTAGCCCTTTGCAAGTTGTTTTTGGGCTGTGAGGCTCATTTCGCTCTGTGGAAGAAGTTGTTCTGCCTTGTGCCCCGTTCTCAGAAGGGGTCAATATATCAAGTGGGCGGAGCCGAAGTGTGGCATATTGCCGGGACCGGATACCTGTTCGGGACCCCAAAGAAGACGTCCGAAGACTGGCCTTCAGAATGGTTTTATATAGAAGACGTCCCCCTCTCGGATCCTATTTGGATCGGCCTTCCTGAGTTTGACAACGCCCCTTTGAAGAAGCGTTGGAGCTGGCGTCCACAGAGCTCCCTGGAGGAAGATGACATGGACATTCTTTACCTGATGAGCCGGATAAGTTTTTTAGCTCGATCCGGATTGACCATGATCGAGGTCATGGCCACATGCATCATGCGGGGGGTGCAGCCGCTTCAGTATAGAGGCCACCCCATGTGGGATTTCAACGGGGAGGATGACGCCACCCGCCACGGCCGCAAAGGGCTGGGATCGGCTGCTCATCTAATAAAGATCTTATCCACTTTGTACAAGGGAGAAGAGGAGGAATTCCTTCGTGTCAACCCGCAGGGCGGATTTTCTATGTACAATCCTCCGAGCTGGGTAAGGGGAGACTTTTTATCGCCCATCCATTTCGTATTCCCGTAGTTAAGTATTCATTCTAGCGATTTCATCGCAGGAGCTGCGCCAAGCTGTAAAGGAGATAAACAGCCCTCCTCCACAACCCGAGGACCCTAGACGGTCCCTTGACCCGGCCTCCCAGGAGGATCCGGACATATCTGTGGAGCTGATCGATGTGGTATTTTACCAATCGAGTAATGACAATGCTTTGGTGGCCATTACGGCCGATTACCCAGGGCTAGTTCCAGCCTCACAGGTGACTGAGACCGAAGTCCCAGCAGTTCAAAAAGGGATCCATCCTTGCGTGTTTTTGATCGCCGTATAACAGCCGTGTTTTGTAGGGGAGGTCCTCGAGGCCGAAGGCCGAGCCTGCGGCAACTGGCCAACAAGGGGTCGCGAGGCCAAGCAGGCTGAAAAGAACCGCAGTCCGGATTGAGACACCGGTGCAGCGGTATGGCGCGCCGTCCTTATTGCAAGACATCATTCTCATAGACATATTAACGCCCATGCCTTCTTTTCAGGAAAAAGAGCGCTCGCCGGACTATACCCGGAGAGGCTACCAATCGCGCCTCCACAAGCCAGGCTCCAAGCACGGATTCGGAGGCGGGACGAATACAAGGCGTGCGCCGGGTGCTCCTCCGACAGAGGATGCGGATAAACTGTCCGCCACCCATTCCGAGGTGAAAAGTGCCATGAACCACAGGCGTCGCCGGACTGTTCTTCGTGATGCTTGTTTCTCCCAAGCAGCATTGGATGCCTTCAACTCAGGATACGTGCACCTTCGTGCCGCTCAAAATGGTCTAGCCAGAGCCACGGAGCAGTATGTGAAAGACATACGGGTGAGAAAATTTGGTGATTATATATATCAGTAGCCCCTGAGACTTGAAACAGTTAGGATAATTGATTTAAGGATCATTCGTTATGCAGGTTCTTACAGAAAAGAATACTCAACTGTCCCAGGAGCTGGAAGTGTGCAAAGCCCAACTTCAGGCCGCACTGGCCGCAGCAGGGGAGCCCAAAGAGACCCCCTCTGGTAACATATCCTTCAAATGATAAGTATCATATAGAATGCGGCGTGTATGCAGATCTGATGATAAAATTGCAGATGACACTGGAGTAAATCCGGATAAGCAGCAGCTCCAACGCCAGCTGAAGGCCGGTGAGAACGTGCTTACGAGGGTGAGGCGGGAGAAAAATGATCTCCAAGATGCCAACACCAAGCTGGGCGTGGAACTACAAGATGTTCATGCCCAACTGTCGGACTCTGTTAAGGAAAATCGGCGGCTTCGACGCGGCATATTTAGTAAGTGCTTGAACGAACTTTGAAAAAAAATTCGGTGAGGAAGCTGGCTGACAGAGTTATGTCTGTAGGTATGCTAACAGGTTGTCCTGCCGAGGAAATGCCCGGTTCAATGGGTGACCTTCTTCCCAAGCTCTCACAGCTGCACGAACGAGTTCGGCAGGTGATGCAAGGCGTCGCCCAGGCCTTGTGGCCATCCGTCTCCATACCCGAAGGCCTTGGAGAGCTTGCGGAAAAGCTAAAGGGGGCACGGCGGCGCTTCCGATTATGGAAGATATTGGCCTGCCGTCAGGGCGCCAGGGAAGCCTGGGCAATGGTGAAGACACGGTACATGAAGGCTGACCCGAACCACATGGCCGAAGTCGGACCTGTGGGGCCTGATGGGAAGGAGATCCCTGTGAGCTTAGTGTACGGCCAAGTAGAATTGGTTGCAAAGTATTCCCAACAGGACTGTAGACTAGACAGCCTATTGGATGGTATTGAAGAGGAATTCAACCAGTCAAATTGACTATGTAATTTTAAAGTGACATGTATAATGCCTTCTAGCCGGATTGTAGATCGTTTGTCGTGGCGGACCTTTTCGCTTCAACCTCGGGACCCGACAGTCCGGAGTGTATCCGAATACCCTCTCGGTTATGTAAGAACTGGGGCATGCGTGGAGACCAGGCGTAGGGGTCATTAGTGCTTTATCAGAAAAGTGCACAACTACTTATGTTATATTACATGGGTAGTAAGAAACATCTTCCAGGGAGAATAGTTCCATTAAGGGTTCCTCTCCCTGGGTAAGCATGCCCTAAAGTGCATGTCCGGACTACGATAAGAAGCATAGAAAAATCATCTGGGGGAAGATATGAATAATAAAAATCATCTTTTGTTCACCGACCGAATATTCCCTTAAGAACGCTAGCTTTTGGCTTCACCCAGTCTGAGGTACACGTTCGGCTGACCCAGCGGTAACAATCGCAGAGGTGCTCCCCTTATGCCCTAGTCAAATTGACGGGAAAGTAGGGCATAAATACAAGAGCCAGGCAACCCAGCTTGGCCAAAACTTAAGTCATATCGATGCATATAATGGTGAAAAAAGGTACATGCGGAAGTATAACACATGTGTTGGGCGTGAGGCCCAGGAAAATAACTTAAGCTTCTGTGAAACAAGCCCCCAGGTATGAAGAGTGCGGATAGCGCATCTGTAATGCACGAGTGAGGCACAAGGTGACCCTTGAAGGTGTAGAGAAATAAAAGAAAGAAAGGGAAACAAGACAGATGATGCATATGCGGAAAATGGACAAAGGGAGGAGACTAACATAGAGTCCGGTGCTAAGCGTAGAATCTTCGAAGCCTGGCTGCGTTCCATGGGTAAGGCTCGAGTCGACTAGTTGATGCATCCCACAGTCGGTACGCTCCACCGGTCAGAACTTGGTCGATAATGAAGGGACCTTCCCATTTGGGCTCGAGCTTGTTCTTTTTCTTATCCGGCAGCCGTAGAACTAGTTCGCCAACGTTATAATTTTTGGCCCGTACTTCTCTGCTTTGGTATCTGTGAGCCTGTTGCTGGTAAAATGCGGAACGGGCTTTGGCTACGTCGCGCTCTTCCTCCAAGGTGTCCAGACTGTCCTGCCGATCGAGCTCAGCTTCTCTTTCTTCGTACATGCGCACTCAAGGTGAGTCATGAATTATGTCACGGGGCAGGACTGTCTCTGTGCCGTACACCATAAAAATGGTGTATATCCGGTACTATGATTCGGCGTGGTCCGCAACCCCCAGAGTACGGAGTCGAGCTCCTCTACCCAGTAGGTGTCAGACTCCATTAAGGAGCGCACTAATCTGGGTTTAATGCCGCTCATTATGAGACCATTTTCTCGTTCGACTTGACCGTTGGTTTGTAGGTGATAGACTGAAGTATAATCGAGCTTGATGCCCATTTTGCTGCACCAAAGTTTTACCTCATCGGCCATGAAGTTCGTGCTGTTATCAGTGATGATGCTGTGGGGGACGCTGTAATGGTGTACAACCCCGGATATGAAATCTATCACCGGTCCGGATTCGGCTGTTTTAACCGGTTTAGCCTCTATCCATTTGGTGAATTTATCCACCATGACCAATAAGTATTTTTTCTTTTGGGTTCCCCCTTTAAGGGGTCCAACCTTGTCAAGCCCCCAGACCGCGAAGGGCCATGTAATGGGGATATTTTGGAGGGCGGTGGGTGGCATGTGGCTTTGATTTGCAAAGAGCTGGCAACCGGCGCAACGTTGGACCAAGTCCTGTGCATCTGCCCGGGCCGCTGGCCAATAGAATCATGTACGGAAGGCCTTGCTTACAAGAGCTCGGGTTGCGGCGTGATGACCGCCGAGTCCAGCGTGAATTTCTGCCAAAAGGTTCTGCCCTTCATCTTCGGAGATGCTCCTTTGAAGGACTCCGGTAGCGCTTTTTTTGTACAATTCTCCCTCATGGACCCTGTAAGCCTTGGATCGCCGCACTATGCACCGTGCCTCATTTTGGTCCTCCGAAAGTTCTTGTCTAGTTAGGTAGGCCAGGAATGGTTCTGTCCACGGGGCAATAATGGCCATTATTTCCTGGGCTGAATGTGTTATTTCGGTGGCGGAGCCTCCGATTGTGTCAGAGAGTTCGGTATCGGGTATTTGGCCGGGTCCGGACTGTTGTTACCGGCGTCCCCTTCCCATGCTACGGATGGCTTGAAGAGCCGTTCCAGAAATATGTTGGGAGGGACCGCGTCGCGTTTTGTGCCGATGCGGGCGAGGATATCCGCCGCCTGATTGTTTTCCCGAACCACATGGTGAAATTCGAGCCCCTCGAACCGAGCTGACATTTTGAGGATGGCATTGCGATAAGCTGCCATTTTCAGATCCTTGGCATCGAAGTCTCCATTTATCTGGGATATCGTGAGGTTCGAATCCCCGCGCACCTCTAGGCGTTGAATGCCCATGGATACTGCCATCCGAAGACCATGTAGAAGGGCCTCATATTCGGTTGCATTGTTGGAGTCTGTATACATTATATGTAGTACGTATTGAATGGTATCTCCTGTTGGGGACATCAAAACGACGCCAGCCCCCAGACCAGCCAACATTTTAGAGCCGTCGAAGTGCATGATCCAGTTTGAATATGTGCCGTACTCTTTAGGGAGTTCGGCTTCCGTCCACTCAGCGACGAAGTCAGCCAAAACTTGCGACTTGATAGCTCGCCATGGCTTGTAAGTTATGTAGAACGGGAGGAGCTCAATGGCCCATTTGGCAATCCGGCCCGTCGCGTCGCGGTTGTTTACAATATCGTTAAGTGGTACTTCCGAGGCTACTGTTATCGAACACTCTTGAAAGTAGTGTCGCAGCTTCCGGGATGCCATAAATACCGCGTACGCTATCTTTTGATAATGCGAGTACCGTGATTTGCATGGAGTAAGGATAGTGGACACATAGTAAACCGGCTTTTGAAGGGGGAATTTGTGTCCGTCCAATTCTCGCTCGACAACGAGCACTGCGCTTGCTACTTCATGAGTTGCCGCAATGTATAATAGCATTGGTTCGTCAATGTTTGGCGCGGCTAGGACTGGGTTTGTTGCCAATATGGCTTTTATTTCATTGAGTCCGGCCGAGGCGGCATCCGTCCACTCGAAGTGTTTGGTGCGCCGGAGGAGGCGATAAAGGGGTAATGCCTTTTCTCCCAAGCGGGAGATAAAGCGGCTTAGAGCCGCCACGCATCCAGTCAATTTTTGTATTTGTTTGAGGTCTTTTGGGGTAGCCAACTGTGACAACACTCGGATTTTGGCCGGATTAGCTTCAATACCTCTACTGGAGACAATGAATCCCGGGAGCTTTCTGGCTGGTGTGCCGAAAACGCATTTTTCTGGATTAAGCTTGATGTCATATGTTCGGAGGTTGTCGAATGTGAGCCTCAAGTCATCTACTAGAGTTTCGACATGCTTGGTTTTAACGACCACGTCATCCACGTATGCCTCCACTCTTTTATCAATCTGGTTTGCCAGACATGTCTGAATCATGCGCTGATATGTTGCACCGGCGTTTTTGAGCCTGAAGGGCATTGTGTTGAAGCAGAATGGGCCGTATGGTGTGATGAATGCCGTTGCGGCTTGGTCTGGCTCCGCCATTTTAATTTGATGGTAGCCGGAGTATGCGTCAAGGAAACACAATGAATCGTGTCCTATGGTAGCATCGATGATTTGATCGATGCGGGGGAGGGGGAAGGGATCCTTTGGGCAGGCCTTGTTAAGGTCCTTAAAATCGACGCACAAGCGCCAGGATTTATCCTTCTTTGGTACCATCACCAGGTTTGCTAGCTAGTCCGGATGTTTTATGTCTCTGATGAATCCGGCCTCCAATAGCTTGGCTAGTTCCTCTCCCATGGCTTGTCTCTTAGGCTCGGAGAAACGTCGAAGAGCCTGCTTGACTAGCTTGAATCCTTTTAGGATATGTAGGCTGTGCTCAGCCCGCCCGCGTGGGATTCCTGGCATGTCTGTAGGGTGCCAGGCAAAAATGTCCCAGTTCTCGTGTAGGAACTCTCGTAGTGCAGCGTCGACATCAGGGTTTAATTGTGCCCCGATGGAAGCTGTTTTTGTCGGGTCCGTTGGATGGACTTGGAATTTGACTATTTTGTCTGCCGGTTTAAAGGATGTGGACTTGGATGTTTTATCGTGTATCACATCGTCCATGTTCACCGTGGAGCGCAGTGCAGTTAGTTCCTCGGCCGCTAGGGCTTCGGATAGTGCCTCGAGGGCCAGTGCGGCTGTCTTATTTTCGGCGCGGAGTGTTATGTTCGGATCACTAGCAAGAGTGATGATTCCGTTGGGCCCGGACATTTTGAGCTTCATGTACCTGTAATGGGGTATGGCTTGGAATATTGTAAATGCCTCCCGCCCTAGTAGAGTGTGGTATCCGCTACTGAATGGTGCCACTTGGAATGTAATTTCTTTGGACCTGTAATTATCCGGCGTGCCGAATACCACATCTAGTGTGATTTTCCCAGCATAGCGTGCTTCCCGACTGGGGATGATTCCTCTAAATGTTGTGCTACTTTGCTCAATGCGGCTCTAGTCTATTTCCATCTTTTGAAGAGTTTCCTCATAGATGAGGTTTAATCCGCCGCCGCCGTCCATGAGTTCCTTGGTGAGTCAAAAGCCGTCCACGATTGGACTGAGGACCAGTGCGGCTGGTGCTCGGGCTGTTCGGAATTTGGGTTCGTCACTGGCATTGAAGGTAATAGCCGTGTCACTCCAAGGATTTATTTCTGCTATGTGGCAGATTTCGGCCATGCTGCGGAGTGTTCGCTTGCGTCTATCATTTGACGCGAAGGTCTCAAAGACCGTTAACACCGTATTGTTGTCCACGGGATGGTGCTCTGTGGTTTTTGGGAGGAGTAGATCCTCACCATTTTTGGCCACCTGTCGGAGTATCCAACATGCCCTAAGGTTGTGCGTTGGTATTGCATCCGCTGTACTATGAATTTTGCAGGATCCGTTGAGCCATCCCTCCAGTACGGTTCCTTGCCCCATAGAGGGCTTTTGCTTTTTGGTAGTTAACCCAAGTGTATTGTGATAATGCACCCTTTTATTTCGGACTGGGTTTGTATTCAGGGCCGGATTATCCCAAAATTTTATTTCGGTTTTCCAGGCGCTTTCCTTCGCACAGTACTTTCGTACTATGGACACCAAGTCGGCAAAGCGTGTAATTTCACGGTGACTTATGGTGTTGAGGATTCCCTTGTCCGTGCAATTATTGCGGAAGAATGAAATTGCGTCTTCCTCGCGGCAGTCTTTTATCCTGTTCATGACCAGGAGGAATCTGGCCCAGTAATGGTGTACTATTTCTTCGGGCTCTTGCCTAATTTGGGATAGACCGCGTATGTTTGGGTGGGTGGGTGGAATTGAATCCGAATCCTTACCCAATCTGAGACTCAGGGGCCAAGGAGTTTCCGAACTCGGAAGTTTGGATTATTGGATGTTTTCCGATAAATCTAGCCCGCTGCCTGATTCTAGGTTCAGGCCTTGAGTGACGTCCTCCCCTCCGCGGGTATCCATCTTGGAGGGATCGGGAATCCGGACATAGCTAGTCCTTAATATAGATGAAGGGTTGCCGCATTGTTCCTCCACCACTGCAACGTGATGGGTGACCTGGGGAGAGTTGATCTCTCTCAGATCGGGTTTAGGCCCAATCTGATCGTAGTCTGTAGCAACTCCCAGGGCGGCGATGCGATCCAAGAGCTCATTCAGGGAAGAGAGCTCCATTGGATCTAACTGCTCGGCGAGTTCCGAGTTGATGTGAAGATTACTTTCGATGACCCGAGAAGTCATCATCGGCGCAGCGGCCAAACAGGCGGTCATAAGAAAACCACCTAGCCGGAGAGTTTGGCCGATAGCCAAAGCTCCCTCAGCAATAGTGCCGTCTTTAAAGACGGGATGAGACATCCTTCCTGGTGGCGACGGCACAGCGGAACTCTCAATGAAAGCACCAATGTCGGTGTCAAAACCGGCGGATCACGGGTAGGGGGTCCCGAACTATGCGTCTAGGCCGGATGGTAATAGGAGGCAGGGGACACGATGTTTTACCCAGGTTCGGGCCCTCTTGATGGAGGTAAAACCCTACGTCCTGCTTGATTAATATTGATGATATGGGTAGTACAAGAGTAGATCTACCACGAGATCAGAGAGGCTAAACCCTAGAAGCTAGCCTATGGTATGATTGTATGTTGTGATTGTTTTCCTACGGACTAAAAACCCTTCGGTTTATATAGACACCGGAGAGGGTTAGGGTTACACAAGGTCGGTTACAAAGGAGGAGATATCCATATACATATTGCCTAGCTTGCCTTCCACGCCTAGTAGAGTCCCATCCGGACACGAGACGAAGTCTTCAATCTTGTATCTTCATAGTCCAATAGTCCGGCCAAAGGATATAGTCCGGCTGTCCGGAGACCCCCTAATCCAGGACTCCCTCACTTCCCCAAGTTGCTTTCCACTCAAATCTTCTTTCCTCCAAATCCATATCCAGTGAGAGAGAGTTGACTGTTGGGGAGACTATCATTTGAAGCACAAGAGCAAGGAGTTCATCATCAACACACCATTTGTTACTTCTTGGAGAGTGGTGTCTCCTAGATTGGCTAGGTGTCACTTGGGAGCCTCCGACAAGATTGTGGAGTTGAACCAAGGAGTTTGTAAGGGCAAGGAGATCGCCTACTTCGTGAAGATCTACCGCTAGTGAGGCAAGTCCTTCGTGGGTGTAACATCCCAAATTTTCAATTTGGAATGTTTTACAATTATTAGTTAAGCATCTATGCATTTTGTTTGAATTGAGTGGCATTTGGAAATTTCCAGAGGCTTTTGAATTTTTATTGAATTTGGATTCAACTTGGCATTTAAAAATCTACCTCAATATCCCTGACAAATACTTGAGAAAAAGTATGAGAGGAGCTAACATGACACTCCAAAAATGTCAGAAGAAAATATTGTCAAAAGGATTGAATTCAAATTTGAATTTTATTTGGAGTTTGCAGAAAATGATTTTTTAGTTTCTGTTTTGCCTCTATAAAAATGTCCACGCTATAGGATTAATTCCCCTGAGAATTTTGATATATATATATGTCCTATATAAAAATATTACAGATTTCTCTTATTTTATTTTTTTCTCTCTCTGCCTTAATTCAAAAAAAGGGAAAAGGCCCAGGCACGAGCCAGGCCAACCGGCCCAGCCGATGCCCAGGCCAACCGGCCCAGCAGCGCTGAGCCGCAACCCACCAGCAACCGAGCCGGCCTGCCCCAGCGCGGCGCACGCCCGAACCACTCTTCCCTCGGTCGCCCGCTCGCTCTCCTCTCTCCCTCTCCCACTGACCCGCGGGGCCCGCCCTCATCCCCACCCCTTCTCTTTCCCCTCGCCCACGCTATGCCGCGCCAGAGCGTGTTCGACGCCGCCGCCACGTCCGAATTCAACGGGATCACGATCTCGAGTTGCCCCTGCCCCAAGAAAGGTGTCCTATAAATACCTAGGCCCCTCCTCTCTCGATCCCCCTAAAACCCTAGCCCAAAACACCCCGCAGCTCACGCCCTCCTCCTTTGGATCTCGCCGTCGACCGCCGTAGTACGCCGTCGATTCCGACCCCGGTGAGGATGCCCCTGCCCTGAAATCTTGCCAGCCGAAACCTCTCAACCGCGCGCACCTCCCTGACATCCTCTCTCCTTCCAGGGATCGCCGGAGCTGCCGCCTTGAGCATCACCGCCCGTCACCGGAGCTGCAGAGCGCCGGGCCCTGTTTTCGCCACGTCTCGAGGTCCGCGCCGTCCCCGAGCTCCAACAACTCAGCCCCGACTTCCCCAAGCTCCGCCGCATCCACCCGACGTCTTCGCCACCCTCACCGACCGCCGGAGACCCCGCCCCGCTCGACGCCGACCTCCGCCACCCTCTATCGCCGCCGACCTCCGCCGCAATAAGCCGCCACCTCCCCTCGCCGTTCGATCTGAAACCTAGGGCCTTGATTAGATTCCGAAGGGGTATGGTTTTATTTCATATAGATCGGTTTTAGTTACGGGTTAGATCGGTTTAGGTAGTTTTATTTTGGTTTAGTTACC